>NW_020948774.1:7672359-7677616 GCF_900497805.2 Vombatus ursinus
AAGGAAGGAAGGAAGGAAGGAAGGAAGGAAGGAAGGAAGGAAGGAAGAAAAAACCAAAAGAAAGAGGGAGAGGATAGAGGAAAGGAGGGAGGAAGGAAGGGGATAAAGGAAAGGAGAGAAGAAGGAAGGAAGAAAGAGAAACCACTCCCCAGAAAGGTGGGACCAGCATAAGCAGGGGGAAAAAAAAAAACAAAACTCCAGCAATGTTACATGTACATTGCACCATACTATGCACATAGCATCCAAAGGGGAAAAATGAAAACAATCTCTGCCTTTGAAGAGTTTACGTTCCACTGGGTTCCAAATCCTCTTTTCCCATCATACCACAGCTGTGATGAGAACCTGGAGTAGGGGAGGGGGGAAAGTGGGGGTTGATAAGGTTGTGTGTTCAATGATAAAGGAAGACTGGGCTTTGTGGGTGGATGAAAACACAAAACTTGTGATGGTAGTGTGAAGGAAGGAAGGAGGAGAAAGTTCCTCCTTGGTCATTTATTCCTCTTTTTCCCTATTAAAGTAAATGCTGAAACATTTCGCAGAGCTGAACTGATATCCCAGGGGATTGGAACAGATCAGCAAATGACTCCCGGAACCATCTTCCACACTTTCCTATCATCCCCAATCCTATCCGTGGGACTGACATCAAACTAAACCTTCACCCCCACTAAAAAAAATTTTGTACAGGATCTGATCATTTATCATTTCAATAGAGAATAAGATATGAACCATAGCAAACAACCTAATGACTAATTTAAAACATTTATTACAACACTTGAGAGACTTGAAAGCTGCCCCTGCCCTTGATTTTAATAAATGCAGTCTTGAAGCAGCCGCTTATCAAAGTGACAGAAATTGTGTGGTAAATAGATTATGGCACAGCTGAAATACTGGAAAATGAGATCAGCAACACTACTTCTTTCCCATTTAAAACACTATGAGATATTTCAGCACAAGCCACCAACAGAAAGTGGGTGAGAGGGATACAAGAAGAAGTGACAGTCTGGATACAGGAGAATTAACACTCAGTGTTCTTCATCAGCTCAGATTGGCACAGCCCTTCCCAGAGGCAGCTAGGTGGCCCAGTAGATATAATGCTGGACCTAGAGTCAGAAAAACCTGAGTTCAAATCTGGCCTCAGATACTAGATGTGTGCCCTTGGGCAAGTCACTTAATCACCATTTGCTTCAGTTTCCTCAGCTATAAAATGGGTATAATGATAAGCTTTCACCTCCCAGGGTTGCTGTGAAGATGACATAATATTTGGAAAGTGCTTTGCAAACCTTAAAATGCTACATATCCTCCATGAAGCTAGCATGCAAGGATCTAAAACGGAGCTTCTTAACTTTTTTTGTGTATCGTGGACCCCTTTAACAATCTGGAGAAGCCTATGGCCTCTTTTTCAAAATAATGTTTTTTAAATGCATAAAACAAAATATATAGGATCACAAAGGAAACCAATCATATTGAAATTCAATTAACAAAATATTTTCAAGACAAGAACAGGTTAAGAATTCCAAGTCTAAAGGTTCCTAATTCTCTTCTTCCTAGCAACCTGCCCCTCCAGCCCCGATCCTCAGTTGGGGGAAAAATAAAGAAATGACTCAATCTGAATGGATATAAAAATGAAGCAGGCAAAAACTAGGCTAGGGGGGCTGCAGTGGTGGACTGAGATGAGAGGGTGGGTCAGGAGAAGCAGCCATATATTAAGTGTTAGTGGATACCTTTTTCCCTTTGCTGATAAGTGTTTTCTCTATTTCTGCCCCTCTGTAATTTCCCAAATTCATTTTCCTGTGAATTCCTTCTCCTTACAAATTCTCAACTAGCTTAGAATGTCCCCTGTCACCATTGTCTCTCTCCTATCACATTCTTCCACATGTATTTGGAAGAAAGTACAGAAATCATAGAATTTGAGAGTTGGAAAGAATCTCAGTGGCCGAACAATCTAGCCCTAGACAAAACAAACCTCTGCCAGCATATTCCATAAGCGGTGAAAGACCCCCAAGGAGGTGAAATTCACCGCCTCTGGAGGTGAGTCATCTCACTTTAGGGCAGTTCTGTTATGATGTCTTTCCTCATATATCAAGTTCAAATTTGCCTCTGCAACTTCTACCCATTGTACCTGCTTCTTCCATCTGGGGCTGAAGAGAGTGAGCCCAATAGCTCCTTCCTATGACAAGGCTCCACATACTTAAATTCAGCCATTTTGTTCCACCCCCTGGCCTCCACAAGTAGTCTTCTCTTCTTGAGACTAAATATATCCACTTCTTTCAACTGATCCTTATATGAAATGGGCCCAAGGCCTTTGGCCATCCTGTTGGTCTTCTTCTGGCCATCATCCAGCTTACGAATGTCTACCTTAAACTGTGGTGCTGTTTAACTGAATACCAAATTCCAGATGAAATCTGAAGAGGGCAAAGAACATCAGGTCTATCAGCTCCCCAGTCCTGTAAGTTATGTCTCTTCTAATGAAGCCCAATATCACATTAACTTTTTGGGGGGGGGGGGTGGAGAGATGCCACATCATACCAATGACATAATGAATTTGTAGTCCACTAAAATCCCCACATCTTCTTCCGAATAATTTTTATCTAGCCATATCTCTCCCATTTTGTATTTGTACCTCTGATTTGTTTTTATAGATAAACGTGAGACTTGGCATTTATCCCTATTGAGTTTTATTTTATAAGATTTAGTCCAAGGCTCTAGCCTATGAGGATCTTTTTGGATCTTGACTGTATCGTCTAACGTGTTGGTTGTGCCTCTTGGCTTTATGTCATCTTCAATGATAAAAATGGCAGCATAGGGCCAAAGACAAATCTCTGTGGTACTCCACCAGAACCCTTCTGCCTCATTGATATTGAACTGCTAATGATTTCTCTTTGAGTCTGGCCATCCAACAAGTTCTGAATCCACCAAATTGTGTTATTATCTAGTCTACATCTTTCCATCTTCTCTACAAGAATATGTAATATGAAAGACTTTATCAAGAGATTCGCTAAAATCTGGATAAATTGTATACACGGCATTCTTCTCGTCTAATAGGTTAGTAATCCTGTCAAAAAAGGAAATGAGGTTAGTCTGGCTTGATGTATTGTTACTGAAGCCATCTTGGCTCTTCTTAATTAGTATTTCCTTTTCTAGTTGCTTGTCAACTATCTTTTTAATGATCCAAGGTGTTCTGTCCAATGGAACCAAGGATCAAGTTGGGTTTTAGGAGCAATGAGGGACAATAAAGCACAGGTAGTTGACTGTCACCATTTTCAATCAAGGCTTGACCCTCCAGTGACATCTCAAGAATCCCAAGAAGCGCCTGCTGTGGAAGCTCTGACCAGTATCTTGACAGTGTGGGAAATTTCCTGGCCTACTGAATTATAGAATCTCAGATTTAGAAGGGATCTTTGAGATCATCTAATAATTCCCATTTGGATAGGGGAATGGAACACCAAAAAAGATCTCTTTGAAAAGGACTGAAGGAAGGAGGAAAAAACCAACCCAGAGTTCTAGCCCAGGAAAACTTACCATGTGCAGACATTGCCAAAAGAAGTCTTCAGGGGCAGGGGTTTGTGGGTCAAGAAACTTAATAAGGAGGTGGGGGCAACTTTTGTCTTTATTTTACAGACAAGGAAACTCAGGCTCAGAAAGATTAAAATAATTAAATTAATAAATTTAAAACTTACCTAAAGTTACTCAGCTAGTCAATAGCAAAGGAGACAATGGAAGGGATGGGCAAAGAAGTGGATAGTTTTTTTAGTGGGAAGAAGGAGCAAAATACTTAACTTTACCTACTTGGACATCAGGATTAGTCAGTCAGTCAAGAACCATTTATTAAGCATTCACATTCCAGGCACCGTGCTAAGGGATAGGGATATAAAGAAAAGTAAAAACGTGGACCCTGCCCCAAGGAGCTTGCATTCTAATGAAAGACTCAACATTCAAATAACTATACATACAAAATACAGAGTACAAAAGGAAAGTAGTTTCAGAGGGAAGTCACTACCAGAACAGGAAGTGGGTTGAAGCAGGGTGGGGGTCAGAAAAGTCTCTTGGAGAAATCAAGACTTTAACTGAGTCTCAAAGGAAGCCGGGTAAGCCAGAAGGTAGAGACCAAGAGAGAGCACATCCCAGGCAGTGAGAGACAACCAGTGAAAGGGTAAAGAGTCTGGAAATAGAGTATCTTGGGTGAGGAACGACAAGAAGGCCAGTGTCCCTAGATTGTATGTGAGGGAAGAAGAGATGGTAAGAAGGATGGAACAAAAGGAAAAGATAATGTTGTGCTAAACACAGTGTGTTACATTTTATCCTAGAGGTAATAGGGAACCACTGGAGTTCTTTGAGTGAGAAGTGGGGATGAGGATTTAAGGAAAATCACACTGGCAGCTGAATAAAGGATGGATTGGAATGGAGAGCCAATTGCTGCCTAACCTGCTCACCTAAATAACTTTCCTGGACCACTGGCATTCTTGGTTCTCTTATTTAAGACAACTAAAAGAGGGACATAGGGTCGGGTCTCTCCCTAATCACCCTAGTCTGAGCTTGTTTCTGCACATCCTCCCTCAATCCCCAATGCCTGCTAAGGGGTAAAGGTGGGGAACATCCACTGCGTAATTAGAGGCCTTTGCCAGAGAGGTGACCAGGTTCAGTGCATAGGAATATATCTTTTTTTTTTTTTGGTGAGGCAATTGGGGTTAAGTGACTTGCCCAGAGTCACACAGCTAGTGAGTGTTATGTGTGAGCCACATTTGAACTCAGGTCCTTCTGACTCCAGGACCGGTGCTCTATCCACTGCGCCACCTCGCTGCCCCAGGAATAAATCTTTCTCTGGCTTACAAGCGGTTGCTGGCAAAGATTGCCCTGTCTAGTGATGCCATGGCCTGCTATAGGTAAGCCCTACTTTAGGAAGATGCAATGTACAAAAATCCAATTTGGGGAGGCAAACAGTCCTGTGATTATTCTCATAATAAATATTCTTTGTTTTAGTAAAGGAGATACCCTGGGTAATATAAAATGTGTTTTGACTTCTTTGGGGGGGGGGAGGGGTCTTGTTTCAGACCTGTCAGTTCAGTGGTACAGAAAAAAAATATTGTGTAGAAACTTCCTGTGTTCTGATTCACAAAAGTTAAATGCAAATGCTACTTTTCAAGGATTGGCCCACTGTGTAAACAGGGTATACCTTAAGAGCACAAGCATGGATCACTGAGTAGGATCATAGGAAAGAAGGAAGGAAGGAAGGAAGGAAGGAAGGAAGGAAGGAAGGAAGGAA
>NW_020948774.1:7677626-7717396 GCF_900497805.2 Vombatus ursinus
AAGGAAGGAAGGAAGGAAGGAAGGAAGGAAGGAAGGAAGGAAGGAAGAAAGGAAGAAGGGAAGGAAGGAAGAAAGGAAGAAGGGAAGGAAGGAAGGAATGAAGGAAGGAGAAAAAGAAAGAGACAGGAGAGAAAAAGAGGGAGAGAAAGAAGGGAGGGACAGGAAAGGAAGGAAGGAAGGAAGGAAGGAAGGAAGGAAGGAAGGAAGGAAGGAAGGCAATCCATAAACATCTAGTGAACAATAATAAATAATACAGCCTTAGTCTCAAAGCCTCTCTAACCCAAAGAAGCAAATAACTCTCATGAGGATGTAAATAGCACAAGAGAGGTTCTCATTATATAGTATGCTAATGTTTACAAAGTACTTTCCTCACAACAACCTTGTGTCTTAGGTAATGTGCATATAATTATCTCCATTTTATAGGGGAGGAAATGGGCTCAGAAGGGCCCTACAGCTAATAAGTATCAAAGCCATGATTTGAACCAGTTTCATGACTCCAGATCTAGCATACTTTTCTCTGTCATGCTATCTCCTGGATAGCCAGCCACACGTTGTTCGGAGGCAAACTGAGGGATGGAAGGTGGGAATAACTGCACCTTGCCATTGTGCGGACCCTCTCCCCAATGAAGAACCATTATTTACAATGTGTTTGGTAAGGCAACATAAAACCTTGGGGCCCCTCAACCCTGGGGGCCCTGAGGCAGCTGTCCCTCTTTGCTGAAAGCTTAATCTGCCTCTGAGGTGCTATTTGGATTTCACCTGACACCACTCTCTTCTTAATCCAAGTGAGTTTTCTTCTCACACTGGCACTGGGCAGGTTCCCGACCTCTGGCAGCAACCCAAGGAAGACTGGCATTTTGATGGAGATGTTTGCATTTCTTTGTAGTCATGGCAACCTGCTCTACGGAGCAGAGAGGCAGTGGCTAGGAATATAAGGGCTGCCATTTGGTTGTGTGGGGGTGGGTTACTGAAAGATGCTGGGGGGAGCTTCTTCTCTGGAGGACTTTAGAAATAAGATCAATCCATATGGATGATCTGGGGTGGCGTAGGTAGGGTCTTGCCTGTTGGCAGAGGAATGTGCCCTATGACCTCTCTAGGCTGTTCTTTTGCAGCATAAGGACCTCCTGATTCCATTTTTGCTCCACCCATCCTCTTCACAGCAACACCCTCCCTTCACCTCCAGGGAGAAGAGGAAGTGGGGAGAGAGGGAAGATATCTAATCTGAAAACAGCCAATGACTTTGACAGACGTGAGGAGTTAAGAAGGGGAAGCAGAAAGGTCAAGGAAGGATGCTATCCCATCACCTATCTTGAAAAAAAGAACCTGTTCTCCCTCTGGTTCTTATATTTCCTTACACAGCTCTTCTATTTCAGCTTTTTATGTTCTTACCTCAGAGAAGGGGGCAAACAGACCCTAATTATTTTTGTCTTGCACAGCTGAGCCCCACAGACTTCCATTTCCTCAGCTGAATGCTCTCATTCTGGCGGTGTCAGGTGTGTCTGGGACCTCTGACTGCATTTTCTGTGTAGCAGAAGCTAGTGTCACAACTATTTTCCATCAACAGTCTCTCTTTCCCAACCCCCACCCCCTATCCCCGCTAAAACACACACACACACACACACACACTCACTCATACACACACATACACACACATTCTTACACTTACACACACACACACACACATACACACACATTTTTTCTTTTTAGGTGCCATGTTTTCCTGATGCTCTAATAAGGAGAACAGATTAATAGACCTTGTCATTGCTGTGGGTCATAGACATATCAGGAAGAAATAAGGGGGATGCATATGGCAACTAAAGAGCACATACTATAAGTAACCAGGAACCAGCAGAAGGATTTGTCTCCAGCCTGTGGCACAAGTATATTTTCACAGCTATAGACTGGATTATAGGCACCCAGTTCCCGGTCACAGTTCCAGGGGGGAAAGGAGTGGTCTCAGTCACAAGTTGAGAAAAGTTCTGATTGTATTAAGAACAAGGAACAAGTTCCAAGGTCTTAGCTGTGTGGCTCTGAGCCCAGGCGCAGAGGCAGAGGGACTCATTTCTAACCTTTGACCCTGCATGCAAGCCCATAGTGGAATAACCAGGACAGGAGACTAGCCCCAAAGGACATTCAAGCAGTTCATTGGCTCAAAGTCGATAGAACTTTCAGTCAGGCAATAGTAACTGAGTCCAGCAGCAGACTACTGAAATGAACCCCACACAATCCAATAAACCCAAACTTGGGTCAGGAATTTGCAGTGTTCATACCAGGAGGGCAATGAACAAACTTCTCCCTAGATCACATGACAGTGTATCAAACTCAGTTCTTTCAAGATCTAAAACTTACATAAATATGTACATCCAGAAATACAGCTGGGGAAACTGAGGCAGACAGAAGTTAGTAGGCAATCTGGGAATGATGGGAAGAGACACTGTAATTACTGACATGTTAGGTATTTAAAGAGTGACAATACCCTCTCTTGTAAGGAGCTTTGGGTGTGGTTCTTGAAAGATGGAGTTGAAAAAATGAATAATTGTCAACTTTCAGGTGTTTTAGTAAAACTATATCACATAACTAGGATGGGGGCAGTAAGAGTCCTTGTACCCTGCCCAAACTTAGGACGTTACTGAAACACAACTGTTTGTGGAGGGTATATATGCCAGAGACATTATTTGTTGTTGTTCAGTAGTTTCAGTGGTGTCCAACTCTTCGTGATGCCATTTGGGGTTTTCTTGGCAAAGATAATGGAGTGGTTTGTCATTTCCTTCTCCAGTTCATTTTACAGATGAGGAAACTGAGGCAAACAGAATTAAGTGACTTGCCCAGGGTGACACAGCTAGTAAGTGTCTGAGGCTGGATTTGAACTCAGGTTTTCCTAACTCCAGGCCTGGCACTCTATTCACTGCACCACCTAGCTGACCCAGAGATATTACACACCCTTTTAAAGAACAATATGATATGATCTTACATGGTTCTTGACCTACCTCCAATTGGCAAGTTCATTATATTGGTATTTTTCACCCATCTTAGGGCAAAGGCTTGCCCTTACCACAGTTGATATTTATTCCATATATGACATTACAATGCAAGTCATCACACTCAGAGTTTTTACACAACATAATGTTCTTCTTTATTTACTCTATCATTGACACTTTTCAAGACATTCATAAAATAAGACCAAAGTCTGAAATTGATCCCACCATCACCACTTTCTCTGAGTTTTCCATTTCTTGTATCTTTCTTGGGAAAATAGCATTATAGAATACTGAAAAGGGCTCTGGAAACAACTTCCATGTCATACCCCTGATCATCAGGGCTGGGTGTCCTATTTTTGAAGCAACGCTACTGTAAAACTTGGTAGGCTCCTCTGGTATAACAATTTTTTAGATTTGTCCTCCAGAAAGACTTGCCACATAAGAATGGACTTCTTTTAGACATAGTCCCTATTGATCCCCCTCAAATTCCTCCTTTTTCTGACTGCATTAGTTTACCTAGACTTCAAGGTATATTGTCCCCTCAAAAGGTTCTCTATATCCAAGGGAAATGGTTCATGTCCCCATTATTGACATGAACTCTTTTCCCTGCAGGTTGTGGAGAGTAAGGGGTAGAATTTTTAGGGAATGCTTTGTTTCCTAATAACATGGGGGGAGGAGGTGGAACTATATTTACTTTATTACAGGGAATGTAAATTCACCTAGAAGAAAGAGGATCCCTTAGCTCATTAGGCTCAGAGATGTTAAATGACTTGCCAGTAGTAACACAGGTAGTTAGGTGGCACAGTGGATAGGGTGCCATACCTGGAGTTAGGAAAACCTAAGTTAAAATCTGGCCTCAGATACTTACCAGCTGTGTGATTCTGGACAAGTCACTTAACTCTGTTTGCCTCTGTTTCCTCATCTGTAAAATGAACTGGAGATGGAAATGGCAAACCCCTCCAGTATCTTTGCCAAGAAAACCCCAAATGGGATCATGAAGAACCTGACATGACTGAAAACAGCTGAACAGCAACAAAAATAATAACACAAGCAATTGCTATATAAGGTCTCTTTTGCCTATTAAGTTCTGTAATTTATATAGGATAAAGTGAAGGAAAAATTCAACTCCTATTTTTTGTCCATTTTCTCTAAGAAAGAGAATGACCTTCAAACTGAAAAGGGTAGAACAAGGGTAGAATGAAAAATGGGTAGATGATGTCCTGGTTTTTCAAAAGGCAGAAAGGGTGGAGTCAAGAAATTGTAGACCAGTGAGCAATTCCAAGCAAAGTTCTAGAACATATTCTTGAACAAAAGCTTTGTGATTATTTAGAAAGAATTTGACTACCTCTAGAAGTCAATGTGCAGGCAGTCAACAACATTTATTAATCACCTAGTTTTTCACTGGCATTGTGCTAAGCACATGGGGATACAAAAAAAAAAGCAAAAAACAATTCCAAACAAACAAACAAAAAAACACCAGTTCTTACTCTTAAAGACATCACAGTCTAATTGGGAAGACAACATGCAAACAAATACATACAAGCCAGATACATGCAGGATAAATTGGAGATGATTTTAGAGAGAAGGCACTAGCATTAAGAGAACTGGGAAAGGCTTTTATAGAACGTAACATTTTAGCTGAGACTTGAAGGAAGTCAGAGAAGCCAGGAGATGGAGATGAGGTGGGAGAGAACTCCACGCATGGAAGGTAGACAGTGAAAATACTTAGAGTTGGGAAATGGAGTGTCTTGTTTGAAGAACACCAAGGAGACCAGTGTCCCTGAATCACAGAGTATAGAGGGAGGGGGAGGGAGAAGTAAGGGTGAGTAAAGTAAAAGAAGACTGGAAAGGTAAGAAGGGTCCAGGTTATGAAGGACTCTAAAAGACAGAGGATTTTAAATTTGAACCTGGAGGTATTAGGCAGCCATTGAAGTTTATTGAATAGAGAGGTAACTTGGTCTGACCTGCACTTTAGGAAGACCAATTTGAGCTGAGTGGAGGATGTACTGGAGCAACTGAGTTTCACCAGCCACTAACTTACTTGAATGAAGAAGCTAGAATGTGCAGTAAACAAATAGTATTGGACTTGGAACAAGGAAAACCTAAGTTCGGATTCTTCCTCAGAATGCTACACATTATCTGTGTGACCCCTGGCAAGTCATTTAACTTCTCTCAATATAAGTTTTCTTACTTGTGAAATAGGTGTAGCAGTAGCATGACACCTAAGTTGCAAAGCCTGGATGACTGGGAGGATGGTGCCCTCAACAGTAACAGGTAAGGTAGGAAGAGGGAAAGGCTTGTGGAGAGGAGGAAATAATGAGTACAGTTTTGGACATGTTGAGTTTAAGGACATCCAGATTGAGATACTCGAGGACTAGTTGGAAATGTGAGACTGGAGGTCAAGAGAGAGAGAGAGAGAGAGACATAGACAGACAGACAGAGACACAGATAGAGACAGAGAGAGGAGAGAGATTAGGGCTAGACCTGAGAATCATCTACATTGACATGATAATTGAGTCCATGAGAGCTGATGAGATCACCAAGCAAAATAGTAGAGAGAGAGAGAAATGAAGACAATCTAGGCAGAGCCTTGGGTTCATCCATGGTTAGTCGGTACAACCTGGATAAAAATACAACAAAGACTGAGGAGACATCAAACAGGTAGGAAAAGAATGAAGCAAGAAAACTGTCATGAAAACCTAGAGAGTATCAAGGAAAAGAAGATCAGTAGTATCCTAGTCTACATAAAGGTCAAGAAGGATGAGGATTGAGAAAAGGTCATTAGATTTAGCAATTAAGAGATCATTGGTAAATTCGGAGTGAAGAGTAAAGTTAAAGAGAACAAAGAATGATGAGATCAGAAGCAAGACTGCAGGGGAGAAACCAAGATGGTGGAGTAGAGGCAGCAGCCCAGTCAAACTCTCCCAACATTCCCCTCCAAACAACTTTAAAATAACACTTCAAATCAAATTTTGAAGCCACAGAGTTTTTTAAAAATATCATAGTAAGACATTTTTCCAGACTAAAAAAACTTCAGAAATTGGTGGAAGCAGTCTGTGACATTGAGGGCCATCCAGGAGTATATGCCATGGCACCACAACAGCAGCTTTGGGAGCTTTTAATCCAGAGATTGTAAGGGGGTTGGGCAGTGAGGTGGTGCAGTGGATAGAGTGCTGGGCCTAAAGTCAGGAAGACTCATTCTCCTGAGGTCAAATCTAGCCTCAGACATGGACTAGCTGTGTGATCCTGGGCAAGTTACTTAACTCTGTTTGCCTTAGTTCTTCTTCTGTTAAATGAACCAGAGAAGCAAAAAAACATTTCAGTATCTTTGCCAAGAAAACCCTCAAATGGGGTCATGAAGTACAAGACATAACTGAAAATAACTGTAAGTGGGTCAAGTCAACTGGTCAGAAAGAGATTACAAGGGACGTTTTCCTAGTACAGGGTGCAGCTGGCTCTGATACACAACTCTATTGTCCATATGTAGTTCTGGGTCATGCCAAAGAGGAATGTTTGTGGTTGGTCACAAGGGAGCAAGGGCCCTGGTCCCAGTTCTAAAGCAGAGAGGAGCACTAGTACTTGTGGATGCAGTACTGCAGGTGACCTGGTCACAGTTCCAGGACCAAGAAGAATGCTAGAGCTTGTGGTTGCAAGAGAGCAGGACCCTTCCTAGGTAAACATCAACATACAAGCTAGTAGAACAGAAACCATACCTCTTGAAAGCACAGAAAACTTGTAGATCTCCAGAACTAGCTCTGACAACAGCAGCACAAGAAAGCCTACAGTTTGGGACAGTGCCTCCCCAACCCCCATTTGAGTAGAGTCCAACTTTAACATAAAGTTCAAAGTCAAGAAATAGACTAGAAAAACGGGCAAACAACAAAGAAAGATTTTGACCATAAGAATTTACTATGGCAGGGAAAACCAAGATATAAATTCAGAAGACAACAATGTGAAAACAGCTATAAACAAAAACTTCAAAGGAAAAATGCTAATTGGAACAAGAATTCCTAGAAGAGTTGAAGAAAGAAATAAGAGTGGTAGAGGGAAAATTGGGAAAAGAAATGAGGGTGACGCAAGAAAATCATAAAAAGAGAATTAATGGATTGGCAAAAGAAGCACAAAAAAAAGTACTGAAGAAAAGAAATGTTGAAGAAAATAACACCTTAAAAAGTAGAATTGGCCCAATGGTAAAAGAGGCACAAAAATTCAATGAAGAAAAGAATTCCTTAAAAAGTAGAATAAGCCAAATGGGAAAGGAGGTACAAAAATTCACTGAAGAAAAAAAAAAACAAAACTCCTTAAAAAGTAGAATTGGCCAAATGGAAAGAGAGGTACAAAAACTCACTGAAGGAAATAATTCCCTAAAAATTATAATTGGGCAAGTGGAAGCTAATGACTTCATGAGACATCAAGAAACAATTTTTTAAAAGTTAAACAAATGAAAAAAATGGAAGAAAATGTGAAATACCTCATTTAAAAAAACTGGCCTGGAAAATAGATCAAGGAGAGATAATTTAAAAATTGTTGGACTACCTGAAAGTCCTACTCAAAAAAGAGCCTAAATATCATATTTCAAGAAATTATAAAGGAAAGTTGCCCCAATATCTTAGATCCAGGGGGTAAAATAGAAATTGAAAAACTCCACTGATCACCTCCTAAAAAAGATCTCCAAATGAAAACTCCCAGGAATATTCTAGCCAAATTCCAAAGCAGATATCCAGGGGGAAAAAACCCACTTCAATTATCATGGAACCACAGTCAGGGTCACACAAGATTTAGCAGCTCCCACATTAAAGGAATGGAGGGCTTAGAATATATATTCTGGAAGGCAAAGGAGCTAGGATTACAACCAAGAATAACTTACCCTGGAAAACTGAGTATAATCCATCAAAAGAAAAAATGAAAATTTAATTAAATAAAGCACTTTCAAGCATTCCTGATGAAAAGACCAAAGCTGAATGGAAAATTTGATATTCAACACAAGACTCAAGAGAAGCATAAGAAGGTAAACATGAAAGAGAAATCATAAGGGACTCAATAAAGTTAAACTGTTTACATTCCTATATAAGAACGCACACGACTCCTAAGAACTTTATCATAATCAGGGCAGTTGCAGAGTCTACATAGACAAAGGGCATTGGTATGAGCCAATTATGTTGGGATGATCTAAAAAGAAAAATGAAAGGTTGAAAAAGAGGGATGTGCTGGGGAAAAGGGGAAGGGAGAGGTAGAGTGGGGAAAATTTTCTCACATAAAAGAGCCACCCAATAGGGGCGGTTAGGTGGCGCAGTTGATAGAGCACCAGCCCTTGATTGAGGAGGACCTGAGTTCAAATCTGACCTCAGACACATAACACTTACTAGCTGTGTGACCCTAGGCAAGTCACTTAACCCCATTGTCTAGCCAAAAAAAAAAAAAGAAAAGAAAAGAAAAGAAAAAGAAAAAAGAGGCACTCAATATTGTGATGAGAGGGGAGGAGTCTCAATGTTTATATAAAGTAGTCTGTATCCTTATAAAACTTCTAGTCCAGTAGGGGGATATGACATCAACATATCACTTTGGGAAGGGAAAGATAACTATAATATAAAATATTACATGATTTAAAAACAGAGGTGCTCAAGGAAAAGCTTTTCGGTGAAGGAGAAAATGAGGGGGGTGGCAGGCAATGTTTGAACCTCACTCTCATTGGAATCGGTTCAAAGAGGGAAGAATATATGTACACAATTAGTTGCATATAAAAATCTATCTTACGCAATAGAAAAAGAAAAGGGAAGGTTGGAGAAAAGGTGGGGGAGGTGAGGGATAATCAAAGGGAGGGTGAATTAAGGGAGGCAGTGGTCAAACTTTTTTGAAGAGGGACAAGATAAAAAGAGAGAGGAAAGGATAAACACAAGAAAATGGAATGGAGGGAAATACACAGTTAGTAATCATAGCTGTGGAATGTAAATGGGTGAGCTCATCCATAAAATGAAAAAAGCAGAATGGATTAGGAACTGGAATGCAACAATATGTTGTTTACAAGAGACACTTGAAACAGAAAGACACACACACAAAGTTAAAGTAAGAGGCTGAAGCAGGTCTATTATACTTCAGAAGTTAAAAAAAAAGGCTGGGCTAGCAATCATGCTCTCAGACAAAGCAAAAGCAAAAACAGACCTAATTAAAAGAGATAATCAGGGAAAATACATTTTGGTAACAGGTACCATAGACAATGAAGTAATATAGAAAGTTTTTAAAGAAAGTTTCTCTGATAAAGACCTCATTTATCAAATATATAAGGAACTGAGTCAAATTTATAAAAATAAGAGCCACTCTCCAATTGATAAATGATCAAAGAATATGAACAGACAGCTTTTAGAAGAAGAAAGCAAAGCTATCTATTTTGTTGTCTAGTCATTTCAGTTGTGTCTGACTCTTCATGATCCCACTTGGGATTTTCTTGGCAAAGATACTGGAGAGGTTTGCCATTTCCTTCTCCAGCTCATTTTAGAGATGAGGAAACTGAGGCAAACAGGGTTAAATGACTTGAACAGGATCACACAGCTAATAAGTATTTAAGACCAGAGTTGAACTCAGGTCTTCCTGACTCTAACCCCAGTACTCTGTCCACTCCACCACCTTGCTGTCCCTATAACCTATTTATAATCATACGGAAAAATGCTCTGCATCACCAGTGATTAGAGAAATGCCAATTAAAATAATTCTGATGTATCACCTCACACCTATGTTGTGACAAATGCTGGAGAGAATGAGGGAAAATAGATACACTGAAGAACTGTTGGTGGAGTTATGAATTAGTCCAACTATTCTGGAGAACAATTTGGAGCTATGCCCAACAAGTTTTAAACTGTGCATACCCTTTGATCCAGCAATACCATTATTAGATCTGTACCCCAAAGAGACCAAAGGAAAATGATCTACATGTACAAAAAAATTATAGCTGCTTTTTCATGGTGACAAAGAATTGGAATTTGAGGGGATGCTCATTAAGTAGAGAGTGACTGAACAAGTTTTGGCATATGATTGTGATGGAGTAGTATTGTGCTATAAAAAATGATGAGGGGGGTGGTTTCAGAAAAACCTGGAAAGAGCTATATTAACTGATGCAAAGTGAAGTAAGCAGAACCAGGAGATCACTGTATACAATGTACAGCAATATTACAATTTTGATCAACTGTGAAAGACTTAGATACAATAATACAGTGATCCAAGATAATTCCAAAGGAGACATGGTGAAAAATGCTCTCGACCTCCTGAGAGAGAATCAATGAACTGTGAGTGCAAATTGAAGTATAATTTTCTTACTTTCTTTATTTCTCTTGGGTTTTTTGTTTGTTTGTTTAGGCAATTGGGGTTAAGTGACTTGCCCAGGGTCACACAGCTAGTAAGTGTCAAGTGTTTGGTCTGAGGCCGGATTTGAACTCAGGTCCTCCTAACTTCAGGGCTGGTGCTCTATCCACTGTGCCACCTAGCTGCCCCTCTTGGTTTTTTTTTTCTGGTATGGCTAACAAAGAAATATGTTTTGCATGATTTCACATGTATAATTGATATCATGTTGTTTGTTTTCTCAGCAGGTAGGGGAAAAGAGAAAGGGAGGGAGAGAATTTGAAACTCAAGTTTTTTTAAAGAATGTTCAAAATAAGTAATAATTTTAAAAAGAAGATTGCAGAGTAAAGAAGAAAGTGAAAAGAAAGGAACTGGAAGTATTGATTGTAGATGGTTTTCTCCAGTTTAGCCACAAAAGGGAGGAGGGATACTACTAATTCCTGTGTGGTGGCCATGGGTTTGGTGAAGTGGTCTAAGGCCCAAAGAGAACAGAATTAGACAATTAAAGGGTTCAGGATAAAGGAAAGAATTTGTTCTAATCCCCTTAACAGGATACAATTGTGTATGGGGTAAATTGGTGCCCATTAGAGGCATAATTCATCTATTAGATTGAAAACTAGGTTGTCACTCTCACAATAACAGCAGAGATAGGAGATTGTTCCATCATCAACCTGGACATAGGGGGCTAAGCTATAAGGCGGTTTTTTTTTTATGCTATGTTATTATAGGTGAAGGACCATTTGATCCCTTTAACCAAAAAGTTATTTTTGCACATCAATGTTCTTCATGCCACAGTATCTGCCTTTGAAGTATCAATATGGCATGATTCCACATGATTCTTGATCTTCCTCTGATTGGCATACTGATTATATTGACCTTATTCCTCTATCACAAGGCAAGAGGTTTGTCCTTACTATACTTGATACCTATTCAGGATATTGGGTTGCAGAACCAGTTAGTCTGCTGCCATGGCAACCACTTTCAAGACCTTCACAAAACACATCTTCATCATATGCCCCTTTCTATCGTCACAGACCAGAGTACCCATTTTACTATTAAAAAAGTTTGAGTTTGGGCCCACTGCTTTCATATTTGCTGGGTTTTCCATTTTCTATATCATCCTCAGTTAGCTGGCATAATGGAGTGCTGGACTGGACTTTTGAAACAACAGCATTATAATTATCATGAGATAATCAGGATTGGGTTTCTGTCTTCCAAAATCTAGGTCTCTGATAAATCAGCACTGCTCTAAGAGCTCTCCAGCAGTGTCTTGGGTCCAGCTTTCTGAGTAATCTCAGTAGTCTAGTGACTTCTTTTAGAAATAGTCCCAGTTGACCCTTTACAGCACTTCTTTATTCCATTTTCTGTTCTGTGTAAAATTTTTAGGAGATGCTTTTATTTCTAATGATTTAGGGGAAGTGAAACTATATTTCTACAGTTCTAGTAAGTGGTGATTCATGTAGGTGGAAAATGAAGATTCTTCAGATGATTTGGTAGTAATTTTAAGTCACTGAATGAGCATGAACTTCATCCAACATCCATAGAGAGAGAGGTTTAGGATAGCTAACCCCCTCCCATCCCACTTATGGGAGCCAAGACGGCAGAGTCAGAAGTAAGTCATTCTCACCTTCCCTTATTGACTTCTGAAAGCCCAGAAAATATTGCCCCAGAAAAAAAAAGCTGAAAGATGAGGTACAGCAGTCTTGTAGCCCAAGAAGCTTGAGGAATAATGGGAAAGGCCTCTCTTGCTCTGGGGGAGGGGGAACAGTACTGGACGGGAGGCATGCCAGCAAGCTTCACCTTAGCATACCAGGGTGAGCAGGAGCCAAACAAAGGAGTGCAAGGCCTGGGTGAGCAGGCAGCCCCCAGGGGCCAGAATATCCACCCCCCACCCCAAGAGCTCCAGTGTTGCTGACCCCAGCCCAGCACCAGGTAAGCTGCCAGAACCCTACAGCCTCCAACTGCAAGCACCTGAGATCCCAGCACACAAAGCCAGTAACCAGCTCCCAAGCTCTCAGCACAAGAAGCTTGTGTCAGTGTCCCCTGTGCTCTAGCAGGAGAGCTCAATTTTTTTTTAAGTCAGGAAATGGGCAAAACCATGAGCAAAAAGCCAAAAGGGACAATCACCATAGATTCTTATTATGAGGACAGGGAAGATCAAAGCACAAATTCAGAAGAGGACAACATTGTCAATATACCCACATCTGAAACCTCAAAGGGGAACATGAACTGGTCTCCAGCCCAAAAACCCTTCTTGGAAGAGCTCAAGAAGAATTTTAAAAGTCAAATAAGAGAGGTAGAAGAAAAATTGGGAAAAGAAATGAGAGATATGCAAGAGAGAGTCAATAGCCTGGAAAAGGAAGGACAAAAATTAACTGTGGAAAACAAGTCCTTAAAAAATACAATTGGCCAAATGGAAAAAAAATAAACTGAAGAAAACAAGTCCCTAAAAATGCAATTGACCAACTTGGGGAAAAGTATACTGGAGAAAATAAATCCTTAAAAAGTAGAATTGGCCAAACAGAAAAGAAGGCACAAAAACTCACTGAAGAGAAAAGTGAAATGGGCCAAATGGGAAAGGATCTAAAATCTAAAAGAAGAAAATAATTTGTTGAAAATTAGAAATGGGCAAGTGCAAGATAATGACTCTATGAGAGATCAAGAATAAGTCAAACAGAAACAAAAGAATGAAAAAATAGATGGAAACATAAAATACCTCATTGGTAAAACAACTGACCTAGAAAATAGATCCAGGAAAAAGAATTTTAAAATGATGGGTCTACCTGAAAACCATGATGAAAGAAAGACCCTGGACAGAATCTTTCAGGAAATCATCCAAAAAAAACTGCCCGGAGATCCTAGAACCAGAGGGTAAAATAGTCATCAAAAGAATCCACTTCCTGAAAGAGATCCTAAATTGAAAACCCAAAGGGATATTGTAGCCAAATTAAAAATTAACCAGGTCAAAGAGAAAATACTGCAATCAGCCAGAAAGAAACAATTTAAATATCATGGAACCACAGCCAGTATTACACAGGGCCTTGTAGCTTCTACATTAAAAAATCAGAGGGCATGGAATATGATATTCCATAAGGCAAAGGAGCTTGGATTACAACCAAGGATCAAGTACCTAGTGAAACTGAGCATAATCTTTCAGGTGAGGAGATGGACATTCAATGAAGTAGGGGACTTCCACACCTTCCTGAAGAAAAGACCAGAGCTCAACAGAAAACTTGATCTTCAAATACAAGACCCAAGAGAGGAATAAAAAGGTAAACAGGAAAGAAAAAAACATGTTATTAATAAGAGCAAATTGTTTACATCCCTACAAGGGCAGATAACACTTGCAGCTCTTGAGAACTGTATTGTTATTATGACATTTAAAAGGGGTATACATAGACAAAGTGTGTGGGTATAAGTTGACTTTGATGTGATAAAAAATCTAATAAAAAAATCTAAGTGGCGAAAAGGGATTGTATTGGGAGAAAAGGAAAGGAGTAAACAGACAAGGGTAAATTATATCACATGAAAAGGCACAAAAATCTATTACAGTAGAGGGAAAGAAGGGAGGGAGATGAACACTGTCTGAACTTTGCTCTCATCAGATTTGGTTCAAAGAGGGAATAACATAAGCAGTTAGGTATAGAAATCTAACTTACCCTATAGGAAGTAGGAGGGGAAAGGGAAAAGAAAAGGGAGGGACTGAATAGAAAGGAGGGAAGAAGTAGTAACAGTAAAGGGGAAGAAAAGGGAGGGGGCTGATAGAAAGGAGGGGGGACTGAGGGAGGCGGTGGTTGAAAGCAAAACTCTAGTAAGGACAGAAAGGGAGAAAGGAGAGAGAAAAGCATAAGCAGGGAGTGGGGATAGGATAGAGAGAAAGACACAGATAGTCATCATAACTGTGAGTGTGAATGGGATGAACTCTCCCATAAAACGGAAGTGGATAAAAGAGTGGATTAAGAACCATAATCCTATAATATGTTGTTTACAAGAAACACATTTAAAGCATAGGGATGCACACAGAGTAAAGGTAAAAGGCTGGAGCAGAATATATTATGCTTCAGCTGAAGTAAAAAAAAAGCAGGAGTAGCAATCCTGATCTCAGACAAAACGAAAGCAAAAATACATCTAATTAAAAGAGATAAGAAAGGAAACTACATCCTGCTACCATAGACAATGAAATAATATCATTACCAAACATATATGCACCAAGTGGTATAACATCCAAATTCTTAGGGAAGTTAAGGGAGTTACAGGAAGAAATAGATAACAAAACTATACTAGTGGAGAATCTCAACATCCCCCTCTCAAAACTAGATAAATCTAACCACAAAATAAACAAGAAAGAAGTTAAGAAGATGAATAGAATTTTAGAAAAGTTAGCTATGGTTGACCTCTGGAGAAAACTGAATGGGGATAGAAAGTTATATACTTTTCCTCAGAGGTACATGGCACCTACACAAAAATTGACCACATACTAGGGCATTAAAAACCTTGCAATCCAATGCAGAAAGACAGAAATATTAAATGCACCCTTTTCAGATCATGATGAAATAAAAATTACATGTAATAAATGGCCATGGAAAGATAGACTAAAAATTAATTGGAAACTAAATAATCTAATTCAAAAGAATGAGTGGGTCAAACAACAAATCATAGAAACAATAAGTAACTTGATCCAAGAGAATGACAATAATGAGGCAACATACCAAAACTTATGAGATGCAGTGAAAATGGTTCTTAGGGGAATTTTTACATCTCTAAATGCTTCTATGAATAAAATAAAGAAAAAAGACATCAATGAATTGGGCATGCAACTAAAAAAGCTAAAAAAAGAACAAATTAAAAATTCCCAATTAAATACCAAATTATAAATTCTGAAAACCAAAGGAGAGATTAATAAAATTGAAATTAAGAAAATTATTGAACTAATAAATAAAACTAAGAGCTGGTTTTTATGAAAAAACCAATAAAGTAGATAAATCTTTGGTAAATTTTATTAAAAAAAAAGAAAGAAGAAAAACAAATTACCAGCATCAAAAATGAAAAGGGTGAATTCACCACCAATGAAGAGGAAATCAAAACAATAATTAAGAGCTATTTTTGCCTAACTGTATGCCAATAAATTTAACAATATTAGTGAAATGGATGAATATTTACAAAAAAATAAATTGCCCAGATTAATGGAAGAGGAAATAAAATACTTAAATAACCCCATTTCAGAAAAACAAATTAAGCAAGCCATCAAGAAAAAAATCTGCAGGGCCAGATGGATTCACAAGTGAATTCTATCAAACATTTAAAGAACAATTAATTCCAATACTATGCAAACCATTTGGGAAAATAGGTGAAGGAGTCCTACCAAATTCTTTTTATGATACAAATATGGTGCTGATATCTAAACTGAGATAAGTCAAAAGAGAGAAAGAAAATTATAGACTAATTTCCTTAATGAATATAGATGCAAAAATTTTAAATAAAATATTAGTAAACAGATTACAGCAACTAATCTGGAGGATAATACGCTATGATCAGGTAGGATTTATACCAGGAATGCAGGGCTGGTTCAATATCAGGAAAACTACCAGCATAATTGATCATATCAACAATAAAACTAACAGAAATCATATTATTATCTCAATAAATGCAGAAAAAGCATTTGACAAAACATAACTCTCCTGTTAAACACTTCCTATTAAAAACACTGGAGAGCATAGGAATAAATGGGGTCTTCCTTAAAATGCATCTATCTAAAACCATCAGCAAGCATTATATGTAATGGGGATAAGGAAAAAGCATTTCCAATAAGATGGGGAGGGTAAAACAAGCATGCTCATTATCTACACTGTTGTTCAATGTGGTACTTGAAATGTTAGCTTTAGCAATAAGAGAAGAAAAAGACATTGAAGGAATTAGAATAGGCAAAGAAGAAACAAAGCTGTCACTCTTTGCAGATGATATGATGGTATACTTGGAGAATCCTAGAGAATTAAGTAAAAAATTACTTGAAATAATAAACAAATTTAGCAAAGTTGCAGGATACAAAATAAGTCCACATAAATCATCAGCATTTCTATATATTACTAATGAAGCCCAACAGCCAGTGATAGAAAGAGAAATTGCATTTAAAGTTACTTGAAACATTATAAAATATTTGGGACTCTACCTGCCAAAACAAATTCAAGAACTATATGAACACACTTACAAAACCCTTTTCACACAAATAAAGTCAGATCTAAATAATTAGAAAAATATCAGTTGCTCATGGGTAGGCTGAGCTAATATAACAAAAATGACAATTCTACCTAAATTAATTTACTTATTCAGTGGCATACCAATCAAACTACCAAAAAATATTTTATAGAGATAGAAAAAACAATAATAAAGTTCATCTGGAAAAACAAAAGGTCCAGAATATTAAGGGAACTAATGAAAAGAAATGGCCTAGCCACACCAGATCTTAAATTGTATTATAAAGCAGCAATCATCAAAACTACTTGGTCCTGGCAAAGAAATAGAGTGGTGAGTCAGTGGAATAGATTAGGTATGCAAAACGCAACGGTCAACGACTGTAGTAATCTACTGTTTGATAAATCCAAAGACTAGCTTCTGGGATAAGAACTCACTATTTAACAAAAACTGTTGGGAAAACTGGAAAATAGAATGGCAGAAACTAGGCATAGACCAACATCTTACACTCTATACCAAGATAAAGTCAAAATGGGTACATGATTTAGATATAAAGGTTGATACTATACGCAAACTAGAAGAACAAGGAACAGTTTACTTGTCAGATCTATGGAGAAAGGAAGAATTTATGACCAAACAAGAGATAGAGAACATTATGAAATGCAGAATGGATGACTTGGATTACATTAAATTAAAAAGTTTTTGCACAAACAAAGCCAATGCAACCAAGATTAGGAGGGAAGCAGAAAACTGGGAAAGAAACTTGCAACCAATGTCTGATAAGGGCCTCATTTCTAAAATATATGGAGAACTAAGTCAAATTTATAAGAATGCAAGTCATTCCCCAATTGATAAATGGTCAAAGGATATGAACAGGCAGTTTCAGAGGAAGAAATTAACACTATCTATAGTCATATGAAAAAATGCTCTAAAATACTATTGATTAGAGAAAATGAAATCAAAACAACTCTGAGGTACCACATCACACCTATCATATTGGCTAACATGACAAAACAGGAAAATGATAAATGTTGGAGAAGTATTTTTTAAATATAGGTCCAAGTTTGGCTATTCTTTCTCCCTTTTATTTTATTTTTTTCTTAATTATATATAAATACATTTTTTTAGCATTCATTGTTTAAAAACTGGAGTTCTAAATTCTCTACTTCCCTCTTTCCCCTCCTCTCTCTTTGAGAAGGCAAGCAATTTTATATAGATTATATATGTACAGTCATGCAAAACATTTCCATATTAGCCATGTTGCAGAAGAAAACACAGAACAAAAAAAAAAACAAGAAAAATAATGAAAGTTTAAAAAGTATACTCCAATCTGCATTCAAACACCATCAGTTCTTTCTCTGGAGGTGGATAGTATTTTTCATCATAAGTACTTTGGAATTGTCTTGTATCATTGTATTGTTGAGAATACCTGTTATTCACAGTTGTTGATCATATAATATTACAGTTATGATGCACAATGTCCTCCTGGTTCTGCTCAATTCCCTTTGCTTCAATTCATATAAGTCTTCCAAGGTTTTTCTGAAACTACTCCCCTCATAATTTCTTACAGTTCAATAATATTCCATCACAATCATAAACCACAACTTACTCAGCCATTCTCCAATTAGTGGGTATCCTCTTCATTTCCAACTTATTGCCTTCATAGAAAGAACTGCTATAAATATTTTTGGACATATAGATCTAAGTTTGGAGATTCTTAAAGAGAATGAGAAGAGAGGAATAAAGAAGAGTTGGTCATCCCACAGTAGGCAATAGCTGGTGCCTGCCACATCCATTCTTCCCTTCTGTAAAGCTATCAGAGATGACCTCTATCTAAATGGTCAAGGTGTAAAGTGTGTGTGACCATGCGTCTTTTATCCTGGGCACCAGTAGCAGGAGCTCAGAGAGAAATAAGCCCAATGAAAGGAATGGATATGCCCCAGCCTTATTTTTTTTAATATTTTCTAAAGAACAGATTTGCTGGATTTAATATTATTCCTCATGAACACAAAGATAGGTTGACCCTATCTTTATGATGCTGGGCATCCTTTTGTAGAATTAGGTTTCAATGAGAGCTACAAATAGAGGGCTCTTTCCCAGTACTGGACTGGAAGTTCAAAGCCCAACCTATTGTTGGAGAGTTTTGATCTCTAACTGGGGGCATAAACTCGAGCCATTTTATAACTAGCCTTCTAAGTAAAGAATTACTATGAATTTGGACTCTATTTATAAATCTACCTCATAGATGAGAGTTAAGGTTATACACTGATTGCCTAGACTTAAGAAACTAGTAGAGAAAATATTAATAAGGCAGGTTAAACTTTAAAAGTGTGTCTTACCTTTGTAAAGTCAGTTGTTAAACATTTACTAGTACACTTCTACCCTGGTCATTAGCCTCTGGGCCTAGTCCTAGCTAGAGCTCCAGTGTTAGGGAGACAGAGTGGCCAGCCTGCCCAGGACCTGCCATGGATTCATATTTGGAATCCATGATCCTGCTCTAGAGACTTTAACTGGGGGTTGACTCAATGAACCTGCTTGTGGGGGCTAAGGGAGAGGTGGAGGTGCCTTATTCAATGTAATTCAATGTACTTTTGTGTATACTTTCTCTGATTTCTGTTTTGCCTTGAATAAATGGATTTCTTTGCCAAAAAAATTTTTTTAACTGTTTATAATAGAGATTTGTGGTTTTTCAACTGCAATTTTTTCTCCTCCTTGTGTCCTGGCAAGACAAGATTGCCTTGTAAGACGGCCTAAATCACTAATGGCTCTAGGAATTGTATTTCTTCCAAGCACAAGTGAGGATTCTTATCATGGGATCAGGAGTAATGGGTGGAGTTTTCCTGCACAGCAGAATTTTTTTAAATCTCTCTGGAGAGAAGAGTTGGACACACACACACACACACACACACACACACAAAGAGAGAGAGAGAGAAAGAGAGAGAGAAAGAAAGAGAGCAGCGCTGGTGGTCATGGCAAAGTAACTGGAGTCTTTTCCTTTCCCTGGCTCATGTCGGCTTATTAAGTGAATCCAGCAGAGTGACTAATTTAGAGATACTGCTGAAACAATGGCAAAACCTTCGGTTTCTCCCTTTTGTTTTTATTGCACTGAGCAAGGTTATTTGCTAAGGGTTTATTTGCTATTTATAAATTTTACTTACCAATTATTTACATTCCTAACAATGGTTTACTCTATAAAGATAAGATATTTTAACTGCATACTGAGTTGGCTATTTCAGTGTGAGAGAGGGTAAGGAAACCTGTGGGTATTTGATTGTGCTAAATTCAACTGGCTGGGAGATCACCCTTCCAGCCTGGCAAATCAACAGATACCCTGGAGGTTCAAAGCAGTTTATGAATTCTATTTTTAATTTGTATTTTGAAATGATTTTTTTTTAACTCCGCAGAGAAAGGAAGTTATATGGAACTAGAAACTTCATCCTAGACCAAGACCATCTCGTTATCTCCAAGCAGACAGATTGCTTTACAACAGGGTCCATTGGATTTTCCTCTACCAACTAAAGACAGGGTGGGAGGAGGAATAGGGTCCTAAAGAGAAGGTCACTTACAGATCTACCCAAGATGACCTCTGTTGGGAAGCATTTTTAAATGGAAAATTTGTGTAAATTGGTGTTTGTGAAGCACAGAATAACAAACACGTAAAAATTTTCTTAAAGAAAAAAGTCAAAAAGTTAAGCAATACAAGGAGTCAAAGCATCGGGAAGAAGAAAACTATCAATTCAACAGTAACCAAAAGCTTTGCTACAGAAGCTAAAGAAGGAAAGAAATCAGAAAGAAAACCCTCAAATGTAGGATGTGGAAAATTTCTGGTCATCTCTGGTCACATTATTGTGATCATATTCTGCTGTCCACCCCAGTGAAAATGCAGGTTGGATCAAATCTGAAACAGAAAGTATAAACAGCATTAATGTAATGACTGACCAACAATTATGTGCAAGAAGACTGAAACCCTAGCTTCTCTGAAAAGCTTGAGGATGGAAAAAGATCCCTAATTGTTGACTCAAACATCTTCTTAAATCATGAATTACTAGCAAAGCATTTTACCAGCTTCCTTTCAGACACAAACCTGAACCCAATTTTCTTAACTGAAGGCATCATATAGATCCACTTCAAAATATAAAAACACCAGTGACCTCACCAAATGTAATCTAATTACATGTTTATGTACTATTAACACTCACAGCTTGTATCACTAAAAAAATCTATAAAGATAAAAAATTAATATATTGACCAAGGTGCAAAAATAGTGTAACAAAATGTCTTGTGGATTTAGAAAGCAATTTATTATTGATTTAGTAATTATTGAAAAGTGCTGGAACATTTATGCTGCCTATATTAATTATCCAAAAGCTTTTGACTCAATTCTACCCTTATAACTAATTCACGTACTATTAATGTATAAAAAAGAGCCAAGTATAGTGAGAATGATAGAGTATTTGTACATGAAAAACTATTATAGATTTTAAACACACCAACAACATAATATCAAGAACAATTCACATAAAATGTGGCATTTCTCTTCGGGGAGACATAAGCCCTCAAACAAAAATATTTCAATATACAAAGTAAAACAAAAAATAGGATTTTATAAGAAACTGTGAACTTATGTAGAGTTTGAACTTTTAAAAATATTTCAAATTTAACATTTCAATGTTAAATTCCAGCACTGCTCTCATTGTCTATGCCCCTTCTGGACCTCCTTTTGATTTTTTCAATGTATTTCTTTAAATTTTCTTTAAATGCTTCATTGATGCTTATTTCTTTCTTATGTTTTGAGGAGAAAGAAGCATTATTATCATTGCCACTCCTGTCCATGCTAAATTTTCCCCCTCCACCAAAAAATAACAAAAAAACAAAAACCAAAAAAAAACCCTCTACCGTAAGAAGTTAGACATAGGTCAGCAAAACAAATCTATAAACTGTCTATATCCAAAAATGCACCTCTCGCACTGTACTCCTAGTCTATCACTTCTCTGTCAAGAAATGAGAAGTATGGGTCCTCTGGAGTTGTGGTTGGTCACTGCATTGATCAGATAAATAAATTTTTCAAGTTATTTTTCTTTATAATGTTGTAGTCATGATATAATTGGTTTTGCTGGTTCTGTTCATCTCACTCTGTATTCATTTATAAAAGTCTTCCCAAGTTTCTCTGAATCCATTCTTATCAGCATTTCTTACATCTCAGTAATATACTATTATATTCCTTTACCATAGGAATTCATAGTTCATTCAACCCTTAATTGATGGATACCACTTTAATTTTTGTTCTTTCCTGTAATAAAAAGTGCTGCTATGAATATATATATATATGTGTGTGTATACTTTTACATATACACATATATATATACATGTATATGTATAGTATACATATACATTTGTGTGTATGCATATCCTCTCCCTCTTTTTTTTAATCTCTTTGGAATTTGCTATCATAAACAGCCTTGGAGCTGTTTCACTAGTTAAAAGGATGTGTACAGGGGCAGCTAGGAGGCGAAGTGGATAGAGCTCCAGCCTTGGAGACAGGAGGATCTGAGTTCAAATCTGACCTCAGACATATAACACTTATTAGCTGTGTGACCCTGGGCAAGTCACTTAACTCCATTGCCTAGCCAAAATAAAAATAAAAATAAAAGGATGTGTACAGTTTAATGACTTTTTGGATAAGGTTCCAAATTGCTTTCTAGAAGCTCCATTAGTTCATTAGTGTGCCTGTCTTCTCATAGTCCCTCCAACAATTGTAATTTTCCTAGAGCTCCATCCACAGAGGGATTTTCTTGTTCATGAGTGGAGGGGAACAATGGAGAAATATAATAAGCAAAGCCATGGAGTTATGAAAGGAAAGAGCTCACATGTAGAAGGGTGAGTAGATCTCTGGACTGGGGCAGAGATCACTGGTTGGATAGTGAAAAATGAAACTATCATGTTAATTTAACCCTCACATCAACTCTATGAGGTAGGTAAAGCAGGCATTATTAGACCCATTTTATATCCAAGGAGGTGAAAGGTAATGAGGTATGCAGAAGTCATTAATTCCCTAACCACTGAAGGAATTTTATTCTTTCTCCTAGACATCATCCTAGACAAAAGATGAACATAATCAGTGGTACTAGATGGCTGCCTGATGGTTTTTAGAAATCTCCAGCCCACTTAATTTCCCCCATAATGCCTTCTAGCATTTAACAATGCTGGTAGTCTGAAAGCTCTTCCTTTAATTATTAAAAATCTCTTCTGTGGCAATTTAGGCCATCTGACCTACATTGGTGGTAGTATTCTAGGTATACTGAGGCATTGGGGATGCCTGAGTCAGGGCTAGGAATCCCCTTCCCCCATTGTTTCTTATAGGGCAAGAGGATGACAGTGAGTAGCAGACTGTTTAATAATACCTGCTGTTGTTCCAGCATTTCCATAGCAACAGCTGGCACTTAAGATAATTAGGCTGCTACCTAAGACCCTTTTCATACTGAATCAGTGAAGAAAGAACCTCTCTTACCTTCCCCCCCAAAATACCATGTATATATTTTGTATGTATTGTGAACATACTATGGACATGTCTTTCCCAATAGAATGCAAGCTTCTTGAAGGCAGGGCTGCTTCATTGTTACCTTTGTATCCTTCATGCCTTGCACAGTGCCAGACTGACAGTAGGCAGTTACTAAATGCTTGTTGAATGATTGATAGATTCTGCCTTCTGCATTCTTCATCACCAGTTTTACGAAGCTATCAATCAGCATCAAGCTTACCAAGGATAGATAATCAATAATTCACATCTATGTCTGACCTGATAATGAGAAACTGCTCAGTCAGCCAATTATAACATTAGTGGAAAGGAGTGCTTTTCTCCTCTGACCTTTTTTATATGCCTTTAATTTCTGGGAAACTATTAATACAAAATCCCTACTTTCAGACCTATTTCTGGGGGCATATAGTTTAGGGAGACTTAGGTTGATCTTACAGGAATGTGTTGGTAAATATTTAACAAGTAGTTCTCCAAAAAAGAAAAATGTACACACAACATATTTTGAAGTTTAATCTACATTGTTAACGTTATCTTCATCACTTTCTTAACTCTAGACAACAAACCAAACAATAACTCAAGCCCTATTTTTTAGTGGTAACTGGTTTCCAAGATATAAATGTTCACATTACAAATTTAACAATCAGCCATTGTAGGAATTGGCTCCAGCACACCACTCAAAATTGTGCAAAATTAGGAGTAATTTCTGAAGGTTCCTCCATTCTTCAAAGACTAAAAATCAATTACTAAAATACTTGAGAGTCAGAAGCCTAGGTGCTAGTAATGGATTGGCTCCCAACCACCCCTTACTACAAATTCTCCATCGGTAAAATGGAACTAAAGTGACTTCCTGCCTGTCTTACAGAGTTAGAGAGGTTAAAGAAAAGAGCTTTGTAGAGAGCAAACCAGGTTTTTCAAAGAAAAAAAAAACGAGTTCTGAGAATTTGTTTTCTTTTACCTCATTTGCATAGCCACAGAAGCTGCCACTAACATCAAAGGAGATAATATTTGTAAAGGATGTACACAGTGCTTGGAACATAGCAAACATTGTATAAATGCCTGCTCCTTTGTACCCCTTCCTTTGTTTCCAACTTTATCCGATGTCTTAATTCTCTACTTTTCATAAGGCTGGTGATCTGGGCCAAGTTTAGAATTGGCATAAACTTTATAGATCTGAGCTTAAGAACCTTTTTTAAAATTCAATCTTTGGCCCAAAATCAGTAAAAAAGAAAAGAGGAGGCTTAATTTACAAAAATGAAGATAGGTAAAAGGGAGTAGGAAGAAGAATTGCTTTTCAGACATTAAATTGCTGTTAAAAAACAATGTTTTCAAGAGTTAAACAAATAGTCCAAATACAGATGGCTTCAATTTCCTTGAAACAGACACGGTTTGAAAATCAAGGGGAAAAAATGCTTCTGGAACAATCCCTCTTAGAGTTTTGTGGATGCCCAAGCATTTGAAAGAAAATAGCTGGAAACATTTGGCCTATCCCCTGCCAAGCCCTGTCTTTGAGCATAGAGGCTTGCAATTAGATTGACCAGTGGGCCCCAAACAGAAGATGAAGAGTTGACTTAAGGAGGGGAATATGTGAGAATATGGGAGGAAAGCAGACTCTGTTTTCATGAGGCATATATGCAGACACAAAGGACATGGATAAAGAAAGACCTCAAAGGAAGGACATGGATAAAGAATGGCACCGAAAGAATCCTTTAGCTAGGGAGAGCTGATTTTTCTTTTCAATTTTCCTTCCGGCAAAGGCAAAGCCTTAAAGCTGGGTATGTTATTTCTACTTTCAAAGTTTCATAACTTGGGCTCAAATATTCGCTTGGGGGACCAAGCTTTGAATGTGGTCTCATTGAAGCCTTTAAATGACCTCTAGAACAAAGGAAATTAAACACAAGATAATGTTTATACAGTATTGCTTGGTGTCATATGGGAAAAACCCCATTCCACTCTTTAAATGAGAACTTGCTTTGAGACATACTCCATGCAGAGACCCCATTACCTGTGAGAAGCTCTTAGTGGGCTGTACTCTTCACCTTTTTATCCATGTATGAGGCTCCCTAAGAGTTAATGTAGCATGCCCCTTTTCACCTCCATCCCCCCAGCCTGGAGAATGGCAAATATTGCTTGTTTTCTGTGAGGAGGGGATAAGGGAAGTGAGAGAACGTTAAATAAGGAAAAGCCAGTTAGAAATCTAATAAGACAATTTAACAAATTAGTAAACTGAGGTTTATAGAAGTGCAATAATTAGCCCAAAGTCACATAGGTGAGTATGATCTGCCAATGGGCTTTGGGACTCCAAAGATTCTTGTTAAGTAACTGACATAAGTAATAGGCAGAACTACATTTGAACATGAATCTTTTGATTTCAAAATGCCACCACTGAGATGGAGGTGGAAAAACAGCAGTGGCCTGAGCCCCTGAAAATGATCTATGCTGCAATAGCATGGGAATTTGCCCCACCTGCTTGTTCCTGTGGGTACAAACTATGGAGTATTGTATAGCCTGGAGTGAGTGGGTTGGGGAGGGGTGAGGAGGGGCTGGAGGAGGGAGGGGAAGAGGGAATTTTCTTCAACTGAAAAGAGATTTTGTTGTTTTTGTCTTACTCCCTTCTCACAGAATGAAACTTGTGCTAATGGACTAAGAAGTTAGAAACTATCCCTCAGCATTAAAGTCATAAACAATCCTCAAGCCCCTATGAAAGTCCCACAGCTCATCAGGGCCAGACAGCCCCACGGGTCTGAATGTCTGAGTAATGAAAACAAATGAAGTCGGTATAACAAAATGACCTCAGGCAAGAAAGCAGCCAGTTCAACTAACCCACTAGTGAATCATCGTGTGTGTGTGTGTGTGTGTGTGTGTGTGTGTGTGTGTGTGTGAACTCTCTGAGTCCCAACTGGTTTGTTTGGTTTTTAACTCTCTAATAAAGGCCACACCCTAAAGTTGCAGGGATGACCCAGCCTTCTATCTCTCTCTTCCTGGCTTCTCAGGATTGTTATCTCTCACCCCATTGAATCTCCTGGGTAGATGTAGATAGACAGGAAGCATGCATGTGGAAAGTGCTGGATTCCAAGTCAGTGGACCTAAGTTTGAATCCTAGCTGTTCGACTTACTAAGGAGGCAGCTAGGTAGTATAAATCCTGTTAATAGTAGCATAGTGGATATAAAGCTGGGCCTGGAGTTAGGCAGTTCTGAGCTCAAAACCAGGCTCAGACACTTATAAACCATGTGACTGTGGGCAAGTCAATTAATATCATTCTGCCTCAGTTTCCTAAACTGTAAAATGGAGATAATAATAGCACTTACTTCCCAAAGTTGTTGTGAGATAATATATGTAAAACACTGAGCACAATTACTGACATATAGTAGGAGTTTAATAAATGCCCCTACTATATTTCTTATCAACTTGCATTGCTTTTGAGCAAGTAACTTCAACTCTCTGGAAAATGACCTTTAAGGCACTTTGCTGCTCTATGTTCACAGTTTAGAGCTTAATTAGAAAGAGAGTAAAGGAAAAACCCCAGAGGAGAAACATACTTGTGGGCTGTTTGAGCTGGCTGCCTTCTTGCCTGGGGCTGCTGTATTATACCACCTGTATTTGATTTCCCCACACAGGCAGGCAGAGCCATAGGCTGCCCATCCTAGCGAACTACAGGATTCTATGACCACTTTCTTGGTAAAAACAGGTCTTTTCATTACTGTTTGAAATTATGGGGGCCCCTTAGATGATATCCCACTTTTGCTCAGAGGGACTTGGGTTTGTCCCAGTTTTCCTACATTGTAAGTAGTGCTTAAGGCACGGAGCAAACCCCAGAGACAGTCAGAGAAATTCCCAGAAGAGATTTCCCTGGCTACTTCGTTATTCCAGGAGGTCGAGGCAAGAACAAACATTAGAAATAAACATCTCACCAGCCCAGGCACCTTTTGACCGTTTCTTAAAAGAAAACTCTATGTGGAAAGCACTTATATTCTAAGATAGGAGACATATTTCCTCATTCCAATCCAACAAGGATTTATTAAGCTTCTACTCTGTGAAAGGCACTATATTAGACTCCAGGAATAAAAAGATAAAATGAAACAATTCCTACCCCTGGAGGAGTTTATATTCTATGGGTCTGGTAGGTCATGTAAATAATCAAATATACCCATGATAATTTGAGGAGGGAGAGCTTCCTTTCAGTCTGTAATTGCCTGTGCATAGGTCTTGGCTGTAACACATGAGCTATATTGGGTACAGAGCAGGGCTGGGATTCAGACAGCAAATTCTTAACTGATCACACATTTACACCTATTTGGTAAGATTTATTCCCTCATTAATCACTGCCCTCCCTTCATTCATGTTAAATATAAAAATCATTAGAAAAGATCCCCATCATGGTTAAAAATAATTAGCTGCTACATCATGTTGTACACAGTAAGACAGAAAGGAGTGATTAAATTAGGAATATTAAAACCCCATTAATCTTTGCTCAACTTAAAGCTGTGCTTGTTCCTTTCACTATGGCACTTATTATTTCTGATACTGAAAGATATTTGAATTAGGAGCTGAAACAAGGTCACTATCTGAAAGATGTCAGGTCAGCAATTAGTCAAAGGTAGGAGAATCAACCAGAACTAAGGTGCAGCTGACGTGCTGCTCAAGTGATGAGCAGTGTATGCTTCTCAATGTCATCCTAAAGAGTGTGGCCATTCCCCATAACCCAAGAAACTCAAGGAACAGCAATGCATGGAGGGATACATCACAATGATAACTACGGATGACATTCTTGCAATGCTATGGAATTTCCAAAATCCCTGAACTTCACAACAAGCCTCTGAGGTTAATAGGCAGCCAGGTGACTCAATAGATAAAGTGTCTGACCTGAAGTTGGGAAGACCTGAGTTCAAATGGGGCCTCATATGTGTAATAGCTTGTGACCTGGGCAAGTCACTTAACCTCTGGCTGCCTCAGTTTCCTAATCTATGAAATGAGGATAATGATAGCACCTACTTCTTAGCACTATCATGAGGATAAAATGAGATATTTCCCAAGTGTTCTGCAAATCTTAAAACAATGCATAAATGCTTTTAAAAATTTTTTTTCTGTTTTATAACAACAGAAACTATGGCTCATAGAGGCAAGACAATTTGCATGGGTTCTCATAGTTAGCATGAGTTAGGGCCAGGCTCTGAACCCAAATCTTCATTATTTGGATCTAATACTCTATCCACTATTCCATTGTTGGTGCTCAGTCAAGGAAACAGGGTGGATCAGTGCAAACTTCATGTTATTCAGAGTCACGGTAGGAGACAAAACCAATTCAATAACCAGGCAGGCACACATGATTAGAGGGTTTTCCAGGAGGGCCTCTTGAGATCAGAATGAAAAACAGTATCCAAATGGGGCTTGTCAGGACCACAACAGGGCACAGAACCAACTTCTGGTTGGGGATTGTACAAAGAGAAGAATGTAAAGAAAAGCAGAAGCCAGCACATGCATTGGGTCAATAGGAGAGGAGACAAGATTCCAGAAGAGGGCAGGGCCTTGGTCCCAGCCACCCCAACCAGAAAGTAGTGTCAGTAGTGTTTTCAATGACAATGGGGACAGGACCCAACAGGTCTTACACAATCAAAGAAATCCAGTTCACTTGCACATCATGGTATCACCTCCCGAAGTCATGGTCCTCTTCAAGAACAAAGTACAAACAGCAACACAATCAAAGAGTGCATGAGTGGGGTCAAAGCCTGATACTGACTACAAAGTCTCGATCCAGAAACTGAGAAATATACACAAATAGAAGAAAACACAGAACACAATGAATAAATACATCTGGTTAAGAGAAGCCCAAGATTGATCACAAAAAGATATTAATTCCACAGTAAGTGAAGCTTTGGTCAGAAGAGTGATTTGGGCACAAGGATTTGATGAACGACTTAAAAAATGATGGAAGAAATTTTTAAAACTAAAGGTCTTGGGAGTTGGAAGGAGAATAAATGGCTTATAATGGAAGGTGGAAAGCTTTACCCCCAAGTAATAGACTCACTGAAAAATACAATGGAGTAAACAGAACTAAATTATTCAATGAGATAAGAAATATTAGCACAAGGACAAAAGACTCAGGAAAAATTCATGGAAGGGATCTACTATCAAAGACAAATGATCTGGAAAAAGAGGTCAAAGAGAGAGAATTTAAGAATGATTGGACTCCCTGAAAACCACAACCAAACCCCCCAAAATTGTATTTCTTATTTCAAAAAATCATAAATAAAATCTACCCAGTTTTATTAGAATAAGAAGGGAAAGCTAAAAATGAAAAGAAGTCTCCAGTACCCTCAGGAGAGAAACTCAAACTTGAAAACACCCAAGGAATTTCATAGCCAAAATCCAGAGCTTCCAGATCAGAGAAAAAAAATACTAAAAGAAACCTAAAGAAAGTTCAAGTACCAAGGATACAATCAGGATTACACAAGTTTAAGCCAACACTACTATAAAGCAGAGAAAATTTTGTAACATAATATTCTAAAAGGAAAAAGATAAGTGCTTACAACCAACAATAACTTACTATGAAAAACTGAATGAATAACTGGGGGGAGAGAGAAAAGGGGAAAGAGGATAGATCTTTAATTCATGAGGGGTTTTTCAAGCATTCTTGACAAAAAGACCAGAGTTGGGTAAAAAGAATCTTTAAACACAAGCACAAAAGTCAAGAGAAATCTAGCAAGCTAATATATTTAAGCAGCTGGAAAAGGCTAAATGGAATAGCATAGAATCAGAGGATCATACATTTAGAGTTAGAATGAACTTCAGAGGACGTCTATTTCAATCTCCTCATTTTACAGATGAGGAAACTGAGAGTTGGAGAGATTAAGTGACTTCTAAGTGCTTACATTCTAGTAGAGGATATATGTGTCACTTCGGAATTCCACTGTCTTTAAATTTCTGAAAGGCAATTGGAAATTTAGATTGGAGTCATCAGAGAGGTTGGGGCAGGATAGGTAGATTTGAAAATCATCAGCATAAAAATGGTAACTAAATTCATAGGAGCTGATGGAACAGAGAGAGAGAAAGAAGAGAGAGTACTCCAGGATACCTATGATTAGAGGGTGTGATTTGAATGAGGATGAACTTAAAAGTGACAATGAAGAAGTGATCAGATAGATAGAAGAACCAGGAGAGAGTGAGGTCCTGAAAACCTAGAGTGAAGAGAGTATCAAGCAGGAAAGAGTGATCAGCAGTGTCAAAGGCTGGAAAAGAGGTCAAGGAGAATGAGAACTGAGAAAAGACCATTGGATTTGATGATGAAAAGATAAGTTTGGAGAAAGCAGATTTGGTGGAATGATAAAGTCAGAAGCTGAATTCTAAAGTGTTAAGAGAAGAGTGAAAGGAAAAAAAGTGGAAACACCTATTATTCAAACTATGTCTTCTAGATTCCAAGTCTAGTCTTGAAGGGTTTCATAGGGAGCAAAGGAAAACAAATCCCACAGAGCCTTGATTTTATTTGGTTTTGTTGGTTTTAACGAAGGAAAGAAAAGTCACTTTTGGCTCTATTTATTACAAGGGAGTGAGGAAGGCATTGAAAATATATAATTTTGAAACCTACAAAATATGATAGTATTAAAAAACCAATAAGAAGTGATTTTTTTATTACCTATCAGTTTGCATCATCTTCACCAAGGTTTCCCTCATTAGCACGCGTAATCAGAAGCAGTCTGCTGTCATTGAGAGCTTGATAGGGAAAGAAGGGGGAATAAGCATTTATAGAGCCTATAAACCCAAATCACTCTGGCTTTCATTGATTGGCCAATGACAGGTACCAGGCCAAGCCCTGCTTGGTCACTGTTAGGGCCCTGATTGGCTCAGAGTGAACGTAAATAGCAGTTGTTTCTGTTTTGGCTAGAAACCCTGAGGATCTTCCCCTTCCAGATTGATTTTTTTTTTTTTTTAACTAGGTAATAGAAGCCATTCCCTGCCTCACTGCTTATTCCAGACGTCTTGATCTCTATCTTGCCACTGGACCCAGATGGCTCCAGAGGAGAGAGAGGCTGGTGACTTTGCACAGCCCTCCCTCACTTAAATCCAATTCACTTGCAAGTAACACCTTCATCTTCTTGATGTCTCCGTATTCTTTGAGAACTAAGGACAAACAACAACAAGGCTGCTAAACTTATTTGTATAGGGTTTGTATGGATCCACATTGTTCTCTCCTTCTGGAAAACTAAAATACAGATGAATATTTCTTTTTTGTTCCATTTCAGACTCATTTTTCTATAATCTCTCTCTGATGATATATATATATGTGTGTGTTGCACACATATACATATATGTACATAGGGTGTGTAGTTAACATTTAATGACCTACTTTCTTGAAAAATATATGTGATACACTTTTAAGTTTAATATGCACTGTTAACATCTTCTCCATCATTTTCATAAGTTTAGAAAATCAATAAAACAATAAATCAAGCCCCAATTTGTAGTTTGCCAATTCATGGCAAATTCATGGTGTAAATGCTTACACTGAAAATTTAATAATTCACTCTCTGAAGCTGGTGTAAGTTCTAAAAAATGCAATAATAACAAAAATAATAACACTAAAAACATATATAACATGTATATCACAGTTTTGAAAACCTATTTTTCTCTCCTGTTTGCTTTTCTTTACTGTTTTCTATTATTCTTTACTTTTTCTCTGCTATCACCTATCTCCTCACTTTCAGAAACACATAGACCACTAATGATCCAATGTTAATCATTTTACACTAAAGGACCTTCTTCTCTTTAAATACAAAAGTGAACAGAAAGCAAAAAAAAAAAAACTTTTAAGAAATAAAGATTTAGAATATTTTTGAAGCAAAGGATGGATATGATAGAACATGGTTCCCTTGTTTGTCTAGAACAAGGATTTGTTTTCCCTAAACTAACTTGACTGACTTGTGTTTCCCCGATGCAGCTTGCAGGTCAGCTAAGGGCATTAAAAAATTCCACCTACACGCAGTCAGGGGCCACTACAACTTGGTGGATGTCTGAAGATCACACATACCCTGTCACCATAACTGTCCTGCTGACCAGGTGTATTTCTATGCAGAGAAAGAGGGGAAGTGGGGCCTAGTCTATAAAAGCTAGGTGCTATTATATCCGTGTTGCATATTCTTGCTCTGTTAGGGCAAAGTAAATTTCCTTTTGTTAATTGTTCAATGACTTATGAATGCCTTGTTTCATCTCAAAATCAAACCTGAAAAAAAAAATCAAAACTGAACGAACAGGTTGCTAGTGTTGGCCCAACTCATAAAAATAAATAAATGTAATATTTAATATATTTATGTATAATGTATAATATATATTACAGACAAATATAATATTTAGTAATCAGTAATTGATACAAGAGATGACTCCATGATTCACATTGTGGTTGAGTTGGAGGAAGGACACTGAAAATATGGAAGGTGGGGGGATTAGATGGCAGAACACTAATAATAGCTAACATTTATATAGCACTTACTACAGGTACTATATTATGCACTTTACAATTACTGTCTCATTTAAGACTCACAATAACCCTGGGTTTATTATACCCATTTTATAGATGAGGAAACTGAAGTAGATAAAGGTGAAGTGACTTGCCCAGGGTCACACAGCTGGCAAGTATCTGAGACCAGATTTTAACTCAGGTCTTCCTGACTCCAGGTCCAGTGCTATACCCACTGTGCAACCTAGATGAGCCTTCCCCGCCCCCCCCCCCGGCAATTGGGGTTAAGTGACTTGCCCAGGGTCACAAAGCTAGTAAGTGTCAAGCGTTTGGTCTGAGGCCAGATTTTAGCTCAGGTCCTCCTGACTTCAGAGCCCATGCTCTATCCACTGAACCCCCTAGCTGTCCCCTTAGATGAGCCTTTCTGGTAGCTGGGGTATGCTGAGTCTCTCTCTATCAGTGGAACAGGAAGCAAGCTCTGGCTCATGAATAAGCTCAGTAGGTACTGCAGAAGGCTCAAGAAAGTGCCAAGTACAGCATGGTCTGGTTGTTTTGGACCATCCTGCAGAAGTTGGTCTGCTAGCATGATAAGACTGAAAGTGAATTTGGTCAATATATATCCAGCAACTAGAGACAAGAGCTCTTTTCTTCTAGGAACCAGGCAATGGAACTGCTGGAGGCACACATGAAGGGGCCTCTCTAAATGGGGGTGGGGACTGATAGCACACAGCCAGGAACCCACCTTCTGGGCTCTGAAGTTTCCTTGCATCTTGCTGGGATGGAAGCCATGCGACAGGAGAATGAGAACAAAAATAAGGAGGAGACTTTGTAAACTCCAACCTACAGTGGAGAGCTGTGTGATTCTCTGCCCCAAAGGAGCAGGAAGTGAGTGGGCCTTCACCAAGAAACTGTGGTGACTGCATGAGAAAGTCAAACAGAAAAGGTGAGTCACTCACTGAAATCATGTTGACTTGAGCTCAAATCTGGTCTCAGACACTTGCTAGCTGTGTGACTCTGGGCATGTCACTTACCCCCATTTGCCTCAATTTACTCTCCTGTAAAATGAGCTGGAGAAGGAAATGGCAAATCACTCCAGTATCTTTGCCACAAAAACTCCAGATGGGATCATAAAGAGTCAGACACAACTGAAATGACTGAACAACAAGAGCTGAGGTCTAAAGGAACCAATGAGATACTACTCAGCTGTGTTCCATAGGCTTAAGGAAGCTCTCTGAGGACTTTTACAGTCACATAAATTTATTAGAGCCACCACCTTTTTTTAGGTGGCTGAGACAGCACCTGGCCCCATAAAGATAAATTCCCATCACAGTCAGCCCTGCCCCCTCCCCAAGACTGCCACATCTTATGACCAACATACCTCAGGGGCAATTAGATCCAGCCTGCCTTCTGGGAGGAGCCCATTAGTTGTTAAAAGCATCAAATGAAATAATATTTATAAAGTGCTTCATCATGTGTACTGGGAAAGTCAGGGTGGTGGGGAGGTGGGGGTAGGAGGGAGCGGAAGAAAACAAGCATTTATTAAGCACCTACTGTGTGCCAAGCACTCTTGTGTCTTGGGCAATTACTACTGTCAGCACTAACAGGAACTCTGGGAATGGGGGTTGGAGTCACAGAGCCCACTGCTCGACTAAATGGGCAGAGGGCGATGACAGTCTCTCCCAGAAGGCACTTTGGGGATAGCTCTTGAAATGTGAGATCAAGAAAGCAAGTTCTCATTAGCCCATGGTGTACTAATAAAATTGTACAGGGCATTTCAGCACCAAAGCACTAAAAGCCCTTCAGTCCCACCTAACCTGAGGCATCCTCTAAAGGCCTGGCCTCATTTGGATCATTCTGGGGAGACTACAAAGAGCAGATAAGTGGCTCAGTGGATAGAGTGCCAGACCTGGAGTCAGGAAGACCTGAGTTCAAATCTGGCCTCAGACATTTTGTAGCTGTACAATCCTGGGTAAGTCACCTTAACCTTATTTCCCTCAGTTTCCTCACCTGTAAAATGAGCTAGAGAAGGAAACAGCAAACCACACAAGGTCATGGAGACTCAAACATGACTGACACAGCTGAACAACAGCACAAAGAGCAGACCATGGAAGGAAGGGGTATTATGGCCCTAGTATTCATGAGTATCTGTCTTTTCAGCAATCCCCAGGTGTGTTACTGTGGGTAGGGTCAAATGGAAGCTCTTAGAGTCACCTGAACCATCTCATGTAGTTAACACCACTAGGTCCTGGGGAGGGGAGAAGCAGGAAGAGGGGGATTGAAAGATATTTCTTCTCTATTGATGGAAATGAGGGAGGATGGAATACTTTGTTATATTAGTTCCCCCTCGCAGTGGACTATAGAGAGTTGAACAAAGTCATCATATTTATCATCTCAATCTCACGAATGTTGTAAACTGGTAGCCCATATCCAAGAATGGGGTTGCTGACCTCACTGATGCGTCTTCCTCTACTTTTGTGGCTGAGACTCATCAGGAGCAATCTGCTTTCACTTGGGAAGGATTACAGTCTATCCTCACCGTACTTCCCCAGGGCTATCTGAAATCTTGCCGTGTTATGGTGGGCAGAGACTTGAAAGAGTCTTCTCTTCCTGAGGGCACTGATACCCACCACTATACTGATGACATAATGTTGATTAGACCAGATAGTCAGTAGCTTCCGTAGCTACTGATTTGCTACTCCAGTAGCAAAGGTTCTATATAAGTTGGTTCTATATGAGCATCCCCAAGAAAATCTAGGGTTTATCTTGTTCAGTCAAGTTTTTAGAAGTACTTTGGATGGAGAAAACCCAGAGAATTCAGGGTACAGCTTGGAATTAGCTATTTACAGTTGTTTCCCCATGATGTAAGGAGAAGTTCAGAGATTTATCAGAGTCCACACATTTTGGAGGACTCATATTTCTTCTTCTCTCCCCACACCCCAGGTACCTCATTTACCAAGTCACCTGCCAATCCAGCTCTTTCAAGTTGGGTCTAGCGCAGGCTACAGCCCTGGAAGATATAAAACCTGCCATCCACAATCTCTCCTCTTAGGAAACAATGACCCTGGAAAGCTCATGTTTTGACAGGTCTTTGTCCATAACAACTAGGCTGAGTGGAGCCTTTGGCAGGCACAAAGGGGTGGCCAGAATAGCTATACATTCCGCAAAGCAGACATTCACTATTCCACTTTTAAAAAGCAGTTGCTTACCTATTACTAGTCCCTATTCGCTACTAAACAGATGATTCAAGGTCATACAATCACTCTGTGTCCAGAGTTGCCTTTTATGAGTTGAATAATGAAAGATGGTCCTTCTAACAGAATGGATAGGACGCAGGAGGCTTCTATTGCTCAATGGAAATGGTATACTAGAAATCATGGTTGCCTTTGTCCCTTTAGTGTTAATGATCTAGAGACTGATGCCTCCAATCTTGGCTGTACAACTCTTCTTTTTCCACTGCCCAATGGGCCCCCATCTATAAAGACCCAGCTCCTGAAAAACAACATTTTGCCTGCTGGCTCTGTCCAATTCAAGAGAGGCATACACAAATGGACTTTGGCCGCCTCTACCCATAACAGGAGATATCCTAGGGAATGGGTCCCCTGGGGAACTGGTAAGTCCTCCCACTGGGCTTAGTTCCAGGCTGTATGGCCAGCATGTGAAAAAGACTTGAGAAATAGGACAGAGAAGATCTTCATCTATGCTCATTTCTGCATAAAGGCCACTGAGTCTGGCCAAATTCACTGGAGCCCGGAGACCACAGTACTAGACAATCAAAGCAAAGACTCCACGCTTTATGATAAGAACCAGTGGAAGAGTTTTGCCAATGCCTCCCACTGCATACAGTTGTTTGTGAAGATGTCAGCACCTACCAGAGACATCATATGCTAAACAACCAGATTAGAGCTATTATAAGAACAACATAGTTTGGGAGTGGGCCCATCACCAGTATGGACCGGACCTAAAGGACCACATGTGGCCTGGAGGCCACAAGTTCCCCACCCCTGCTCTAGCAGGTAGGACCTTGGGGGTGATATGTGATAGGAAGAGAATTCCTCCCATTTCCCCACAATAGGGATTAGATTTCCTAAAAAGCAACAAAGCTGTCCCTAAGACCTAATTGGCCTATCTCCCTTAATACAGTTTCCTGGTCACCTAAGGGCATACAGAAGTCCTACTCATGTACAGTCAGGGCCTTTTGTTTTGTCTGAAGACCATATGAATCACCATACCCTGCCCTGTTGACTAGACACATTTTGATATGGAAATGAAGGGGGGGGTATGATTCTCTAGAAGCTATTGTTATTGTTCCATCATTTCAGTCATGTCTGACTCTTTGTGACCCCATTTGGGGCTTTCTTGGCAACAATACTGGAGTGGTTTGCCATTCTCCAACTCATTTTAGAGATGAGGAAACTGAGGCAAGCACGGTTAAGTGAGTTGCCCAGGGTCACACAGCTACTAAGTGTCTGAGACCAGATTTTAACTCAGGAAGCTGTCTTCCTGACTCCAGGACTGGCACTCTGTGCACTATGGCGCCACCTAGTTGCCCTGGGTTATAGAAGTATCACTTCCATCTTTAATGTATGTCTTTGCTGTGTTGGGGGCAAAGTACACCTCCTTTTTTAAACTGTTCATTGAATTATGAGTGCCTTATTTTATCTCAAAATTGAACTTGAACTAACAGGGTACTGGCATCAGGCCTGCCCCAGTAATGGAAAAGGCTCCGCTGTCAGCAGTGTGAACAGTGCTATCCTCACGTGGCTCAGACATCTCCCGGACCCAGCTCTTGTCTTTATTGTCTCAGGGTAGAGAGAGGGCTTTATTATCACTGGCTGCCTTCCTGGCAGCTGGATGGCACAGTGAATAGAAGGCTAGACCTGGAGTCAGGAAGCTGCGAGTACGAGTTAAATCTTGCCTCAGACACTTCCCAGTTGAGTTGCCAGGGCAAATGACTTAATCTCTCCTAGTCTCAGTTTCTTCATCTATAAAATGGAAGTAGTATTGTAAATAATAATAGCAACTACCTCACAGAGTTGTTATAAGGCTCAAATAAGAAAATATATGTAAAGTGCTTTGTCAACCATAAAGGGTTATAGAAATACTAGCTATTATTATAGCTGTTATTGAATCCTTGCTTTTGCTCAAGCCAGTGGCAAGGGTCAATTCCAGTTCATCCTGGGTGCCTGGGGTTTTCACAGCCATCTCATGTTCACTTTAGCTCCACTCAATCCTCTTTTGCAGCTTCTCTTCCCCCTGCCTCCTCCCTTGGACTAGGAAAGGTGAGGTTATATGGTCAGGGGGTCCCAAGGACTCTCCAGGGTCTGCAGTAAGAGGGCATGAGGAGCCTCTCTCTGCCAGCAGACATAATTCCTGCTTAAAATGCTGCCTGCTGCTAGAACAAATGTACCAAGGCTGTACCCTGAAGCATTCCATTAAGTCCTTCAAGGGAAGCTAGAAAAAGAACTACCCTTAAGCCTTAATTACTAGAACTGGTGATGGTGATGAAGCAAATTACTCTGCTCTTCTAGGTGCGTGCAGGCACGCGCACACACACACACACACACACACACACACACACACACACACACACACCCTTCCTCTCCCTGGTAGCCATTGTATTGTTGGCTGCATTTTGCTAGCATTACAGTTATCCCTTCCACATTGTGATTTTCCCCATCACGGTTTCGATATATTGAGGGACAGCATAAGAAATTAAATAGGAATTTGGGGGGAGTTTTGTGGAAGCCGCAGATGACACTCAAAGGCCAGCAGATGACACAGAAAAAGTTTAGAAACTCAGAAATGCAGAAAACATATGTATAGTATAGTATAATATTGACCCAAATTTTACAATAAGGTACTGTAAACACTTCACAAAAGAAAAAGAAAAAATTCAGATTTCTTCACTGGTACAAAGGGAGGGCCAAAACATTTTACAAGGATTTTCCATATCGTGGGACGGGGTCCCATCGTAGCCCTAACCCCCACTATGTGGAAGGGATAACTGTACATGCAAGTTGAAATTGTGGTAGTCAGACCTTCCTCAACAACACAGAAATGTAGAATTTTCCATTTTAAAGGAACATTAGAGAGGGAACAAAGTATGGAGGAGACAGCCTAGTAGTGGAATGAATTCTGCTGCCAAAGGACCTAGGTTTGAACACTGGATCTCTACCTCTTAGCCTCTTGGGCTTAGAGCTGAAAGGAACCTCAAAAGTCACTCAGTCCAACTCCCTTATTTCATAGAGGAGGAAACCAAGCCTTCCAAATGATTGTGGGCCAATCATTTAACCTCTCTAACTATTGGATTAGATGGTTTCTCAAGTTCCTTCTTGCTCTCAATACTATGAGATCATCTAGTTCAACCACTCTCCCATTTTGCAGATGAGGAAACTAAACAATCTACCAAGAAGCATTCATTAAGCACCTACTATGTTCCAGGCACTGTGTGTGGTACTAGAGATACAAGGATCAGACAATCTTTACTTGCAAGACATTATCATTCTTCCCTAGTGCCCAGAGAAATGAGGTGGGATTTATGATTCTCTCTGCAACATATTGTTCTTTTCAGTTATATCTGACTCTTTGTAACCCCGAGTTTTCTTGGCAAAGATACTGGAGTGGCTTGTCCTTTCCTCACCCAGCTTATTTTACAGATAAGGAAACTGAGTCAAACAGAGGTTAAATGATGTAGTCCAGGTTCACAGAGCTAGTAAAGGTCTGAAGCCAGATTTGAATGCAGGAACATGAATCTTCCTGACTCCAGGCCCACTGTCCTATCGACTGCGCCACCCAGCTGCCCATTCTGCAACACAGTGTGGATTATAAACCTAGCTCAGGATGACTAAGCATGAATAGCAGAACTGGTTTACAACCCACCACTCTATACTGCAAAGAGAATTATTAATTCCAAGACTTGCCCCTATATTATTTGTCTCCCTTAAAAAAAAAGTATTACTATTGAAAGATAGTATGGTACAGTGAAAAGAATGCTAAATTTGGAATCAGAGGAGTACTGTTCAAATTCTAGCCCTGCTACTTACTACCAGTGTGACATTGGGCTAGTCATGATCTGCCTAGACCTGAGTTTCTCATCTCAAAAATGAGGATGTTGGACTCGATGCTTCTAAGATCGCTCCCAACTCTAAGTCTATGATGCTCTTTTGTTTTTAACTTCACTTTCATTTCTAAATATATATCTCCTCCCACCCCTACCCTGCAAGCTACCCCTTGTAATAAAGGTGGAAGAAGAAGAGAGAGAGACGGGGAGGAGGGGAAAGAGGAAGAGACGGA
>NW_020948774.1:7717406-7779906 GCF_900497805.2 Vombatus ursinus
AAAGAGGGAAGGAGGCAGGGGGAAAGGGGTTAGGGAGGAGAGAGAGAGAGAGGGAGGAAGGGAGGGAGGGAGGAATGGAAGGAAGGAGGGCTCAGTAAAACCAACCAATGCATCAACTGTCTGACAGTATAGTCAATATACTGTAGTACCCATCTAATGCAAAGGGAGAGAGGTATATTTCTCCAACCTTTCTCTGTTAGCCCCTGCATTCTAAACCCTCTGGCTTTAGAAAGAGACAAATTGCTGAGATTAACTTCAAGCTCTAGAATGAGAACTCTTTTCTAGGAAAGCAATAGAAACCCATTTCGTAGATGCATAGAATGTAGAATATGAAATGGGCCTTATAAATCCAGCCAACCCCTTCATTTTACAGATGAAACCTGCAAGTGACTTGCCCAAGGTCACACAAATAATGAGGAGCTCAGTCATTCTAAAACCCAGCTTTCCTGATTCCCACTTCAGTACTCTTTCTACTATGCCACCCAATGTATTGAATAATGGGAAGATTAAGAATTAAGAGAATAGTGTCATCTTTTGTAGAACACTAAGAATGGCAGCGATTTGGGTGTTGTTGCACAAAATTTTCCATCTCATTTTTATAGTAACCAGATATGTCTATGAGAGACAGTCACTCTCAGGCTTTCACAAATTTTGACCTGGAAATACTTGCAACAATCTGTGCTGTCCTCTGCTCTTCCACACTACATTGAGCATCCAAAGTATCTCCTCTCGTTGTGCCCATGGCTGGAGAGAGCCAGGCGGGCCTTCCCCTGGCCCTAGCCCTGTCAGAGAATTGCCTCTACTGAATTACCAGGGAAGAAAAATCCCAAACTATGCAAGCAGCCCCACTTCTAGTTAATTCCCAACCTTTGGCTATTTATAGAGAATGGATTGAGATTGCCTGAAGTGCTCCCCATGGGCCTTTCCATAGTCACTACAAATGCACAGAGAGCAAACACATGACAGATTGGAGGAACAATTTTCCTGGCACTCGGAAGACCAAGAGATTGCCTGTTTTACTCAACTTGGGCAGGCAGCTGTTTTGGAAGAACATACAGCTGTGGACAACTTTCAGATGGAGTTGGTACCATTGTCCTTTTGGAATTCTGACCCTGTTTAAAATGTGAGAAACTGAATTAAGCAAAACTCAGGCAAAAAAATCCCTCAGCATATGTCAAAAGCACCTGTAAGAGAATTCTAAGCAGTACTCCCACTCCTAGAGAAATTCACAGTATGGAATGAAGGAGAAAAAAAGAAGAAAAAAGAACTCTATTTTATCTACTACTTATCCCAAGAAAACATGGGACAATGACAAAAAGATATAAACCATATAATTATGTGAGGGCTAGAATGATATCATATGTAGAGAGAAAACCACTAGTTTTGGTATCAGAGAACTTAGTATCACATTCTCGTTCTGGTTTTTTTTTCTATTTGTTTCCATTCTGCTTGAAATCTCTAATTTCTTGAGCAATGCTTGATTTCCTCACCCTCAACTATCGCTGATCAAGTTTCCTTAGCTCTCCGGGCCTCAGTTTCCTTATCTGTAAAGTGAAGTGGTTGGGCTAGAAAATATAAAAGCCCAGTCAAGCTTTAAATCTGTGACTCTAATGGATTAACTGGAGGGTCTGATTGGACTGTGTTTTGGCCTTTCTTTGCATCCTTATCACTTAGCAGTGTCTGGCACGTAGCAAGTATGCAATATATACATGGTGGCAGCTAGGTGACACAGTGGACAGAGTGCCGGCCCTGGAGTCAGGAAGGCTTATCTTCCTGAGTTCAAATTTGGCCTCAGACATTTACTAGCCATATGACTCTGGGCAAGTCACTTAACCCTGATTGCCTCAGTTTCCTCAACCATAAAATGAGCTGAGAAAGGAAATGACAAGCCACTCCAGTATCTTTGGCAAGAAAACCCAAATGGTGTCACAAAGAGTCAGACATTATGGAAAAACAACTGAATAACAACAACAATAAATGGTGCTGACTGACTAACTGACCTGGGCTATCTGATTGACAGACAGTTAGTCACATGTACAAATGAAGGGAAAGATGAGGTAAAGAAAGTTTTCCCAATCACAAGTGCATTTGTGCATTTATTACACTTCATGGTTTACAAAGCATTTTAATATATATTATTGAAAAAGGTAGGACAATTATTATACACTCTTTTACAGATGAGGAAACTGAGGCCAAATGATTTTCTCATGGTCACATAGTTAGCAAGTGGGGGAAGTAGGATTTAAACTTAGGTCCCAGTATACTGTTCTTTACATTTTTCTGCCTTCATCTCTTCTAATTAGAGTTAGAGGAACTAGCTTAAGTTATAAGTTGGCTATATTTGCTTCCTGAGAAGAAGTAAAGACCAAGACCAGATCACATCCAATGGAAGATGAACAACCTTGGTATGGTGAGATAGGAGGAAAGAGATGTGACCAAGGATAATGACAATTGATGAATAGGGAAGAAACTTAGAGTTAAGGTCCCTGGGTCCCTGTCCCTCATTTTTCATTTCTTATTAGGCAATTCAAAAAATACCCTCATTTCACTGCCCCATGAACGATGGGGGAGTCTACTGTTAGTGCTATGTTGACTTTTGTTAAACTCTGTAGAAGATCGGAATGTGGATGCCATGTGTATCTGAAGTCACCCCACAATGTGCTGCCCATGGACTATAGACATGTACTAAGACTGTTCCCCATTGATATCTGTTCTCCTCCTCCTCTTGTTAGTAGCAATAAAGTTTTGTTAACTGCTATTCTTGTGTGGCCATATCATTCTTCACCTTAACCACTTTCTTCCCTTTTGCCTTGCAGTTAGAAAAAACCTTGGTTCTTTACAAAAATAAATAAATAATTTGTGTGTGTGTGTGTGTGTGTGTGTATGGGTGTATGTGCATGTATTCATATATATGTATACATATATGTAAATGCATATTTAAAATTCTAACAAAAATTCTACCATTTACAAATACAAAGTAACGCAAAAAGAGGATTGTGTATTAAGTTGTAAGCTTCTATTCAATACTGCTTTCCTTTAAAAAAAAAATACAAAAATTTCACCTAGCACTTTCAAAACTGTCCTTCAGAACTTCCTTCTGTATCACTTTGTACACTCTTTCAGCGGCTGTCTTCTTTTTTCCTTTTTTCTTTTTATGACATTATTATCATTTTGCCTCCCAGCTTCATGCCCTTTTATTGGTTGTCCTCCATGCCTGTAATTTACTTCCTCTTCATCTCCTCTTTCTGGCTTCTTTGTTTCATTCAAATCCTGATTCCCTACCTTCTACAAGAAGCCTTTTCCATTCTTCCTTCATGCTAGTACCTTCCTTCTGTTACTTATCTCCAATTTATCCTGTACATAACTTGTTAGTATATAATTGTTTGCATTTTGTCTCCCCCATTAAACTGTGAGATCCCTGAGAGCAGGAACTGCTTTTTCTTCCCTTTCTTTATATCCCCAGCACTTAGCATAGTGTCTGGCACTGAATAAGTACTTTAAAATGCTTGTTGACTTGACTACCTTACTCCTCACTAATTCACATGCCCATTATAAACAGAAGAGACCAAAGCCATTGATGTGAATAAACAAAAGAAGATCTAAACATTATAAAGAAATATTATGGGTAAAAAAATGCTGGTGGAGGTAAACCCAGATGAAGAGAATAACTCCTGATAACCAACAATAAAATGCCTCAGAATAAAAAAAAATACAAAAGTGCTATAAGAAGTTAAACTATAGGTTAAAAAAATTACAAATTAAGTAAGAGCTCTGAAGGAATGAGTTGGAAGGAGAACATAGTTAGAGTTAATAATGTATTATATATTGTTATAATACATTACAAATATATAATCATATGTTACATTATATATTATAATATAGTTAAATAAATAATTAAGAATAGAAGGTATAAAACCCCCAGGAGCGAATTCCCTGAAAAATCATAATGGAGCAAATGGAATACAACTCCTTAAAACAAAAAGAAATATTTGAACAATATCAAATGATTGAGAACATAAAAGAAAACATAAGGTATCTACTATGAAAAACAATTGATCTGTAATCATTGGACTTCTTAATAATACTCTGTTGGCTTACTTGCTCATTTCTTCATATGAAACACTACATCTCCATTTACACTTGCACTAGCTTTCCCCCATGCCTGGAATACTCTTCCTTCTTCACATTTACCTCCCAGATTCTTCAAGACCCAACTCAAATTATGCCTTTGTCAGGTCTTTCTTCCCCCCCCCCCACTCAGTCCCTTTCCTCTAAGATTGTCTTCCATTTACATTATCTATCTTATATATACATAGTTGTTTATATGCCGTCTCTCCCGTTAGCATGTGGGCTCTTTGAAGGCAAGGACTGTGTTTTTGCCTTCCTTTGTTTCCCCAGCACTTAGCACAATGCCTGGCACCCCATAATCCTGGTTGCCTGACCATAGACTAGCTTTCAACATTTTTCTTTCTTGCTCTCCTAATATTAGAGCCAAGTATTTTAGAATAAACTAGGAAATGCTACAGACATTGACTTGAGCACTAAAGGGACAAAGCAATGAGAGTTTAATAATCTGTCCTTCATGAAGCATCCTAATGTATTTCAGGGTTCCCTCCATTCTGGATGCTCTCAGCCCAGAGAAAGGAATCATGCTGTAAGTTCTGTCAAAGAAATGCAGACTATACAAAACTACCAGCAGTTTGAATAGACACAGAGATGTCTGTGACTCATCTTCTTGACAATTTAGTAAAGCACATAGAATCAGAACATTTCAAAGCTTTAAGGTACCTTAGAGATAATGTAGCCCAAACCCCTTCATTGTATAAATGTGGTAACCAAGGTCTAGTGAAAGTCAGTGATTTACCTAAGATCATATAGTTAGCTAGTGTTAGAGCCAGGACTAGAACCCAGGTCTCTAGTGATTTTCTCACTAGAAACAGAAGGGAATAGAGCTAAGATGAAGTATAGCTGTGGGACAGCAAATATATGTGCAAAGGCAGAGGCATAACAAAGATTTTTTTTTCTCCTGGGACAAAAATAGTTGGGAGAGGGAAGCACAGAGAATAGTCTGGGCCCATGGTACAAAAGGGAAGGTGGCAGCCCTCTACCCAGAACTTTTTGAATATGTGAATTCCTAGTCCAAGGAGAGAAAGGGGATTCAATTAACCATGCCCAGTCTAAGAAAAACGAGATCCCCAGGGTTCTATATCCTGGTCCACTACTTGTCTTCTAGGTATTCATGCTGGTAAAGAGAATAACTCATCCCTTGCACCCCTCTCTTCATGCAGTCTGCAACCCTACAGCCTCACCTTCTCCTAGGCTCTGCCTCACCCTACCCCCGGCAACCCCACCATGTTGGTATTTGGAGCAAAGCCCAGATTGCCTTATACTGGTTACATTCCTGTGCAAAATGGTATATGACCATAAAACTAAAACTATCCAAAGCTAGCCCTACACCCAAAGTCCATTGACATGGGGAAGCTCTCCTCATTGGTGGAGGTGAATGCTCTACTCTGTGTGAGGGGAAGGGTAGAGCTAGCAAGAGTGGGAGAACTCCGGTCTTTTCAGTTCTCTGTGAGATGGTCTTTGAGTTCTCTTCAAGCTTCAAGTCTTCTTTGAGCTTTCTTTGAGTCACTGAAGCCCCTTTTGGCTTCCACCTTCAAGAGGGAAGATGAATGAAGTCAACCCCACTTTACATTGCTAAAGAAAAAGACTCTGGGAAGACATGAGATGAGTTGGCGGTCTCCATCATGTCCTTGTCCCCAGCTTGCTACACTAGAGACTTTGGGGAATTTCCCCTTGGGTAAGATCTAAGATTCTCTCTTTTGGTTGAGTTGAATTACCTCAATCCCAATGGGAGAGCTCCTTCACTCTGTATTATCTGGTACATATTCTCCTATGTCTACTTTCTCTAATTTCTGTTTTGATACTGATTTGAATAAATGGGATTTTTTTTGATAATTGCTAGGTGTATTTATTGTGGATCTGGAGAGAAAGAGGTCAAGACTCAGATATAGAGTTTGACGTCCTCCTTCCCCCTCCCTATGTTGAAATAGAGATCAGAAATTATCTTGAACCTGAAAATCACATCCCTAAACTAACTATATCTAAGAGATTAGATAGATATAATTCTAGCCCAGTACCCTCTCTTTTTGAGCAGAGCTCTGGCCCCAACATCCTGCTTCCCCTCCTGGCAGGTATTAAAAAGTTTCCCTCAGAGAAGGGTGGGGAAAGAAAAGTCTATTCTTCCTTCTTTCTAGAAATGATTTTCAACCAGTTCTGTTCACCCTAATTTCTTACTGTTTTCATCACAGGCCTAGTTTGTTGTCAAGCCACATCCCTTAACTCAGGGAAGAGCAATTAGAGTGATGAAGTCAAGGTTAGCACTAAAAGACAGCTCTAACATACAGATCTATTTGTCAGGTTATCACCTCTGACCCCCACTCCTGTCCATTCTTCCTTCCACAACTAACCTGCTCCTACCCCTGAAACATCACTAAGGTAATGAGTGATGAAAGAACAGGAGGAAACATGTTCAAAGGTGGTATGATGTTAGAGTTGTTTAAAATCTCCATTACTAACTGAACCTGGTCTCAAGCTCTCCATCCATATCTCTGTTTTGCAGGCATGGCTGGATTTTAAACTTTTCCTTCTTCCTCTTTCTCCAAAGGAAAAAGTAGAATTTCCCATCATTTCCACAATACTGAAAAATACCCCCTCCACTGGCCTTTCCTCATGACTAATTTAGATGCAGTGAGCTTATCAGATGGAGTGACTGAAATCACCAGGGACCGCATATGAGCCCAATTATTATTCTGCTTTACCATTTTAACGGTAGCTCAGTTGCTTGTGATTGCCGTAGCAACTGCTGGAATAACAACGATTTCTGTGTTAGGTTAGCTCTTCTCTCTCTCCTCCTTCAAGCCCCCACCCCTGCTATTTTTTTCCAACACAATTGCTTGTAAGGCCTGTTGGGAAGTGATTGATTTGCAGGAAACCCGGCAGATTCCATCCTAGCTGGATGCTGAGTGCTGTGCGGATAAGCTGGCTATGCAGAAGCAGAAAGCTGAGGGCGGGGTGCTTGAAAGAAAGGCTAGCTCCTTCTTCCATATCCCCAGCTGCAGAATAAGGGCACAGGCTGATGCAAATGAAACTGTTCAAAGGGTGGCTTAATTCAGGAAAGGGTATCAGGTAGCAAGCATTGCATTTAAGCGTAGTATAACCAGACCCCTGCTGACCAGAGCAGCTACACTGAGAATAGTTAGATTGGGAGCATAGGGAATATCAGCTATTCCCAACTGCCTGCACCTCTGAGACGTCCCTGTTCCTCAAAGACTTCATGCAGCCTCCCACCTCTTGACAGAGAGGTGGGGAACCAGAGATGCAGAATAAGGTATACACATCATTGGTGCATTTATGTTCAGGGGAATCTAGCACAGTATAGATTTATTTTCATCTCTGCTTTTAATGTTTAATATGCTATCAATTTGATTCATTTCTGGGCCCCAGTGGTGAAAAATGCCAGCAAATTAGAAAATCTCCCTGTCTCTGCCTCTCTTAGTTGTTTAGTCAACTAGCATTTATTATGTGCCTATTTACAGTAGTGCCAGCACTGTGCTAAGCACTGAGTATACAAAGAAGTCCCTGGTCTGAAAGAGCTCATAGTCTAATGGTGGAGAGAATGTACAAATAATGAGTGAGAGAGAGAGAGAGAGAGAGAGAGAGAGAGAGAGAGAGAGAAATTGGAGAATAGCTTCAGATGAAAACACTAAGATTAAGGAGTTAGGCTTTTTGCAGAAGAATAACTTTGTTTGAGATAAGAAGGAAGCCAAGAAAGATGGGAGGTGAAACTGAGAAAGGAGAGTGCTTCAGGCATAGAGAACAAAACAATGAAAATGCCTGGAGTCAGAAAATGGAGTCTCCATCACTCTCCCTGTGACTCTCTCTGTGTGTTTCTCTCCAAATATCTTCCCTTTCAGATGCCTTCAAGCAAATTAAATAAGTATAGACTTATTAAGCAAATTAAATACATGCATTGTGTTCATCACAGTTTTAATACCGGCTTATAGAGACTAGGTGCACAGAAATACAGTATAGACATTAAAGCAACACATAAACTTTGGAATGGGTACATACTCTCCTGAGAGGGAGCTAAGGAGAGGATTGTTACAACCACTGTTGTTCTCAGCAACCAAGAACAGGCACAGTCTTACTGCAGAGGCCCCTGGTGGCCTTGCATTAATCAGTCACAGTCCTTTCCTCACCTCTTCATCCCTGGTCAGATTGCAGCAATAACTCCAACCGCAAATGTGCTAAGTATCAATGCAGCTTACCTCAAAGTGAAAGAAGAGAATATAGCTAAGGAGAACTAGGAAAAAGCTGCAGGATGGTGTGTGTGTGTGTGTGTGTGTGTGTGTGTGTGTGTGTGTGTGTGTGCCCCACAAAAGCCAGAGGTTTAACAATTTTTTTTCACCTGGGACAAAAACACTTGGAGGGGGAAGAGGCACAGAAAACAGTCTGGAGACAGTGAGTGGTACAGAAAATGGAATGGGGTATTTCAGGGTCCTTAGGACCTTGTTCCTACCAATAAGGACAAGGTTGCCCCAAGAAGAAAGAAGTTAATTCCATAGACATGAAACTGCTTGCAAGGAGGATATACTTCAAAATCTGGACTCTTTGGGAACAGAGGTTTTGCTGCTCCAAAAAAGGTTTCCTTCTATGAACCTCATTCCTACAAGGGAGAATGGACCCTAAAGGAGGCCTAAAGAACTTGGGAGACAGGGGTCAGAGTTTTTCTCTTGTTCTTTTAGCATTTGGTTGCTCTATTGTTGCAACCACTTGGACATGAAGGCTATTTTCAGGGTTGGCGGCAGCTCCTCTGACTCCACAAATGGTAATGGCTCCCATATTTACCCAATGCAGTGGCTGTATGTTCTCAGACCTTCTCAAAATCATTCTTGAGCTCTTTGAACTTCCTCTGATATCACCTTTGCAGAGGCATCTTTTATTCTTCCCCATTCTCTTAGGGAGAAGAGAAGGTGAACTTTCAGTCACAACCCTCTGACTCCCAAAGGCTCTGGATACATTTCTTCCTAGGGTCAGAAATTTTGTAGTCCCCTACAAAATCAACCACAATACAACTGACATTGAATTACACATTACAGCTCCAAAATAAACATCAGTGCTTAATAGAAAGATATCTCAGCTAGTATCAGGGTACCACTAACAGGAAATGAATATCAACAATACATGTAATACATATAGCACAGTGTAAAGCCTTGTTTGACACATTAGTTCAGTGACTACAGTCTACATTACATACAGGGCATATTGTTAATACATGTGACAACAGGACTTACATATCCTAAGGGCATAAGCAAAGATATATAACAGCAAAGCAAAAATAAAGCAATGATATGAATGTGTCTAAAAACAACAAAATATGCAAATGCAGCACTGTATGTGCCAGTAAACAAGTAAGGAACTATGCATAGTTAATGGACATACATCTATCATACATGCATGTTATAAACACAGAAACAAATAAAAGTGAATAAAAAATACTAAAACAAGCATGCTTAAAACAGGTAGATGTGTATAAATAAATAAATATGAAATTATGTACAAGGAATACATTATATGTGTAAACATAATCACAGCTAGCAACGTTTAATCATTTCTCCAGTTTCCTTGGTAATATCATGTCAGTCTATTCACTGGTCTAATAAAATTATCTCTCCTGTGTCTTACTAACCTATCTGCCCCTAAATCCAAATTAGTTGATGATATGCACTGGTCAGGATCCTCATCAGAACTACTGTCCTATATCCTAAAATTCTGAACTTGAGAAAACAAGGCTGACTAGCAGTGTTACTATGCTCTGTGAGGGCTACCCTAGTAATCTCTATACCTAAAAAATTTTTTGAACTGGTTGTTGGGTTACAGTACATGAAATTTTCTTCTCTTGATATGTCTTTTTCTGAGGATCTTTGCCCAATTGATATGTGTCCATTGGTTTCTGCTCACTGCTCAACAGGGAGTTCAACCAACTCATTGGTTGTGGTGAATTGGTTTCACCTGGGCCCCAGCCAGTAACCAAGGTTATTTTGTAAATAGCCATGTTGCCTAGTATCTCCACAACTAGATATGAAATAGTTTCCATCAACCTGTCAGTTTATGTGTACTTGGACCACTGAGATTTCTCAGCAAAACTCTGCTATTTTGTTGAAGGTCTTGGCAAGGAATTTGAGCATCATACAGTTATTTATTTCTTTCAGTGTTCTTCTAGAATGAAGTTGTAACTAAGTGTTAATTTTATTTTAGCTATTCTCTCAGCTGTTGGTAATTGTCTGTAGTTATCTCCATCCTCAGAGACCAAAAACATAAGTCAGTAATTAGGCATGGTTCTTACTCAAATATCAGTAAATAGAGCATATAGCCAGAGGAATTGTTCCTGGTTAACCTGTGTGCATGTACTGAGAATGCCAACATGTTGGTTCCACTGAGATTTTTGTTCTATCTTCAATGTTTCTAACATGTTCAACAATATGTGATTGAAACAATCAGGTTGTGGGTCCTGTTGAAAGTAAAGCATAGATGTAGACTTCTATATACCAGCCAAAGTTAACATCTCCTTGAGTGGTGTGACTTCAAAGTCTCTGCCTTGGTTCAAATGGATCTTGGCAGGAAGTCAATACACTGAGAAATACTTCTCCCACAACATTTTAGCAACTCCAAAAACTTTCTACTTCCTGGTTGAGTATGCCTGTGCATATCTCATGAAATTATCAGTCATCATTAATATAGGGTATGTGTTCTTACTACATACCACCAGAGATAAAAATCCAATACAGACAAATCTTTAAGATTTGTTAGTGCTTCTGTTCTTGAAATATGAAGCACAAGTTGGTAGTACTTTTCTTTGCATTCAGTGAGCATAAATCTCCTAGTTCTTGGTGATATTTATAGCCATCATGGGCTAGTAAAATCTGTTTCTTACTCATTCTAGGGTCCTCTCTTGAGCCATGTGTACAAAGTCATGATGTAAAATTTTCATGGTTATAGATGGCACCAACTGCAATATGATATGGGATTAGTGACAGTATCACACATGGGAGTAGTAACAGTCCTGTACAGTATTCCACTGTAGAGCTCCAACTTCTGCAGTTATATTAACAGTAGAGCACCCCCAACTACTTGGAATTTGATGGCTTTGGCATCACTGCCTCACTCCCTTATACACCCTAACTTCTCAGTTCCTCAATTTACTCATTTACCCTGACCAACTTTTTTACCCTACCTCAACTATATACACAGAGATGGTCATACCTTCATCTTGCCATTACTCACAAGTGTTCCACTTACATGTTCATGAGCTCTGGAATTATTTTATCTCATCATAACCCTTGCTCCTTCCACCTTTACCTTTGCCTTCCAATCTATAACCCTGTTCTTTCTCCTCACTGTGACTTCCAATTTTTCCACCTCTCAGTTCTTTTCTAGGCCATTGCCCTTACACTGTCTACACTCTTCTTCCTTCCCCATCTTGACCACTTGGTGAACCAATTCAACTTTACACTCTCCTCTTAAATCCTTGTCCCATTATCCTATGATTGATATGCTTTGCTAAATCCCAGCCTTAGATTACTGCCACAATCTGCTCTCTTCACTCATACTGTTAGATGGAACTGGAGAATATCACAAAATGGTGTTGACTGAGTCCACTACCAATTAATGTTATATAATCTGAACTGGGTCCAATCAAACATACCTTTCTCATAACAGAGAGAAGGATCAGTAAATTAAGTGAAACATTCCTCAAGAGCTAGGTCCTTATAGGTAAAGAAGAAGCATAATCTCAGTTGGGCCCTTCTTGCAGCAAGGTAATCCTTTTACATCTCCCTAATTGATTCCATATCCCACTCACCCTGGCAGAGGTTTTTTTTTTCCCATACATTCTCAAACCTTTCGTGGATCTCCTTCTTCCCACCTGCTCAGCTAAGAACCTTGCCTCGTATTTCACTCAAAAAATGGAAGCCATTTGTCAAGAGCTCTTTCTTATCCCCTCTTCCTCATCTCACATTACTCAGATGCCTCTTAATTCTAGGACCTTCCTCTAAGAATATCTCCAGTTAATCCTCTATATATTTCGTTTGTATATAATTGTTTGCATGTTGTATCTTCCACTCCTTCTTCATTAGATTATGAGTTCCTTAAAGGCAGAAACTTTTTTTGCCTTTCTTTGTTTCCCCAGCCCTTAGGGTTAGAGTCTGGCATATGGTAGGTGTTTAATAAATGCATCTTGATGTCTTGAATTATATTACTTCTTGAAGTCTTTCATCAGACATCCACTCCCAAAGCCAGTAATCTACAAATAATCTTGCTGTCTGGTGGAAGTCTCAAATTTTCAACTGTACTACCATTTACTTGTAACCTAGCTGCCTGGTTATTACCTATAGCTGTCACTGACTTGGTTTGTTTTTAGCTATCACTATAGGTTTAGCATTACCTGACATTTGGTATAGGGCATCTGCCTCCTTTTGGGTGGCAAGTAGTGTATGTTAAAATCATAGCTGACTAGTCCTGGTATCCTTCTCAGTCAAGCAGCATTTAAGATGAGCACTGCTCAGAAAATATCAGTGGATTGTTCAAAGACTGTACTTGAAATTTCACTTGTTTTTTGTTTTTTTGTTTTTTTATTTCTTAGGGACAGCACATTTCAAAACCAAGAACTACACCTTTCATAAAGAATGGTTTTTGATGACCATCTTTTTTTTTTTTTATAAGATTGCTTCTGAGCCCTTAAGGGCTAAAGGGCTAATCAATAAGGTTGTTTGGATCTACAGAGGCCAATGCTGCTACATATTTGCAGAAGTAGACCAAGTCTTCGAAAACTTGTTCACATCTATCTGTTCATCAGCTTCCAAAGGGATCATAGGATCACAACGTAGTAGAAGCTATAGGCTTGACTCTCCCAACTTTCACTTGCACTACCAGAATAGATCCCTAGTGATCAGTTGGATACTTCTTCCCTCAGAGTACTAGGGGTAACCCTAAGAGGTTGGAAGATTCTTTCTAACACAATAACTTAAAAGCCCCACCTGTATGCTTCTCATCCCAATAATTATCAATTAGCTAGCCAGGTTTAATTAGTTTTTAGATATGAGTATTTACTGGATATTTATTTACTGAATATTTTAGATATGGGTATTTGTGGGTATTGAAGGAGGCATACAAAGTACACTTGATATAAACATTTCCCCAAACTGGTGGCATAATTTCCCACATAAAGAGTCCTGGGCAAAGTAGGATCAAAATTAAGAAAGAAATGTGGCAAAGGGATTAACTCACTGCTACTGATTGCTAGAAGTCTTTTTCTCCCCTTTTTTGGGTTCCCCACAAAGGTCTCCTTAGGCATACTTTCTGCTGGACAACTTGTGGTCTTCAAGTTGCCTGTCTTCAGTGTGTCTGGTTTGTTTTTAGCTCCAGATATAGACACTTCCATCAGCCACTGTGGTTCCAGGGACACTGCTACGAAACCTATCAGAAGTCAAAAATCTGACCTTTCAAAATTCATGAGGTTGTCCTCTAGTCAAGGGGATAGGGTATAGTAGACAGGTACTTCTCTTCCTCCCCAAGCGATCCCTACTCAGGGGCTTTGTTAGGACTACTGCCACTACTGAGCTGGCTTGCCACTCAAATGCCTGATTCCAAATTGGTATACTGTAATATCTATGACCAAGAAAACATTTGTTGAGTTTTTTCACTCAATCTATAATATATATCTTTATATACAAACACATATACACATATATCTACATATACACGTGTACATGCATATATACACATACATATACACACATATACATGTACATATATACACACATACATACATGCATGCATATACAAATATACACACATATACACATATATATACACACACAGGTATATACAATATGTGTGTGTGTATGTGTGTGTGTATTTATATACTTACATTATTTCTTTTACTCCTTCCAAACTGATTAAAGATTTTTCCCAGTTAGTTTAATGCCTTTGGTTGATTGACTCAATAGAGATGCTCTTACTGATTAATGCAGTCTCTTTATGTGGGATGGAGTCATTGATTGGTTCAAATGATCTCCCACCCTTATAATAGAATTATAGATTTAGAACTGGAAGGGATCTTAGAAGTCATTGAGACCAACTCCTCATTTTTCAGGTGAGGAAGTAGAGGCACTAAGAGGTTAAGTGACTTTCCCAGGGCAAACTAGTGTCTTAAAACCCAGGTTATGAAGATTAAGGCAATTTTGCAATGCTAACCCCATGCTTCTAAATCAAGGAATCATATATGTGAAAATGAGGTCATTCAGTGGTCTAGCAATAACAGCATCATTTTTTAACAGATTTCTATTATAACTGCCAAATCCTAGAAAAGTCCTTAGATTGTGAAGGTTCTATGGATGTGGCCAAGTTGGGAGTTTTATCTTCTCTGTGTCAGGGTTTGTGTCTTTTTGAGATACAGTGTGATCCACATACTTGACAGAGATGCTTCAAAAATGGAACACATCACCAACTGGTAAACTCTGGGAGACTGTCTTCTTATGTCTCTGATCTCCATAGCAACATTAGCAACACGTGAAACAGTTAAACTGCACTACATGGAAGTATATGATTAAGTGCCAGAATGAATGTTATAGTTAGATAATAAGACTGTGGGAGTTCAGAGGAGAGTGGGATCGATATTAGCTAGAATGACTAGAAAGACTTAATGGAAGAGGTGGGTCTTGAGAGGGGCCTCAAAGGAGGGATAGGATTTGGATAGGTGGAAAGGAAGCATTAGTCTCTAGGGAGCAATTGTCAGAAAGCAGGAGGTGGGGGTGGGCAGGGAACAGTCCCGAGGATGTACCCACTCAATTAATTAAACGGGATTTATTTTCAGACCCTCAGTTTTATTAGAAGTGCAGATTTAGCTTGTGTGTGCATGCTGCATATGAAAATTAAAGGGAGGCTAGGCAAACTCATTGGAGAATTAATTGAACTAGAATATCATTAAAGACATTTAGGAGCTAAGAACCAATGCATGTGAAGGGATGGGTATTTGGGCACTTTGTGGGAAAACAGACATTTTAAAAGATAGACTGAGTTTTTGGTAGGTAAGGGTGGAGGGCAAGCAGCATATGGACAGTTTTTGGAGTACCTAGGATCTGCAGTTGGGCATTACTTAGAAAATCTGCATCACTTAAGATTTGATGACAGATGAAGACTGATGACAAAAAGCAGTAGGATAACTGGCTGCTCACCCTTAGCAAAGTTTGTATTTTTAGAAATTTCTTTCTCTTAAGCCAATAACTAACCAGACCTATAGGCTTTTTTCAAGTTGTAAATACATAGGAAAATGAAATTACCCATTCTCTTTGTTATTAGTGCACAGCCAGGAAGATGTAAGTAATCTCCCCTTTCATGTTATTTCAGAGCTAACTCACATGATGCATCCATGATATTAAACACAATGAGACTTTTAAAAAAAAATTCAATTAAGCATTTGCCTACTGTGACTCTTTATTCATTGCAAATTGTCTCAGTAAATAATCTTCATCAAAAGTCAGAACCAATCCCCATTAGTTTAGATTAATTAATGGGTCCCCTGGAGCCACCCAAATGAATTCAATTTGAACATCAACAACTTGGCCATGGAGTTTCCCAGGTTGGCATTAAGACAATATTAAACCTGCAATAAGTCACATTTAAAATGTTAATTCAGAGAAGCTCTCCATTTAGAGCATTTAATTAAATCTTTAAATAAACTGCATGGGCTCAGTACCAGATGGTTCTGCATTTTCATTGCAGCAGAGATCCTTGAAGTCATTGTGGGAAGTAAAATTGGAGTCACAGTGAAGATAACCAGGATATATAGAGTAATAAAATCTAATCTCGTTTCCAGCAGGGAGATTCAGTGTATGTACACAACCCAGGCTAAAATTGTAAGTTAATTACATTAACCCCAGTGTACTCCGGTATCTGAGCAGCCAGAGATTAAATTAGTCTTTTTCCTATCATAAGATTCTTTTCAACTTCACTATATTAATTTTAGCCAAATACTTACTCATAAGGAAAATTGAAGTTAATGTAACCAAAGATAAAGTAATGCAGCCTTAATATTCTGAGGGGATTATGGAGACCCATGAAAATGCACTCTGCAAATGTCATTCACTTTGAATGGATTTGTGGTGGGAAGTTTAAAAAAAAAAGGTGTCAAGAGAGGTCTGGTATCTTTCCTACCTCCAGGGTTTGATAAAAACTACAACTTAGATAATTCAGGCCTTAAAAATGAGCACAGGAACAGAAATATGGCAAAAGATGTCCAACCGATGGAAAAGAAACACACATGCACACACACTCACACACACACACCCCCATGTATGCATACATTGAATCCCATATGCCAGATGTCATAGGACACATCCAATCAAACTCCAGGATCATTAATGACTTCCCTTAGACCTAACTTTTTCCAACTGCAACCTCCTAATCTTCCTACCCTGAGAGAGTTTTCTCAGGCAATTGTTTCTTCCTTTACTATCTTTCTTAACGTACTTGATAATGGAACTGGCTCCATTGATTGTTAGATGCCATTTACCCCCAGGTTTTAGCTGTTGATAGTTACTTATGTGATAATAAAGATTTCTGGGCATAGCAACTTTAGGAAAAGTCTCCAAAATGGCCTACATAGTCAATGTTATATTGGTAAATGTTTAACAACCAGCTCTCTAAAAAGTACAACAGATTATTACACTTAATTTGCACAATTAACTTTTCTCTATCACTTTCTTAAACCTAGAAAATTGATAAATCAAGATGTGATATGTAACATTTGCCAATTTCTGAAGTATCAATGGGCACACTAGAAGTTTAACAATTGGCCCTCACAAGTTGGTCCAAGTTGGCTCTAGCACTCCTGCCCACAGCTCTCAAATACTTTGTTAAAAGCACACTTGGAATGTTGCTGCCATTGTTTTCTAAGTTTGTAAGTCCAGTAGTCAAAGGCTAATTTTCTCCATTTTGGTATTTTCCTTGCAACCTTTATGGTAAATTACCACCAGGTGAATAATGTATTGACTTGATTGTGTGGATTATAGTGGGAGAGAAGTAGACATCTTATAAACCTCAGTTTTGTCTGAACCAAGAGAAGGAAAGTTCAATACATACATACACACACAGAGTTAAATATAGAAATGTCCTGGGAAGGGGAAGTGTTAGAGCAAGGGCCAAATTGGGAAGAACATAGTCATAAGCAAAACAACCTTCAATTAAAGATGGTGGATCATAGACAAGTGGCAAAGAAATGACACATGACAAGAGAATATAATGGAGGGAAAAAACATAGTGAATTAGGAGCTAGACTTGGAGTCAGGAGGATCTAAGCTTGAGTTCTGCTTAAGACACAGATTATCTATATGACCCTGGGCAAGTCACTTGATCTCTCCCAGACTCAGTTTCCACATATGTAAGACAGAAAAAATAACTGAGCCTACCCCAAAAGATTGTTGTGAGAATCAAATGGGATAACATATGTAAAGTACTTTGTAAACCTCAAAGTTTACATATAAATACTATTATGATTATTATTATGAATGTGAATGTAATTCATCCATAAAGCAATGAGCAGCTAGGTGGTGTAGTGGATAGAGTGCTGGACTGAGAGTCAGGTATATCTGAGTTAAAATCTGGCTTCTGATACTTACTAGCTGTGTGACTCTGGGCAAGTCACTTAACCCTGTTTGCCTCAGTTTCTTCATCTGTAAAATGAGCTGGAGAAGGAAATAGCAAACCACTCCAATATCTTTGCCAAGAAAACCCCAAAATGGAGTCACAAAGAGTGGGACGTGACTGAAACAACAGAACAACAATCTATAAACCTCATGTACAAAGCTTTGGGGGGGGTGATGAAGAGTCAGACACAACTGAAAAATGACTGAACAAACCAATGAAGGTGACAGAATGGATTAAAAAGCATAATCTATACATTAAATTGAAAAGTTTTTACACAAACAAATCCAATGCAACCAAGATTAGGAGGGAAGCAGAGCACCGGGAAAGAATTGTAAAAACCAGAGTCTCTGATAAGGGCCTCATTTCTAAAATATATAGAGAACTAAGTCAAATTTACAAGAATACAAGTCATTTCCCAATTGATAAATGGTCAAAGGATATGAACAGGCAGTTTTCAAATGAAGAAATTAAAGTCATCTACAATCATATAAAAAATATTCTAAATCACTATTGATTAGAGAAATGCAAATCAAAACAACTCGGAGGTACCACATCACACCTATCAGATAGGCCAACATGACAAAACAGGAAAATGATAAATGTTAGAGAAGATGTGGGAAAATTGGAACACTAATGCATTGTTGGCGGAGTTGTGAAATGATCCAACCATTTTGGAGAGTAATAGCACTTCTAGGGCTGTATCCCAAAGAGATCATAAAAAAAGGAAAAGGACCCACGTGTATAAAAATATTTATAGCAGCTCTTTTTGTGGTGGCAAAGAATTGGAAATTGAGGGGATGCCCATCAATTGGGGAATGGCTGAACAAGTTGTGGTATATGAATGTAATGGAATACTATTGTGTTATAAAAAATGATGAGTAAGCAGACTTCAGAAAAACCTGGAAAGACTTGTATGGACTGATGCTGAGTGAAGTGAGCAGAACCAGAAGAACATTGTACACAGTAACAGTCACGTTGTGCGATGACTAACTTTGATAGACTTAACCCTTCTCAGCAATGCAGGGATCTAAGACATCTCCAAAAGTCTGATGATGGAAAATGATATCCACATCCAGAGAAAGAACTATGGAATTTGAATGCAGATTGAAGCATGCTATTTGCTCTTTTTTTTTCTTCTGTTTTGTTTCCTCTTTCTTGTGGTTCCTCCTATTAGTTCTAATTCTTCCTTACTACATGACCAATGTGAAATACGTTCAATAGGAATGTATCTATACATATATATATATATATATATCCTATATCAGATTGCACACCATCTTGGGGAGGGAGGTGAGGAAGGAGGGGGAGAAAGATTTAAAACTCAAAAGCATATGGAAGTGATTGTGGATTACTAAAAATAAATTAATAAAAAATAAAAAGTATAATCTAATATGTTGCTTATAAGAGATACCAAATAGTGGAATGAAAAATAAAGTATTATATAGAATTAAGATGTTGATAGCATAGGGAGAGATCTGGTGAGTTTTTAATTTCAAAATATCTTCTCTGTGTCCGGGTTTGTGTCTTTTTGAGATAGTGTGACCCGCATACTTGACAGAGCTAAAAGCTAAAAGTGAGGCACTCATTTAAGCCATTAAAGGGTAAGTGAAGAGGCTTAAAAAGCCTAGTCAAGAATAGGAAGGAGGAGGTAGGTAGACCAGTGGATAGAGCATTGGTTCTAGAGTCAGGAGGACCTGGGTTCAAATCCAGCCTCAGACACATAACACTCACTAGCTGTGTGACTCCGGGCAAGTCACTTAACCCCAATTGCCTCATATAAACAAACAAACAAACAAACAAAAAAGAATAGGAAGGAGGGGGTAGCTTCATCAGGAGGTAGAAAAACCATTTCTACCTGTCTTTAAAAAAAAAAGCTGAAAAAGAAGATTGATAGTTCTTGATCAGCTATATAAAGGAGTGGAGCTCATTGGAGAACTTCACTTCCAGCTATTGACCTTGAGTTGAAGGGAGATGTGGTTATTGTTATTGTTATTTGTCCTTCTACCAATAACATCAGGAGGGTGATGTCTTAACTTGGCAAGTGAATTGGATGTGAATTGGATTGCAAGTGAATTGGCCTCACTCTCTCCTCTAGAGTCATGGGGGTCCAATGGCAAGACAGAGGTCAGGATTACTGAAGGGAGGTAAAGCTTTTCAAAAGTGCCTACTGCTCTCTGCTGCCCTCTCAGAATCAAGAAGAAAAAGCAGAAAAGGGGAAAGACAAGTTTTATATCTGTTTTGCTGCATAGGAAGGGATGCTGAGATTCAGGAGTATGCTAGAGCCTGTTCAGATGGGTTCCTGAATCCATTGTTAAATGTTCAATGTGACTTGGGTAGTTAAGTCTAGACCTACCCAAGGAGAAGGCCTGTTTTTAGTTAGTACCTTAACAGGAATTGGCATGAGATAACAAACAGGAGAAATGTTGTTGATGGTCTAGACTTAACATGATGGAGGGAAAAGTTAAGAATGCAGATTAAACTTTAAAACGTGTCCTGCATTTTTGGAGAGTCACTATCAACCCATTTTTTTAATCACTTTTTAAAATCTAGACAATCAGCAAAACAACAAATCAAGCCCTGATTTGTGGCATTTGTAATTTCTAAGGTGTAAATGCTCACATTGAATGTTAACTGATTGGTTATGAGCTTATTAAAGCTGTCTCCAGCTCACTCCAGATGTTCCTAGCCCCATCAAATACTTAATGCACCAAACTGGTCAGCCCCTATGGCACAAAGTCAACAACAACAATAGAAGCTGAAAAGTGGGTGGGCTGGAGGCAGAGAAGGGAGAGTTGGCTGAACAGTGCTCAGAACAGAAGGCTCAGGTTGAAACTCCTGGTCCCCTTTTTAAGGACTAAGGGAGGTTTCTTCAAAAGGTCTGCTCTTTCCCCAGCTTCTCTTCCTAGTGCCTATCCAGGAACAGACAATGTAATATATTCTCATTTATTTTACTTAAATACTTCCTGTGTCTTGATTTTACCTCAAATATAGAAAGGCTAGATTTAGTTAAGAGATATGCAAAAATTTAAATTAGGACAGAGAGCTAAAACCTTCTCTGAATGTTAGGAATTTTCCTAAGAGAGCTTTAAGTTATTGTGATATTAACTTTTTTGTATCAGAGGGAACCGTGGATCTGAGGGCCATTGCCCTTATGCTAAAAATGAGCTAATTATTTGCATTTGCATTGTATGATAGATTAAATCTCCTGAAGAGATGTTATGTAGAAAGGAGGTGTTAACTTAGGAAAAGATCATACTATAAACTTCCCCCAGAGAGGAAGTAGGGCAACAATGTTATACTGAAATATAAGTGATACTCATCTAGTACCAGAAGACAATTGGTGTTGCCTTGTAAATGTTATGAGATAGCCATGAAGCACTGCATGATGATTTTGACCATTTTAGTCAAGAGAGAACCCTTGAATTATTGAAAGATCATCATTTTTACTAATTCAAAAAGTCTAATCATATATATAATAAATGAATAACTTTTGTTCAGTATGTTCAATGGAAAGTTTTGGCAACTCATGTGGCCTACTTAGAAAATATAAGTACCAGTAAACTGCTGGTGCTCCTATACATGGATTTTTTAACTCTTGAAGGAGATAGTAAAAACATGAGTCATATTCTAGTGGTAATAGACCATTTCATCAAATATGCACAAGCACACCCAGCAAAAAAATCATAAAGTCACTAAGTCACTAAAATCATAAGTCACTAGTGTTATTGGAAAAATATTTTTCAGAAGATTTCTTTTGGGTCAGAATTTAATCTAATCAAGGTAGAGATTTTGAAAGTAAATTGTTCAAAAAGATGTTGATTTTGTTGAAAATCCAGAAATATAAATTACCACCCTCAGGGAGACCCTCAGCATTTTATTATTATATTATATTATTAAAATATGTTGGGCACTTTAGAATCTAAGCAGAAATCACAATGGATTATGTCTATGCATGTAATACTACACTAAATGATGCTACAGAATTTACCTTATATTTGCTGATGTTGGTAAAGAACCAAGCTTATTTATTTTTGTTTTAGAGTTTTTATGAAAATAAAGAAGATGGTGGAACTCATAGCCAGTATGTATCTCTTTTAAGGGATAGACTGAAAGAGGGCTATCATTTAATCATAGAATCAACTCTGAAAAACAATAGAAATAAGTGATCGTACAATGCCTGAATTTAGTGTCAAGATATTCATATATGTAACAGAGTCTTGACAAAGTATCCTGGTGTGTGTGTGTGTGTGTGTTGTGTGTGTGCGCACGCTCACATGTGTGTGTAACACATAAATTAGCAAACCACGAGAAGGTTACTCCCTACCAGGTTATAGAGAAACTGGGCAATGTGCCAGTTTACAAATTAACTCCAGAAAATGGAACAGCTCTGCAAAGATGATGCATAGAAATAATTTATTACCTATTGGGGAATTGATGCAACTTTCTGATGAGCAGTCAGACAGTAATGATGAACTGCTGACTAAGATTTGAAAGAAAAATAATTCAGTTGCATATTACAGAAGGACACACTGAATTAGATAAAAGTTCAGAAAATTATGATACTGATGAGGATGTGATTGTGCAGTGTTATACACAGGAGAATTCAAGAATTCTACCAAATATATCTCAGTCAGAGGAGAATATAAGTTCAGATGATGAAGGAGGATTGAGCATAAAAGTAATATCATTTATCCTATTACTCCAGTTACAAAGTGATAACAGAGCAAATTCATAGGTGATTTGTGATAGACAAATCTATGAGCTCAATGTTACAGTTATGAATGGTAATAAAATAATTAAAAACTTGGAAAACAAGGTTAAGAGGGTTAAAAAATATTAAGCCTATTATGAGATTGGCATATGACATACCAGATAAATATGGAAAGGTTAACTCAAACAGAATGCTTTCATGGTAAATATACAATATACATTTGTATATAATTACCTTTTGACACCATAGTTTGTGTCATTTATTGAGGTGTAAATTTTTTCTGGTTATAAAATGTTGATATATGTGTATTTTTGCTATATTTGCAAATACAGTTTTACATGTGAATTATTCATTTAGTTGTCTAGTTTCTGATATAATTGTATATATGTACATGTGCATATATATAGATAGAGAGAGTGAGATTGCCATGAATGAGAATGTGTATTTTGCCTAGCTATTGCTTGTCTGGAATGAGAAAAATTTATGCTCTGTTGATCTGATGTAACAATATATTAATTATGTAAAATATTTGACACATTTTCATTAGTTTTACAATGTTCCCATACACCTCCTATCTCGAAATTTTAATTTGCAGAAGACTGCAAATGTTAACGGTGGGGTGTAGGAAATATATGTTCATGAAGGGGGGGAAGGGAAAGATATTTTTCAGCAATTTAGGGCTAAAATGGTAGAAAATATACTCTTTTGCAAAGGAAAAATTTAAATCAACTGTAAGAAGATTTAAGATAATTGCTGCTTATGATTGATGAGTATTTTAATGCCTAAAAGGAGTAAGAAAAAAATTTTGTTTTAATAAAAATGACTAACGAGTGTATGAAAAAAATAGCTTTCAGATGAGATTTAAGTAGTTTTAGACAGAAAACAAACTGTGGTATAAGTATAATGACTAAAATTGCCTGGTGAAAGATAGAGAATGATGCCTCTTATGTGAACAGGCTGAGGATTTAAACAGAGAAAGAAAGAACTTTATTAAAAATTGGGAAAATATGAGCATGAAGAAACAGTTTAATGGTACAAAGTGGTTCGGAGGACCATGTTGAAAACTTTAGAGCTTCAAGGTATTATGCTCCTTTGATTCATTACATATGTGTGTGTGTGTGTGTGTGTGTGTGTGTGTGTGTGTGTGTGTGTGTGTATAAAGCTTTTTTATGAGTCCTGACTCTCTGGACTTCTTTATCATGCCCCAGCAGCCTTCTAATCCTAGAAAATCCTTCTTCCCTCTATTGCCTCTATCTCTGATTGGTCAGTTCCTCCCAGAACCTCCATTTTAAGAAAGGACTCAATCTATGTATGTTGATTCATTCATTCATCTCTGGGTTCAACTCCTGATTCTTGAATCTCTAGGCTTCTTTCTCCATTATGCCATTGCTTTTCCATTTCCTTTTATGGGGCTGTCTTCTTCCACTCTTGGCTTCAGAGGCTGCATTAAGTGCACAATCATCTGTGAACAAAAAATCATGCACCAGCGTTCCTTCCACTTTGGTCTTGGCTTGTAGCCTTCTCTCTCTCTCTCTCTCTCTCTCTCTCTCTCTCTAGGCAATTGGGGTTAAGTGACTTGCTCGGGTCACATAGCTAGTAAGTGACAAGTGTTTGGTCTGAGGCTGGATTTGAACTCAGGTCTTCCTGACTTTAGGACCGGTGCTCTATGCACTGTGCCATCTAGCTGGCCTACAGCCTTTGTTTTTGTTTTTTTGTTTTTTGTTTGTTTTGGTTTGGTTTGGTTTTTTTTGGTGAGGCAATTGGAGTTAAGTGACTTGCCTAGGGTCACACAGCTAGTAAGTGTTATGTATCTGACGTCTGATTTGAACTCAGGTCCTCCTGACTTCAAGGCCGGTGCTTTATCCACTGTGCCATCTAGTTGCCCCTTCATGTATTCTTAATACATTGTTGAGAAAGTGTGACTAAGGTTTATGTGCAGGTTGTGATCTCTTTAAAATTTATGTACTTACTTTATTATATAAGTGCCTTGGCTTAATTATTATTTATTTTGACATATTAAAAGCCAATGGTTATTATTAAGTTTCACAGTGCATTATTGAGTAGCTAGTTATATAAATAGACACACATTGGTGGGGGCTCATAAGCTAGAGTGGTGAGTAGAAGGTGTATATTTTCATTTAACTGGGCTACCATTAGAACCCTTAGAGAATTTGAGTGTAGCTACATGGTGATAGCCCATCTCCGGGAACCTAGACCAGCTAGTGTAAGAGAAGGCTGGAGCGAGCAAGACAACACAGAGAGTCAGTAGGTACCTCAGGCCCCAGGTGAGAGGTAACATTGTAGGGGTCCACACCAAGGGCCATGCCCCAGGCCATACTACTTCCATTACTTTCATGGGAAGATTGGAGTCTGTAATTTCTTAAGTGAAATCCAGACCACATTCTTCCTTTACAACTCTGGGCCCAGTTCCCTGTCCAACTATATTGCATGTCCTAGATTTACATACTTTTGGACAAACTCTATAGGGTGTCCATCTATATATATATATTCGAATCTGGCCAATCAATATTTGGCCTTTCCTATGTGGAATGACAAGCCAAACTCTTTTGGGTGATGACAAATAGATCTCTTCCAGAAGGCTTGATATTTTGGGCTTGATGCAATGAACACAATGTTATCCACTAAGAGGAACATCTGGAGGTCCTCACTGTCCCCAAAGAATCCCTTCTTAACCTTTATTTTGCTCTAGTTTTCTCCATTAAAATGGCAATGCTTCTGGTGAGTAAATACACGTGACAATCGCAATAAATAACAGACATAATGAAATCTTATGTTCTCTTCATCTTTAGGTAAGTGTGTTGCTGTTATTGTTGTTCAGTTAATCAGTCATGTTTATTCTTTATGACCCCATGGACCATAGTACACCAGGTCCTTCTGTCCTCCACTATCTCTCAAAGTCTGTCCAAGTTCATGTTCGTTGCTTCCATGAACCTATCTATCCATCTCATCCCTTGCTGTCTCCTTTTCCTTTTGCCTTCAATCTTTCCCAACATCAGGATCTTTTCCAATGAGTCCTGTCTTCTCGTTATGTGGCCAAAGTATTTAAACTTTGACTTTAGTATTTAACATTCAAGTGAATAGCCTCTATTAATAATGCATTCTGCCAATCATTCTTCTATGTAGCTGAGGCCTTCTTCTTTCTTCTGGTTTTATTTATAGAAAGAATATAAAGATTGATATTATTCTTCTCCTCTAGGAGTATGCCTACTCATTCAATAGACAAATATTTCTCTGTGGTTATCTAGGCTGGAAAACAGGCTTTTTCCAGAGCCACATCTGAAGCCTCTCCAGCATGGTAGAACCTACTAAGATTTGTGCTCTATGGGGACAGCTTTAGAGACCCCAGGCTTGCCTGTATGTCCTAACTGAAGCACCAGAAAAGGATTGTATGGAGGATTATTTTATATCGACTAAATATTTCTAAAGGATGGCAATGATCAAAGTCTGGTTTGTCACAAAACCTGAAATGTTCAGCATTAGTAATTCCTTAAGAAATTTTTTCAGGCACTCTGCAAAAGATCCCTGTTGCAATGAAATATATTTCCTGGAAACAACACATTAAGCCATTAGCACTTATTCTATTAACACTAATTAGTTTATCAGATTAACTAGCTAATTGTTTAGAAGGACCATGTTTAGCAAGAATGAGACACAGAACAGGTATGTTTTAATGATAGAACTAATGGCAGCAAGAAGAGAAGGGGCAAAGTTCAGGGCAAGCTACTGAAAAGGACTGGCTGAAGAGGCCAGGATTAATGGGGAAGGAGAGACTGCACAATGAAAGTTTTATAGAAGTTAGGTGGTATGTCATTTGGTTTTGCTTTTATCAGGGGATGGGAAGTTGGGAGAAATCTGAAAAAGAGTAGGGATCATTTAACAGAATATGAAGGGAATATTAAAAGAAAATTTTAAAAATACTTAACTTTGTTATTTCTTTGAGAAATATTCTCAAAGAATATGTACTTCAGTACTAGAAATACCAGAAAATGAAAACAGATTCATAAAAGAGAGCTATACTGGTCTGGTAGGACTCCTTTAAAGAAGGTGTGTAGCAGTAGTGTCAAGCTTCAGGAGAGTAGGGAGGGAGGGCCACTAAACTGCACATAAGGATGTCCAAGAGCTACATATTGACAGTTTTAAAATGTAATATTATCTATGTTTATTATGTTTTTATTTAATCTGTTAAGTATTTCCCAATTATATTTTAATCTGGTTCTAGCTGTATGCGGGAGTATTGTGGACCCCATGTGGCATATTTTGCACCTCTGATGTATAGAATGGCACGTTCTTATGCTTTTTTCCTATTTCTGTTGAAAAGGTGAAAAAGGTTACATTCTTCCAGTCACCCAGGTTCATAACCACCACAGTATCCTCAGCTCCTTACTCTTGCCTACCTCATATATTCATTCAGTTGCCACATCATGTTGAGTCTTGCTTCTATGCTCTTCTCTGTTCTCACATAACCACCCCATCCCCCATTTCAGTCCCTCATCATCTCTTACCTGCTATTATTGCATTAGCCTCCTTCATTCTCTTCTCCCTCCCTGCCTTCATTCTCTTCATTCCAAGCTGTCTTTGGTGTGGAAGCCACCAAAGCAATATTCCTAAAGCATAGGTCTAAAAGTGTCACTCCCTTGTTCAATAAACTTCAGTGGGTTTGCCATTACTCCAGGATTAAATACAAACTCCTGTTAGGAATTTAAAGACTTTCACATCCCGGGTTCAGTACCTTTCCAAGCTTATTGACTATTGCTTCATTGACTCTTTAATCTTTCCAAAATGACTTTTTTTCTATTCCTCACACATGACATGTTCCCTCCTCACCGCCACATCTTAGAATCTTGTTCCCTTCAAACCTCAGCTCAAAAAACATCAACCACCTCCTACAGGAGACATTTTTCTGACCCTTCCCTACCTACTAGGGACTCCCCTAAAAATTATATGCATGTGTAAATGTATACATATATACACATACATATACATAATAGCATATATGCCTGTGTATGTATACAAACACACATATATATGAAACTGTTTCAATATGATTTATTTCCATTGTATCCCATGTATTTTGTTTTACACGTTTAAAAGCTTTATTTTGAGAAGGGGTTCATACTGCCAAAGAGAATATGCATTATATGTGTGTATGTATATATACATATATACACACAAAATATTATTAATAATATGTGTGTGATACTGTTGTTTGTCAGTTCTCAAAGAGGATCATGAGATCAGGGAGGTGATGTCATGGCATGCAAGTTAATTGGATTTAAGTAAGGGAGAGCTGTGCAAAGTCAGCAGCCTCACTTTCTCCTCTGGAGCCATCTGGGTCCAGCAGCAAGACATAGATCAGGACAACTGGAGATGACCCTCGTGTGTGTGTGTGTGTGTGTGTGTGTGTGCTATAATACATATGAAGAAAGACGTTATCTGCATCCAGAGAAAGAACTGATAAATAGATGCATAGAATAGGTTTACACACACACACACACACACATGCACACATACATGTATATATGTATATATATACTCACATACATACATACATACACACACCTCTACAAATTTGAAAAAAGGGGAAAAAAGAAAGTTACATGATAACTTTATTATATATTTAAAAGGAATAGCAAGTTGTACATAATAGATTTGAAGTTTCATGTACTATCTTTTTTTCTATTTTACCATATAATGGAAATGCTTGTTTTATTTCTTAAGTTCAGAATAAAATAAGTAAATTTTTAAAAAATAATTATAATAATGTATCTATTTATTACCTATACTCCCTTTCGTAGTACGGACCTCTTCTCAAAATAAAGCTTTTAGAGGGGGCGGAGCCAAGATGGCAGAGTGAAAGTAGTGACTTGCTTGAACTCACCCCCAAACCCCTCCAAATACCTGTAAAAAAATGGCTCGAAACAAATTCTAAAGCAGCAGAACCCACAAAAAGACACAGTGAAACAAATTTCCAGTCCAAGACAACCTGGATGGTTGATCAGAAAGGTATATCGTGCCAGGCGGGGAGAGGAGCTCAGTTCGGCATGGGTGCGCAGGCCACAGTGACCCTGGAGCGGGCCTCAGAGGACTGAATCGCGGGCAGCTGTGGTGGTTTCCAGGCTTCTCAACCCAGGAACGCCAAAGACAACTTCAAAGGTCAGTGGGAAAAGTCTGACTACAGTGAGAGAGAAGCTAGGTCTCAGCCACAAGTCCGGTGTGTGGCCTGGGGTGGTGGCTGCCTCCTGAGCTTCTGGCCCACAGCCTGAGGGGGAATCAAGTGGCTAATCAGAGGGGGATTGCAGGGATATCTTTGCCAGTGCTGAGGCAGGAATCTCTTGTTGCCCATGCTTGGATCTGGGTCACAATTCTGAGGGGAGGTCCTGGGGCAAGAAGGAGTGCTGGCGTGGTGGAGCTTGTTGTGGCGGTGGAGAGGAAACACCTTGCCCCTTATCATACCACCTGGGAAGAACTGAAAATTTACAGGTCCCTAGAAGTATCTCTGAAAACAGCCGTATAAACCCCTGAAGCATGGGACAGTACATTCTCCACATTGGAAGCAGACTTTTACCTTAACAAAGAGTTTAAAACGCAAGTAATTGGTTGGGATCATGAGTAAGCAGCGCAAAAAGAGTCAGACTATATCATCTTACTTTGGTGACAAAGAAGATTAAAACATGCAACCAGAAGAAGACAACAAAGTCAAAGCTCCTATATCCAAAGCCTCCAAGAAGAATATGAATCAGTCCCAGGCCTTGGAAGAGCTCAAAAGGGATTTTGAGAAGCAAGTAAGAGAAGTAGAAAAAAAACTGAGAGTGATGCAAGAAAATCATGAAAAACAAGTCAATAGCTTGCCAAAGGAGACGCAAAAAAATACTGAAGAAAATAACACCTTAAAAAATAACCTAACACAAATGGCAAAAGAAGTCCAAAAAGCCAATGAGAAGAATGCCCTAAAAAAGCAAAATTGGCCAAATGGAAAAGGAAGTCCAAAAGACTACTGAAGAAAATACTTCCCTAAAAATTAGAATAGAGCAATTGGAAGCTAGTGACTTTATGAGAAATCAAGACACTGTAAAACAAATCCAAAAGAATGAAAAATTAGAAAACAATGTGAAATATCTCATTGGAAAAACAACTGACCTGGAAAATAGATTCAGGAGAAAGAATTTAAAAATTATTGGACTATCTGAAAGCCATGATTAAAAAAAGAGCCTAGATAAAATAAAACTTTTAAATGTATAAAATAAAATACATAAGATGCAAAGGAAACTAATATTGAAATACTTTCATGTATGTATGTATGTGTTTATGTGTGTGTATATATATACATATATATGTACTTATTGTGATAGGACTAATCTTTACCAGTGTGTTTCCCTGATGTAGCCCCACCCACAGCATGAGGATCACCCATAGGTCCCTCCTCTTTTCCTATTCCTTAGAGATTAACTTTCCCTAAAAGGAAACAAAGCTATGCCAGGGACCTGACAGGCCCTGGCTTCCCCAACCAACACATCTTGTTGGTCACCTACAGGCATAAAAAGTCCCAACTACAAGAAGCTGGATCTCTAAGATTTGGTGGAATTATGACGACCATGAGAGCCACTGTGTCCTTTACATTTCCAGAAGGAGGAGTCCAGAGAAGTTGTGACACTAGATACTTGTTGAATATCTTTCTTGTGTTAAGCCAAAGCAAAGTTTTTATTAACCTTTCAATGACTTGTGAATGCCTCATTTTTTTCCCCAACATTGAACTTTAACTAAGAGAATGCTGGCCTCCTCCAACATACACACACATACACACACACACACACACACACACACACACATTTGTATTTATATTGTTTCCCTCTAGTTCAGAGATTCTTAACTTTTTTGTGTCATGGACCCTTTTGGCAGTTTTGAACAAAGTTTTGAAATGCAAAAAATAAAATGCATAGGATACCAAAAACAACCCCACTATATTTAAATACAGTTATAAAAAAATTTTAAGTTCATAGTTGTTGTTTAGTCATTTTTCAGGCATGTCTGACTCTTCATGATCTCCTTCGAGGTTTTCTTGGCAAAGATAGCAGCGTGGTTTCCCATTTCCTTCTCCAACTCATTTTACAAATGAAGAAACTGAAGGAAACAGAGTTAAATGACTTGCCCAGGGCCACACAGCTAGTCTGAAGTTAGATTTAAACTTAAAAAGATGAGTCTTCATGACTCCAGGCCCAACACTCTATTCACTGTACCACCTAGTTGCCCCTTCATAGACTCCAAGTTAAAATTAATAGGTTGTAAGCTCCTTGAGGTCAAGGATTATTTTTTTTCATCTTTTCTTTATGTCCCTAGCACCTAACACGGTGCCTAACAAAAGACAGGCCCTCAATAAATGCTTGTTGATTGTTTGGGGACACCTCAAAAACAAATTTCTGTTCTTACCGTTATCTATATCATGAGATTAGGGGTTTATTTTTCTCCCCTAAAGAGATGTGTCATTGTGGATGGCACAAAGTAGAGGAATTTTATTAGAAATGGCCCCTTCCTTCAAGGTTCTAAGATGGACTTGTTTAAATTTACCAAATGTTTATTTAGTATTTATCATGTAAAATATACTGTGCTAAGTTGTAGGAAAAACATAGAAAAGTATAATGAGAACATAAATGAAAATGTTAAAGAGGCCAAAGTATTTACTAGGTCTTATACTGGTTACTCCATGATCTGGCATCATAGATCTTCTTGTGAAACACTCCATCTCCAGGTTCCAGGCATTTTCACTCACCGGCTGTCCCCCAGGCCTGGAATCCTCTCCTTTTTCATCTCCAACTTCTAGCTTTCACGGCTTCCTTCCAGTCCCAAATCTTACCTTCCAGAGTCTTTCCTGATCACCCTTTATTCTAGTACCTTTCCTTTGATGATTATCTCCAGTTTGTTACTTGTACATTTTGTTTGCATTTTGTCTCTCCATTAGATTATAAGCTCCTTGAGAACAAGGACTGGGTTTTGTGCATTTCTCAGCACTTAACACAGTACTTAAGCACATAGTAGGTGCTTAATAAAAATATGTTGACAAATGTGACTCATTTGAGCAAGTTTAGGAGGTATTTTGTCAATGGAGATTTTTTTGTTTTTGTTTTTGTTTTTCCTGCTTCTTCTCAGTTCAAGTCTGTTGAGTCAAACTCTCTCACAATGAGCCCCAGTCTCATGAATATGCAGGTGCCCATACATATCAAATTCTTACCATGTAATCCAACCAATAAGGATTGGGGTAGCGGGCTGATATATGACATTCATTTTAATTGACCTCCAGAGGATTGCAAGGCATGTCCACAATGGTTCTAGAATGCCATATTTACTGAGATTTCTGCGGTTGTTTCTTTTTAATTCATCAATCTTAGACTTCTACATTGAGCATCTGCCAAGGGTCATTTTCCATTGCAATGCTGGGAGAGGGATAAGGAAAAGTGTAATGACACAAGTAGATATAAAGTGCTCTTTGGAAACTGCAAATCTGACTTCTAGGGGATCAGGGAAACTAGGGAACTGATTTAAAGGGTGTTATAATGAGAAAATGCTGAACTAATGTCATATGGAGCATCAGTTGAGTATGGATCTTTAATGATAGGTTGCTAGGTGCTATAGTACAGGTTGCTTTTTTATTACAGAGAGCCCAATTAAACTCTTCTTGATTCATGATCCTACCAAGTAGAGAAACAGAAATACCACTCAAGAAGAGACTGGGGAACAAGCTGACATTGATTATTCCCTGGGGAGTGGGAAGGTCTTGCATCAATTGTCCTATCACTTAGTTACAGTAATGATCTCTAGGGGATAGCCCCCTAGACTAACTGGCTTCCCGTGCAGGAAAGAGAAGGCATAGCGGCTATCTCTCCCAGCTGAGGAAGATAAGAGATAGTATCTGCACTGCCAAGGTTGAAAGTATCTTGCTGTTTTCCTTCACTGATGGTCACAAATTAGTGACATGATAAAGGGGAGAATCAAATAAGTTCCCATTTTTATCTATTTACTTGACTGCCAGCTTTCAAAATAAATGCTGTAAAACTGCTTTGCTTCAACAAAAATAAGAGACCCATTTTTAGTGCCACCAGCTGGTTCCTTGAGGTCCAAAGGCAGTTCAGTTCTGTACAGCAAAACAAAACAAAATAAAACAGACATCCTCTGTTCCTCTTCTACTTCTGTGTTTGTTATTAAAATCACACACTTCCATAGTAAAAAAAAAAAAAAAGGCTAAAAAATTACTTTCTTCAAAGTTAAATTCAGGCTACATCTCTCCCCTGCCATCCCGTCCCAGATGCACGCAATGGAAACTCATGAGGATGTTCCCCCATGAGAACTCCTTTTCTCTGAGATAAGGCAGACAGAATTACATCTAAAATAGAAGCAGAAATTGCTGCCAGTAATCCTGATGAGAGAATGTGGATTTCTTACCCTCTGGATTCCAACAGAAGGAACCTGGGTGTCTGTGCTAGTGTTTCTGTACAAGCCTTTATTTGCAAGCTTTACTTCCTGTCAAGAGAAAAAGTAAAAGAGCCAGGTGAGTCCTCATTGTGGCAAAGAAGTAAAGAGTAGCTTCAGGGAATCTGTTTACCTAAGTAATTTTTCATCATGTAACTGTTTGTCTTCCCTGGAGAGACAAGGGTGAGGCTGTGTCACAAGTGATGTTTACTTGGTAATACCTTCGTAGCTCCTCCTCATTATCTTAGGGACTATAGGTAATGGAACCCTGGTAGTAAGAGGTTGAGGGACTCTGATAGATAACTGTAAAATATTTTTTCAGGATTTTTAATATTTTATTTTTTCCAATAACATGTAAATACAATTTTTAACATTTGTGTTTTTTAATTTTGAGTTCCAAATTTTCTTTCTCCCTCCACTTCCCCCTCATTTAAAAGGCAAGCAATGTAATATAGGTTATACATGTACAGTCATGCAAATCATTTCCATATTAGTCATATTAAAAGAAAAACCCTCCCCTCCCCAAAAAAGCAAGAAAAATAAAGAAAGTTTTAAAAAGTATGGTTTAATCTGCATTCAAACTCCACAAGTTCTTTTTCTGGAGGTAAGTAACATTTTTCATCATAAGTCCTTTGAAATTGTCGTGGACCATTGTATTGCTGAAAAAAACCAAGTCATTCACACTTGATCATCATTACAACATTGCTGTACGATGTACTCCCGGTTCTGCTCACTTCACTTTGTATCAGTTCATTTAAGTCTTTCCAGATTTTTCTGAAGGCTTCCTGCTCATCACTTCTTATAGCACAACAGTATTCCACCACAATCATGTACTCCAACTTGTTCAGTCATGCCCCAATCGATGACTATCCCCTCAATTTCCAATTCTTTGTCACCACAAAAAGAGCTGCTATAAATATTTTTATACATACAGGTCTTTTTCCTCTTTTAAAAAATCTCTTTAGGATTCAGACTTAGTAGTTCTATTGTTGAGTCACAAAGTTTACATAGTTTTATAGTTCTTTGGGCATAGTTCTAAATTGCTCTCCAGAATAGTTGGATCAGTTCACAACTCCACCAACAGCGCTTTAGTGTAACAATTGTCCCACATTCCCTCCAACATTTGTCATTTTTCTTTTTTTATCATATTAGCCAATCTGACAGATGTGAAGTGGTACCTCAGCGATGTTGTAATTTGCATTTTTCTAATAGTGACTTAGAGCATTTTTTTCATATAACTATAGAAAGCTTTAATTTCTTCACCTGAAAACTACCCGTTCATATCCTTTGACCATTTGTCAATTGGGGAATGACTTTTATTCTTATAAATGTGACTCAGTTCTCTATATATTTGAGAAATGAGGCCTTTATCAGAGAAACCTGCTATAAATTTTTTTCACAGTTGTGATTACTGTGTATTTTCCTCCATCCTTTGTTTTCTCTTGTTTATTCTTCTCTCTCTCTCTTTTCACCTTGTCCCTCCTCAAAAGTGTTTTGCTTCTGACCACTGCATCCCCCAATCCACCCTCCCCTCTATCAGCACTTTCCTTCTCTTATTCTCTTCCCTTCCTACTTCCCTGTGGGGTGAGATGGGTTTCTATACCCAACTGAGTGTGTATATTATTTCCTTTTTGATCCAGTTCTGATAAGAATGAAGTTCAACTGCCCCCCCATTTTCACCTCTTTTGTTGAGAAAATTTATCCCATTTTACCTCTTCCTTCCCCTTTCTTCCAGTACATCCTTCTTTCTCACTTCTTAATTTTATTTTTTAGATATCATCCTATCATAGTCATCCCTCTTTCTCACCTTTTAAATTTTTTTTAGATATAATCCCATCACCCAAGCCCTCTGTCTATGTTATACTCTTTCTAACTGCCCTAATATTGATAAAGTTCTTGGGAGTTACAAGTATCATCTGCCCATGTAGGAATGTAAATAATTTAACTTTATTGAATTCCTTATGATTTCTCTTTCCTGTTTATCTTTTTAGGCTTCTCTTGAGTCTTGTATTTGAAAGTCAAAATTTCTATTCAGCTCTGGTCTTTTCATCAGGAATGATTAAAAGTCTTCAATTTCATTAAATATCCATTTTTCCTCTGAGGTAATATACTCAGTATATTGAGTAAATGATTTTTAGTTGTACTTCTAGCTCCTTGCCCTCTGGAATATAATATTCCAAGTCCTTCAATCCTTTAATGTAGAAGTTGCAAAATCTTGTATGATCCTGACCAGGGCTCCATAATATTTGAATTGTCTCTACCTGGCTTCTTGTAATATTTCCTTCTTGACCTGGGAGCTCTGGAATTTGGCTATAGTGTTCCTGGAAGTTTTCATTTTGGGATCTCTTTTAGGAGGTGATTGGTAGATTCTTGCAATTTCTATTTTTTCCTCTGGTTCTAGGATATCAGAGCAGTTTTCCTTGGTAATTTCTTGAAATGTGATATCTAGGCTCTTCTTTTGATCATGGCTTTTCAGAAAGTCTAATAATTCTTAAATTATGTCTCCTCAGTCTATTTTCCAAGTCAGTTGTTTTTCCAATGAGATAGTTCATATTTTCTTCTATTTTTTCATTCTTTTTGTTTTGTTTTATTGTTTCTTGATGTCCCATTAGCTTAATTATTTTCCTCAATGAGTTTTTGTACTTCCTTTTCCATTTGGTCAATTCAACTTTTTTTTTTTACACAATTGGGGTTAAGTGAATTGCCCAGGGTCACACAGCTAGTAAGTGTTAAGTGTTTGGTCTGAGTCCAGATTTGTACTCAGGTCCTCCTGACTTCAGGGCTGGTGCTCTATTCACTGTGCCACCTAGCTGCCCCTCCAATTCTACTTTTTAAGGAGTTTGTCTCTTCAGAGAATTTTTGTACATCTTTTTCCATTTGGCTAATTCTGCTTTTTAAGGAGTTCTCTTCATTGGGTTTTTGTGCCTCTTTTACCATTTGGCCTATTCTGGTTTTTTAAGGTATTATTTTCTACAATATTTTTTGTGTCTCCTTTACCAAGCTATTGACTCTTTTTCCATGATTTTTTGCATTACCTTCATTTTTTCCCCAATTTTTCCTCTCCCTCTCTTTTTTGATTTTTTTTTTTATTTTGAGTTCTTCCAGGAATTCTTTCTGGGCCTGAGACTAATTCGTATTTTTCTTTGAGGTTTCGGATGTAGTTGTTTTGACTTTGTTGTCTTCTTTTGAGTTAGTGTTTTGATCTTCCTTGTCACCATTTTAACTTTTTATGGTCCAATTCTTTTGTTGTTGTTATTGTTGTTGTTTGCTCTTTTTTTGCAGCCTGTTTATTGACATTTGACTTTATGTTAAAGTTGGGCTCTGTTCCCAGGGCAGAGGGGACACTAATCCAAGCTTTAGGTTTTTCATGCTACTGTTTTCAGAGCTAGTTCTGGAGGTGTATACATTTTCAGTTCTTCCAAGGTGATACAATCTAAAGAGAGGTGTGGTCATTGCTCTCCTAGCTTGTGCTCTGTGTCTGTGAGTGACCACAAACACTCTTTTGTACCCTAGAATTGTGACCAGAGTCCTGTTCTCCTGTGGCCACATGCTTTAGTGGGCTAGTACTCCTCTTTACCCTGAAATTGTGACCCAGAATTGTGTATGGGCAATGCAACAGAGTCCTGCATCTAATGCTAGCAAACGATCCCCTGTAACCTCTTTCTGACCAACCCCCTTATCATCTGTGGCCTAAGAGCTTTCAGTCACTTCCAAGGCTTGCTGCCATCTTACTGGGTATTGCTTGCACTGGCCTGTGCTCCACTCACTCTGGTGAGACAGATCCATCTTGCCAACCTTCTAAGTTATCTTGGGCTGGAAAATTACTTCACCTCATCCTTATGTTTAGTTCTGTTCCTCCAAAATTCATGTTGAGGCATTATTTTAAAGTTGTTTTGAAGGGAATTTGGGAGAGCTCTGGTGAGTCCCTGCTTTTACTCCACCATCTTGGTTCTACCCCCTGTAAAAACAATTTTTTTAAGTCCATAAAAAGTAACTAAACTGGATATTGAAGACAATAATGTTTATGACTTAGTTGGGATGAAATGATAAAAAAGGACCATGCCACTCCTATTTAGGAGAGGAAAAAATGTGGTTTACTGGCATATACTCCAGAATATACTTTTCCATCCTGGTTCAGCAAGAAACACTGCCATCAGGTTCATCTATATCTAATACAAACTATGCTGATATTTAAGTTGGCTGGAATCAAGCTCTCTAAACAGAAAACCCAGAAGGACCACTGTATCTAAGTACAAAGATAAGAAATATTTCGGGTTTTTCCAGTAAACAGGTTCCGTTCAGTCAATCAACATTTATCGCAAACTTACTAAAAGGAAAATGATCATCTGCTGATGTAGGAAAGGATTAAAATCTATGTCAATGGAGAGAATATACCTATGCCACTGAAATTCTGAATCATTGAAGAATAAGTTACTTTCTAGGGAAAGATGCATAGATAATTAAGACAACCTTCCAGTTCTCAAGTAGCTTACAATGTAATGGGGAAGATAAATAGTATTGAATGAAATAATTTGGACACTGTAGTAAGCAGTACAATATGTTTCTTCACATACACCTTTTATAACATTTAGTTGATATCAAGGATATGAGGCTTCGAGGGGAGAGAGACTCAGAGCCACTAGGATCTAATGTGTAGAGAGACCCCAAGACATTATGATGCCGTTGCTGGGTAGGCTAATGACTGGGTTGTATAGGGTTGAGGATTTAGAAGAAGAAAGAGCACCATTTCACAAATTCCTATTAGACATAATTATTCTTGCTAACTGGATGCTAAGCTCAGCTGTTTCTGTACTGCTAAAAGGGTGCAAGTAATATCATCTCCTTCTAAATTTTGGTGCCTGGGGGGAACCCCAATCAATCTTGCCTTAGTTGTGGCTCTGGAGAGGACAAATGAGCACAAATTACCATAACAAAAATAGAGACAAGTACATAAGAGATATAAACAAAGCAGCACGTTTTAAATAAAGAAGGATGATTCTGATTGAGGAAGGGAGTGAGATTGAAAAGATATGCTATTTTAGATAAGGTATTTGAACATAAAAACCAGGGAACCTGAAAGTGCAGTCTCTGGATTATAACAGAGGGACCACAGAAAGCTCAAAATGAAAGCTTTCATCAGAAAGTTCATCATCAGTTGACATACTTCTTGCCCCAACCATCACCATCTTCCATAGGACCCACATTAGGGGACAGACAACAGGCAGGTGCACTGATGAAAGAGTGCACTACTACTGCCTGGAGTCCCCTATACCTTAGCAGGGGAAAGTGAGGTCAGACCCCAGAATGATTTCCCTGGCACCAAATCCATGTCTTAAAAATAGCCCCCCCAAAAAGCCACTTCTCACTATGAAAATGACCTTGTTGAATAGAGTAGTATCAGGTTTTCAGAAACACTGGGTTTGGGGTATTAAATCCTCACAAGATTTGTTCACTAAATTCTCTCGGTTTAGAATAAAGTCCAATTTGTGAAAGAACTTTAGAGGCCATCTAGGGAGGAAAGTCTCCCTCTGAGATGCTCATATTTTTTTTTTTTTAAAGCGGAGAGTGAAAGCTGCCCTATACATCCCCTTTTGTTTCCCTAGATTTTAGGGGAATAGAGGGAAGAAGAGAAACACCTCCAATAAATTGAGGACCCAGTTGTCAGTGGCTCACTGTAAGTCAGGCTGCTTTTCCTGAACCTGTGAAGAAACCCAAGGTTTCAGAATATTGCATGAGGAGTTTACCAGAACAAAGTCAGTATAGGAGAAGGAGGTATATTGAGCAAGGAGGGGAGGGAGAACAAATCAGTGGAGATTATTAAATTACTCATACATCTTTCCTACGGAAGTAAAGCTCTCCCTCTTTCTATGAGTCTGTGATTCCACTAATCAGCACCTTTGGATTTTTAACACATTTGTAAAAGAGCTGAAATTTAAAAAAATAAAAGAAGCAAGTCCCTTCTTGAATATTCTGTTTTCTGACTATTGCCTCCAGGATGGGGGAGGGGAAAGTCCAACCATCACATGAAAATGGTTTTCATCATCTGCAAAACTTGATGCCCCGAATAGTCTCATTGTTGCTATAGCAACTAGCATTTATTCCCTCCCCATTCCCTCTCCTCCACCCCCCACCCCTTTGCATATTACTGCATATTTCTATCATCTCTTTCCAGGCACACTTCATAAACACGACTGCATAATAAAGAATGTTATCACCAATGACTTACAACCCAGCTGCTACAACTAAGATATGAAGTGGCGGGGAAATACAATTTCATGCAGCTAGGACAACAGATTGATTGGGTGCCCTTCAAATGTGATGCCACATCTTTAAGTCAGTCCAAATTCAGAAATAAAGTTGATCTCGTCTTTTTCACAGTCACCATAGACAATAAATGGTGAAGATAATGCCTGGGAGTCTCATTATGGCTGGAACAATCTTGCCCTGAGACAGGGATTATTCCCACAGACTCCTTCTCCTGCTCCTTTCCTCATTCACCTCCCCTCCTCCCTCTTGTCAGAAGACCAAGGCTCCAGGATGTGTGCCTTTTTGAATTAATAATCCTCTCTCTCCTAGGATTACTATTGCTCCAATTGCTAGGAGCAGTGGAAGGGGGTGGGGTGTCTGGTACAGATGTAGATAAAGTGAAATTCTTCACAGCTATAATCATCTTCTCAAGTTTACTTTGGGAAACAGAATTAATTTTATGCCTTAACCTTCAGTTCCCTGCTAGAGCTAATGCAACAGAGGGCTGCTTCCCAATTTGTTCAAGAAGAGATAGTGAGCAGTCTAGGTTTGGCTCTGAGTTTTTTCTCTGATGCCACAGAGATTGGTGACCCCAAAATTTCTCAAATTCTCTTTTTTAAAAAATGGTTGTTTGCAGCTAAGTCTCAGTAAATCCACCTTTTACCTTTCTTTCCCAGTTTTATGTGATAGACATCATGGGGCAGTAAAAAGGAAACATAAGTCACAGTTACCACTTCTTAGTAAATTTGACAACCAAGTTGGGGGTATATGTCAGGTTCAATACTAATCAGACTCAGTTATACCTTGGAGTTTCTCTAAGAATAAATTCTTCTATGAGCCTCACAATCACCAGCTAGAAAGTCTAGAAGAGGTTCAGGCCTTAACCAAAAAAGTTTTTTTCTCTGTAGCACCAGAGAAGAGACCAGGACAGAAAAGAAACTAGACAATCTAAAACTAGGGGCAATCAGAGTTTTGTCCCTGAATACCAAAATTTTGGTAGTACTGATAGAACTCTAAGCCTTCAGCAATTAGCACCTAGTTAGCAAGGAAAATTAGCCCCACAGCCTCACCCAAGGTGAGTTTCTCCCTATTCCAGCTCTGCCCTACTCTCTGCTCTGGGCCAATCTTATCAAAAATAGCCTTCTATCTACAAATACAAAAATACTTATAGCAGCTCTTTTTGTGGTGGCAACGAAATGAAAATTGAGGGAATACCCATCAATTGGGGAATGGCTGTTGTGGTATATGAATATAATGGAATACTACTATGCTATAAGAAATGATGATCAGGAGGACTTCAGAAAAACCTGAAGACGTACATGAATTGATACTGAATGAAGTGAGCAGAGCCAAAACATTGTACACAGAGCAGCAGCACTGTATGATGATCAACTATGATAGATTTAGCTCTTCTCAACACCAAAATGATTCAAGACAATTCCAATAGACTTATGATGGAAAATGCCATCCACATCCAGAGAAAGAATTAGAACTATGCAGTCTGAATGCAGATCAAAGAATACCATTTTCACTTTTTTTGTTTTTTTTTCCTTCGTGGTTTGTCCTTTTTGTTCTGTTTCTTCTTTCACAACATGACTAATGTGGAAATATGTTTACATGATTGCACATATATAATGTATATCAGATTGCTTGCCATCTTGGAAAGGGGGAAGGAAGGAGGGAGAAAAATTTGGAACCCAAAATCTTATTTAAAATGAATGGTGATGTACACAGTAACAGCAGCGCTGTACGATGACCAACTTTGATAGACTTAGCTCTTCTCAGCAATTCAATGACCTAAGATAATTCCAAAAGATTCATGACAGAAAATGCTATCCACATCTAGAGAGAGAACTATGGAGTCTGAATGCAGATCAAAGCATACTATTTTTCCTTTTTTTTTTCCTTGTAGTTTTTCCCTTTGGTTCTAATTCTTCTTTGCAACATGACTAATGTGGAAATATGTGTAATATGATTGTACATGTATGGCATATATCAGATCACAGGCCACCTTAGAGAGAGGGGAAAGAAGAGGGGGGAGAATATTTAAAACTCAAAATCTTATAAGAGTGAATGTTGAAAACTAAAAATAAATAAATAAATATTTTTAAATGAATGATGAAAACTATTTTTTCATGTATTTGGAAAAAATAAAGTTCTATTTTTAAAAAATGACCCCCTACTGTCCAGAGGTATCTGTCTCTCCCAAAAAGTTATGTCAAGGATCTTTTTTTCCACAGGGCTTTGTGGAAAGAACAATTTCCAAGGTCTCTTCCCATAATCTCCTCTCCCACTCACTAAAATTGTCATTGTTCCCAATATACTTTGTGATTGTGGCTCCAGAGCAGAAGAATGTAAACAGAGACAGATAGGCAGGCAGGAGAAGATTAGATTAGCCAGAGGGATGAAAGATCCAATGTGAACCAAAGTGGAAGGTGGAAGCCCCTTGAAAGCACATTTCTTCCACCCTTAAAGCACCCAGGATAGCACCATTTACACAAAGAAAAGCATTCCACTAACCAATAGTATCAAGAAGCTCTCCACAGGAAAACTTGGCAGATTGAGAATCTAAGAGGAGTCACTAAGGTGAAGAAAAGAGAACAGGGAATAGTGACAGTCCTAGAATTGTGCTTTCCTATTTTCAGGGGAAAAGTCTAAAGGGAAATTTGGAAACTGCAAGCAGGAGAAAATGAAGCAATCAATGTTAAGCACACCAGCTGATTGTGCAGCACTGGGTCTGGAGTCTGAAAGACCTGAGTTCAAATCTAGCCTCAGACACTTACTAGCTATGTGACACTGGGCAAGTCACTTAACCTCCGCCTCAGTCAATTAATTTCCTCGTCTGTAAAATGGGGATAATAACAGCACCTATATCCCAAGGTTGTTTTGAGGATAAAAATGGAATAATATTTATAAAGCTCTTTACAAACCTTAAATCTTTATATAAATGTTAGCTACTGCTGCTGCTGTAGTTATTATCTTTACCAGCTGGTATTGGACTTTTCCTAGTTTTACCATGTAAATACTTCTTTAAACAAATTATTTCATCTTTTGAGGCCAAAACCACCTGGCTGAAACCAGTAATCAATTCACTTACAGTTGTGCAGCAATGAAACTTCTTGACTCGACTTGACTGTACTGACTGCTTTGGTTTTGGCTGAGTTCGTGTATAATAAATCATCTACTGCTCTACTTTTTGGTTGGGGGTGGGGGTGGGCCAGGGACCACTTCAAGATTTGAAGTGGGACATTGTTATTAGCAAGGATCCCAAATGCCTGCATCACATTAGCTGCCAGGAACAAATTACTTTAATCCCGTTGTTAATACCATATAATTTGCTTTGCTTCCTGGTCCCATAAAGTGCCTAAGATTTTGCCTACGGAATTTTGAAATGAGGCTCAGTTGTGTGAGTAGGACTGGGAGGAAGAGGAAGGGCCTTTCAATTTCACATCCATCTCAGGGTAAATGAAACCAAACCTAGAACCAGTTTATGAGGGAAGAACTCACCTGGATTTTACCAATATTAAGCTATTATGAAATGCCAGTTATTATAATTGTTATAATTATAATTATCATATTATCTCATTTTCATCTTTTTAATAGGGTTCAGATAAAAATGGTCTGAGAAGAAGTTACTATCCTGCTATTATCTTTGTATACAGTATTTAATGTTCTGCAGACTATTAAGCAAGTAAACAAAATGATTACTTTCTGTAATTAAAAAAGCTAATTGGGATAAGATCTCATATTTCTGTAAACTTGCTGAAAGCATTTCTGGGGCAAGTCCAGTAGCATGCAAGGAAATGTGTGTGTGTGGCATATGCCTCATCTAGTTCCCACATGGTTTTGTTCTGCTAGGTCTCTATATTTTGAAAGCTTTTTATTGGAGATAATGAAAATTCACTATGGTGAAATCTATTAAAACATACTGTTTTTTAAAATTTTATAAATCAATATTATGTCTAAATGTTTGTGGGTAACAGTTCTCTAAGGATTCAATTTCTATTAGTTTATCTGCTGAATTTTCAGTTGTATTTTGGGTAGTTAGTTTATGAAGGATGGTTAATATCTGGCATACCCCTTGCCACCTAATCATGTCTTTCTAGAAATTCAGTGTATCCTAATTTTTTGCAGCCTCTTATTTACTTTCTATCATTTCATTGCATAATCTGCATCAATCAATAAGTCCAGGTTCATTAATGATGATCTTTCTATAAATACAGTGGGAATGACTTAATGCTGAATCACTATCTTGAATTCTTCCATTTTTATAAACAAATCTGCATACTCCACCATTTGTTCTATGTTTCCTTGGCAACACACTATAATGGAGGGAGGTGGGGCTATGGTTGCAACACTGCACATGGAAGAAGTGAGGGAGCCTGCTCCTGGGAAGGCATGATGACATTGTAATGCCTTGGAGAAATCTGAAGCACGTACAGACGTTCTGTAACTGGTTCTGGTCTACTAACCACGGGGTGAAGAGGATCCTCTTTGATTGGCCATGGAGTTGAAACTAGGATGCATTCAAGAAGACAAGGACTTTCTTGTCACAGGCTTTTCTGGTTTTTCTGGAATAAGAGAGGAACAAGTTGCTGAGGGTCTCTAGGTAGGGAAGGGGGCTCTTTCTTCTTTCCCCAAGAGCCTGCACAAAGCCCAGAAGACATGGCCCCTGCTGTTGCCTCTGTCTCTGTTGTCACCGTTCTTTCCTGCTTCTAGGTGAAGGAGATCTAGGTGAAGGATTATGGGCTTCAGAAAGTCAGAAGCATGGGCCAACCAAGGTCAAGGAGTAAAATCCATGCTGGGTTTATAGCCAGCCAGTCCAACGTAGATGCCTAGAAGAACCACCTTCAAAACAGTCATAGCTGAGACCCAGACTCATCCAAAAGCTGTTTTGTACTTGGACATGAATTTTCTGGAGTAAATGCTATATAGAAACTGAGTTAAATCTGAGCTCACTCTCCCCAGGAACATTGACAAAATATGCCCCCTGGGCCAAATCTACTCTGTTGCCTGTTTTTGTACACCTGGAGCTAATAATGGTTTTTACATTTTGAAATAAAGTTTTATTGTATTTTAAAATGTAAAAACCATTCTTAGCTTGCTGTACAAAAAAAAAAAAAAAAAAAAGGCAGCAGTCTGGATATGGCCCTTTGTTGACCCCTATGCTATTAAGGCCCAAAGATTTGGCAAGGGAGAGGTGGGTGAGGGGCAGGTGGAATATTTGTGATTATGATCTTGCTATATCTTCAAAGGAAAATCCCTTTGTAAAAGGTAATTGATGTTAATTGATTAAATGGCACTGGAAGGTTCATTTCATTCTAATATTGAATCTAAATTCTAAGAGCCTGTACCTAAGTCAGGCCTAGGACAAAACAATTGGTACAGTCATGCAAGATCCAAACAAAATGAGACACTCTTAATTACTAAACAGTTAACAAAAGGAGATTCATTTAGTCCTAATAAGGGAAGGATATTCAACAAGGATATGCACCAAAAACACCACAGATTGACGCAGCTGAGGGAAGTCATTCAGCCTCTGAGTTGGCCATTGTGGTCTGCCAGTCAAGTCTCCAAGAAAGGCTGGAGTTCCTCATAGTTGTTTTGTATTCAGCTAACCAAGAAGTGATGTCAACACTTTCGTTCCCTGAGTCAATCAAATTTCAAGGACAGTTTTTAATAACTTTTAAGGAAAGAGTAGCCTTTCTTGCATGGGGATAAGGTAGTTACAATACTGCTCCCGCTACCTCCACCTATTCTCTATCTTCTAATTTCCTTGCTTCTCATTCTTCCGTAGTATCATTTTTAAATTGATGTTGAATTGTTTATTTTGTTGTTCGTGTTGCTTTGACTCCTTGTATTCCCATAGTAGGAAGAATATTCTTTCCTAGAAAATTACTTTACACATGATAAAAGCTAAGCTAACAGATAACAGAATCAAGAACGTCTTAGTCACCCAAGCTGAGCTACAAAATAAGTCAAGTTCTGTAAGTCAGAAGGACAGGGTCCAGTACGCACACAGAAAAAGCTTGCGCAAAGAAGCTAAAGAGGAAGACGAAAGGCTGTGTTCAGGGTACTGCAAGGAGGCCAATTTGGCTAGAATACGGAGTGTGTAAAGGAGAGCCCAGAAAGGTAAACTAAACTAATGCTAGACACGTGTCTCTTGGGCCTTTTCTCTCTAGCATTCATCATGCTCTTCCTCTCTACAAACAGAAAACAACATCTGTTTACCTTTCCCCTTCTTCACATGGGTTTTCCAAACCATAAAGCAAGAAGAAAAAAATTTAGAGAAAGGCAGAAACATTCTGAAAGAAAAAAGAAAACTATTTCATATGCAAGCCTCTCTTTCATTCTGGCAGCTCCTTAAATCTGAAAAAGAGGGTGAGGCAAGGGGAGAGAAATGTTGCTTTCCAAACCCCTCCCACATGGAGGGGAAGTTCAAGAGAATAGAATTACTTTTAATTTTCTTTCAATGCCAGCCCTGGGTGGGGAATTCCATTTATCTTTCTCACCTTGAGTAAATTGAAAAAAATCAACTTTGTATTCCAGAGATGATGAGGGTCTCTGTAGGACAGAAAGTTCACATTTAATTTTTTTCTTCACCTAAAACCTTAAGCCCCTAACACCATAAAACATCTATATAGGCTATCAAATGATTGGGTCACATAATCTATGGGAACATTAAAAAAAAGGAAAATTGTGCAGAAAAATGGCGTGTTGTCTACCTCCCTCCTCTTCCCCCTGCTCTGCCTCTTCTGTCCATGTTTTTGTCATTCCAGGTCAGACATCTGCCCCTCACTTCATAATTCTGCAAAGTGATAAATGCCCCCATGCACCAACTCCCACGTCCTGCATTTCATTCCCTGTCAATCTGGGGGAGAGCAAATCCACCCTGCTGCCATTCTTTGTCCTACAGGAAAGCCCTGATGTGGAGAATTTGTCTCCCTCTTTCTTGTCACACTACTCATGAAGGCCCATGAATCAAACAGGACTACACATTAGCTCCCATGTCAGATCACTAAGAGCAGGGGGGACTTTGATCACTGTGGGAAGAGAGCTTGGGGTACTGGATAAAGAACACCATAATTTACTCAAACAAGTCTGACTGGGGATTCTTGCCAACCCAGGTGCAGTTATTAAAATAGAAAAATAGTTGTAGAATCAAGGAATATTTTTAAAGACTTGGTGCAATTGAATCCTTTCCCTCCAAGCATATGAGATCATATTATCTCAAGGAGCCTTTAACTTCCCCTTGCCTCACTTTCCCCTGAAGAATCAGACCTCTAACACCTGTTTATTGCTTGGGAGTGACCTGAGTCTAGGAGAAGCTAGGAGATAGAACAATAGATGTTCTATTATTTATAATTTTATTGCATTTTAAATTTTTTAATACAATGTGTAACAGTACTGAATACATTATAAGCCTATCTGTCTATATGGGCTACCAATTCCAAAATGTGACTAGGGTTCAGTGAACTATAGCCGATTGAGAGAAGAGACATATTTCTGTTGGGTAAGGCTCAGAGCTACTCTGATTGGATACATTCAAACTGACTACACAAGATGGTATGGTCATGGAATGAGTGATGGAACTTGGGCATAGATCATCCCATTCTTCAAAGAATCATTGACATTTTGGCATTTCCCCAGCATTCTCCTTCAATGTAATGGAATATATGGACTTGAAACAAACTTTCTGTTGAATAGAACCAAGACAGGGGCTAGCAATATTATCTAGTGGTTAAAAGAGCTTTGGACTTGGAGGCAGAAAACCTGGATTTTAGTCTAAGTTCAACCATTTACTATTTGTGTCACTTTGGGCAGATAATTTCATGTCTCTGGCATTTAGAGAGTTTCTAGTCTACCCTCTTCCCTTTACAGAGGAGGAAACTGAGGAAAGGGAATTATGATTTGTTCATAGCGACACAGCTAGTAAGTACCTGTGCTAGGATTTGAATCCCAGGCTTCCTGATTCCATGTCCAGTGTTCTATCTGCTACACCATGCTATATCCTAATTGAATTAATGTCCTTTCTACTTTTAACAGCCTATGAGATTATGTTCCATGATTATTATATAACTGGAAGGTTCATTCCTAGGAGCTGGACATTGTGGGAATTTCCCTGGTGCTCTGAAGGAGATGACTCTGGAAGTGTCTGGACTGGACTGTAATAATTCTTCATTGACATAGTAAAAATGCAGAGAATTAATTTCTATTCAATATTACCTCCTATAGGCAAATGGAAAATGCCCCTGGGCTAAACTGCATATGTAAATACTGCAAAAGATATGAAACTGGGGTTCTCAACCTGAAATATGCATACCCCCAGGGGGTACAAGAAACTTGTCAAGAGGATATGGGAGATATTTGGTAAATAACTATATTAACCTATTGAAATAGTCTAAAAGTAGTGGTTTCAGGGGGAGAAAAATGAGTGAATTGGAGAACAGTGAAAAGGCAGGAGCCAGTGAGAAAAGGAGGGAGCGTTCTGGTGCATCTGAAAAAAAAATTAAAGACACATTTGGAGGAATAATTCCGACTGACTAAAACCAAATGAAAGAGATTAGGATATAAAAACTTTTTCATACTGAGGCAGAAAAATTCAGCAAAAATAATCCAATAAGAGATGAACTAATTGATCTCTAAAATAACCAGAAACTCTAGCTTGATTTCTAATCAATGAGTTACAAATGAATGAAGTTACAAAATTTTTGATGAACCCTTGGATAAACATATCCCATTCTTACTAAATGTGCTTACAGGCCTTATTTTCTTTTATAACTACTTCTGTCCATGAATCAGAATTCTCATTCTTGTTCATAATCAAATCCAAAAACAATAAAAAACTGGAGGCTGAACATGGTATGTAGATATCTCTTTCAAAAATTCTACCAAGAATAAAAGTCAAGTCAACTAGTATCTATTAAACGTCTAATATGTACCAAGCAGTGTGCTATGCTCTAGGAATACAGATGCAAGCAGAAGAAAGAAAGTCCCTGCCTTCGAGGAGTTTAATGGGTGAAGACAGGGTTCAGGGTGGGGAAGAAAGGACAGTACTCTGAGCAGGAATGTGATAAGAAAGTCCAGAGAGTTAGTATTGCAACCTAGAGAGGAATGAAGAAATAAAACTATTGGTTGGGGAAAAAAAGAAACAGAACCAGACACCAGAGGTCTCACTAATTTATTTGACTTGTAAACATTGAATAACTTTATGATGCTAAAACATGTTACATACCAAATAAAGTTTTATGAAATATTAACCTCCATTTTATTTCTTACATGCATATGCATAGTAAACTCTAGAACGCATTTTCTTTTCATATTGTATAAGGGTATTGGAAAGTTTACTGAGAGTCAAGAGGTAGGGGGACCAGAACAGAAATGGGAACCATTCTCCTCTGCCAGAGTTATCCTAGAGAATTTCCTGAAGCACAAAGAGATTATATGACTTACCTAGGGTCACATAGCAAGTAAGCCGTGTCAGAAGCAGGATTTGAACCCCAATTTTCCTAGTTTTAAGACTATCACGAAGCAACTTGCTATGATGTTACTACCCAGCTAACCAAAAAAAAATTTAAGTGATTTTCCTGGAAAAAATTAGTTGACTTGTGAGTTATTAAAATTGGGGGTGGAAAGGTGGGAGAAAAGGAGGATAGAAATCAGAGCCCCTTTGCTTAGCATTAACTACTTCCTTTTGAGTTGTGTTGAAAACCCCCTTCAGTGAAAGAAAGTCAGGAAAAAGAAAGGTATAGAACAAGAAAGATGTTGACACACTAGCTCAGGGGTGGGGAACCTGCGGCCTCAAGGCCACATGTGGCCGTCTAGGTCCTGCAGTGCAGCCCTTTGACTGAATCCAAACTTCACAGAACAAATCCCCTTAATAAAAGAATTTTCCTGTAAAACTTGGACTCAATCAAAAATCTGCACCCAAGGACCTAAAAGGCTACATATGGCCTCAAGGTCACAGGTTCCCCACCCCTGTACTAGCTAAAGGACCTCATTTGAGGACCACCACTTTCCTGTCTCCATGCCTTTGCTCATTGCTGTTCTTTGTTGCCTGGAATGCCCTCACTCTCCTCCCTGCCTATAGAATTCTGAGCCATCCTTTATGTCTTAACCCAAATGCTTGCTCTTCCATAAAACCTTTCTTGCTTACCAAAGTTGATAAAAAGTGTTTCCCCCCTTGGAAGCTAGGTGGTGCAGTGGATAGCATGCTAGGCTTAGAGTCAGAAGGATCTGAGTTCAAATTTTATCTCAGACACTTACTAGCTGTGTGACCCTAGGCAAGTCACTTGACCTCTGTTCACCTCATTTTCCTCAAATATAAGACAGAAACAAATAGAACTTGTCTCTCAAGGTTGTGATGATCAAATGAGATAATATTTGTAAAGTGCTTAGCACAGTGCCTGACACAAAGTAGGTGCTTAATAAATGCTTGTTTCTTTCCTTTCTCTTGGATCTCATCAAGTATTTTATTTTGCATCTTTGTAATGCACTCACCTTGTTTTATTGTGCATCATTGTTGCCTATGTGTATCACATTCCCCTAGTACACTGCATGTTCCATAAAAGCAAAAGTCATGACTTACTCAAGTCTCATACGTGTAAAGGCCTGCATAATGCTTTGTGTCTATTAGCTGCTTAATAAATGTTTGTTGAAAACTGCTTGGTATTGGCTAAGAAATAGAGTGGTGGATCAGTGGAATAGGTTAAGTATGCAAGACACAGTAGTCAATGACTACAGTAATCTATTTTTTAATAAACCCAAAGACCCCGACTTCTGTGATAAGAACCTACTCTTTGACAAAAACTGCAGGGAAAACTGGAAAAGAGTATGGCAGAAACTAGGCATACATCAAAATCTCGCACCATATACCAAAATAAAGTCAAAATGGGTTCATGATTTAGATATAAAAGTTGATACTGTAAGCAAACTGGGAGAGCAAGGAATAGTTTACCTATCAGATTCATGGAGAACAGAAGAGTTCATGACCAAACAGGAGATAGAGAACATTATGAAAAACAAAATGGATAACTTTGATTACATTAAATTGAAAAGTTTTTGCACAAACAAAGCCAATGCAACCAAGATTAGAAGGAAAGTAGAAAATTGGGAAAGAATTTTTACAACCAGTCTCTCTGATAAGGGCCTCATTTCTAAAATATATGGAGAATTAAGTCAAATTTATAAGAATACAAGTCATTCCCCAATTGATAAACAGCCAAAGGATATGAACAGGCAGTTCTCAGATGAAGAAGTTAAAGCCATCTACAGTCATATGAAAAAATGCTTTAAATCACTATTGATTAGAGAAATGCAAATCAAAACAACTCTGAGGTACCACATCACACCTATCAGATTGGCCAACATGACAAAACAAGAAAATGATAAATGTTGGAGAAGATGTAGGAAAATTGGAACATTAATGCATTGTTGGTGGAGTTGTGAAATGATCCAACCATTTTGGAGAGCACCCTTTGACCCAGCAATAGCACTTCTAGAGCTATATCCCAAAGAGATCATACAAATAGGAAAAGGACTCATATGTACAAAAATATTTATAGCAGCTCTTTCTGTGGCTGCAAAGAATTGGAAATTGAGAGGATGCCCATCCATTGGGGAATGGCTGAACAAGGTGTGGCATATGAATGTAATGGAATACTATTGTGCTATAAGAAATGATGAACCGGCTGACTTCAGAAAAACCTGGAAAGACTTGTATGATCTGATGGTGAGTGAAGTGAGCAGAACCAGGAGAACATTGTACATAGTAACAGCCACGTTGTGCGATGACTAATATTGATAAACTTAACCCTTCCCAGCAATACAAGGATCTAAGACATCTCCAAAGGCCTCATGATGGAAAATGCTATCCACATCCAAAGAAAGAACTATGGAGTTTGAATGCAGATTGAAGCATACTATTTGGTATTTTTTTTCTTCTGTTGAATTTTGTTTCCTCTTTCTGGTGGTTCCTCCTATTGGTTCTAATTCTTCCTTACAACATCACTGATGGGAAAATATGTTTAATAGGAATGTATATGAATAGCCTATATCAAACTGCGTGCCATCTTGGGAAGGATGGTGGGAACGGAGGAGGAGAAAAATTTTAAACTCAAAAGCATATGGAAGTGATTGTGGATAAGTCAAGATAAATTAATTTTAAAAAATAATAAAGTGAAAAAGAAAGTAAAAAAAGTTTTTTGAATTAAATGTTACTTAACTGAATTTATGTTAACTCCAAATGGAAAAGGAGACCCATCTGTAGGAGATTAAGGAGGGTTTTTGACTAGGGATTCCTGGCCACACAGTAGTATATGAGATAAATCAAGCATCTCCGTTCCTGAATCAGTGTATTCACTTCCAGATCTATGACTCCAGGCCTCTGACCTCAGGGCCTATGACCATCCAAACCATAGAGTGCGCGATATTAAAAAAAGGGTAGAAGGCATACAGCCTATGCCTTAGGATCAGAGCTCCACTCTGCTTTGCTCTTTGACATCTTGGGACCCAGACACCTGCCCATCTAGATGAATTACAATAATAACTCATATTTGTATGAGGGTTTAAAAAAGCTTCTATTCACAACAACTCTGTGAGGTAAGTGGCATTTACAGGTGAGGAAAGTGAGGCTCTAAAAAGTGAAGCAATTTGTCCTCAGGTAGCTATTAAATATAAAATATGAGACTCAAATATAGGTCTTTTGATTTCAATGCCATTGTTTTTTTTCCAATACACAGCACTGCCATAATATCAGATACCTAGAGCAACAGTTCTCAAACTTTTTGGTCTCAAGACCCCCTTATATTCTTAAAATTATCAAAGACCTCAAATAATTTTTATTTATATAGGTTATATCTATTAGTATTTACTGCATTTGAAATTGAAATATCTTAGTATTATTATAAAAATAGTTTTGACCTTATGGACCCCCTGATAGGGTCTCAGGCACCCCAGAGGTTCCCCACATCACACTCTGAGAACCACTGACCTAGAGTAACTGCCTCCCAACCAGACTTAGTTGACTTACCTATATTTAGCTCAGTGCTTACTTAACTTGTGGTTTCTTTCACACCCATCCTGCTTAGCTGGACTCTCAGCCCTGGCCTCTCATGGCCAGGCTATGCCTTTACCTGTCTGTCATGGCCTGTCACGATATAGCTCTACACACAACACAAGCTCATCTCCAGGAACACAGAACAATATTGAAATGGAGTCTAGAATGCACCCTCACTGGCTTAGATTTCCAATTCCTATTTAAAAATTCCCCATCCATGCTGTCCTTCACGTGATTCCATTAACAAAGAATGAATGAATGAATGAATAATAAGATCGTGGAGTGGTACCTGAGCAAGGAGACTGTGGCATCCTGGGAGATTTTCAAGAGTATCAAAGATCTTCCAGTAGCAACATTAATGGTTCCTCCCAGCAGATAGAGGGATAGGAGAGCGATATTTCTTAACCTAGCCCACTTTTTTAGCAGGTTCTAATAATTATTACACTCATTTGCAAATATACCTCAAGATTGTATGTTATTTATTTTTCCTAAGACTGTAAGCTTCAGGAGGGCAGCATCCATAAGACCTCATCTCTAATTTTGGTCCTACCACTAAGTAGCTATATAACCTTGAGCAAGTCACTTCTTTCAGACCCTCATGTAAGTTTCCTTATCTTTTAAAATTAGAGGTAGAATTTGTTGATCTCTTAAGGTCTCTTCTAGATAGCTAGGTGCTGCAGTGGATATAGAACCAAGCCTGGAGTCAAGAGTTCAAATCTAGCCTCAGACACTTGTTAGCTATCTGTACAAAGAGTAAAACGTGACTGAAAAAATGACTAAATAACAGCCAAACTCCCTTCCAGTTCTCCCTGTTTTCTGAGTACATCTACAGTGCAATGGATGGCACCAATCAGAGGTTAAAAGAGTGACTGACTAAGCTAACTTTAACATTCTTGGAAAGAATAAAAACAAAAACAAAAACAAGTAATCCACACACAAACACCAGAAGGAAAGGAAACTGTCATCAACAGAGGCACTATAAATCTTTGCATATTTTATGCATCTCACTTATATTTCTTACCCAACTTGTGCATAAAACTTCTACAGATTTATATAAGCCAACTGCATAAGTCACTCTGTTCCCAATCAGGCTCTATATCTTGATGACCTTTTAGAAACCAATGACTGCCTTTCTGTTGTTAGCCATAATTGGAAAAGCACTGGAGATAAGAAAATTTATAGCAACCAACGAGCTACCTGAGAAAGGCCATAAAGAAGACTGGATATCTCAAAGCCGGGTAGGGGTGAGTGAGAATCTTCATATGAAGAGACACATTCTCTCTTTATCAAACATTATTTATGATCAGCCAATTTCTAAGGTATCCACCGCTCTCCTACCCCACTTCTGATTCTTTGGTGCATGATTGTCTCTTTTTCTTTTGTCTCCCAAGTGCTTATCACAATGGATGCCACATAATAAATAAATAAATGCCTTTTCATTCATTCATTCTATTCTGTGCTGCCAATCTAAGTTGTGCTCTAAATCCTTGGGTATAGAGGGAGCTATACTAACAAAATTTGTTTATGTGTTATTACCTTTATCCTCCCCCAGAAGAGTCAGAAATTATCTTACTTACCTTTCTATAGTTGATACCCTTTCACCCTTCCCTCCCTTAGAACATATTTAATCTCCGTTCTTGGCAACCACATGGAAGGTGAGTGTGGGGTGGGGTGCTTCTTGCCATTTAAGACTCACCACTGAGATTTCTTTAACTAGCTACTGGTCCAGAAAAGCTGAGGACTCATGAGAAACAAAGTCAGAGACAAACAGAGGCAACGAGAGACTGAGACAGAGACAGAAAAAGTTTCTGCCCAGTTCTTTCTTGGCTGTTGCTCCTGAAGTGACAAGATGTGACTGCACTGAAGGGTGGGGAAGGACAGGATCATTTCATTGTAGCTGGTGCTGAAGGCCACAAGTAGTCAAGCTTGTGCCTACGTCCCTAGCAGCACCTGATTCTTTTGTGTTTCCTTTACTTGCACAGGTAACTTTGTGCCTTTCAAAAGGTTTGAAAGTATTCAGTTGCTGCTGCTGTAGCAGCATTTCTAAGAGCAACCCTAGGAATATCCCACCAGCATGGCAGCAGCAGTGGTGTCCACCAGCGTATCCTACTAACAGCAGGAGAAATGTCTGAATTGGAGAAAGGCATGAGAAATAAGAGTAGTCAGTTTAGCTATTGGAGGAGCTGGCCAAGGGATCAGACAATGCCCAGAATGGTGAAATGTAAAATTACTAATTCACAACCTTGGCAACTTTTTTTTCTTGAGGAGGCTTAAGTCAGCCCCCTAAGCAAATTGCAACAGTATCTATAAAGTTAAGTTACTGAATTCTGCTTTAATCTTTCTGTTAACGCATGCTGTGATTCTTCCTGATTCATATCTCTTTTAGTTTCCCCTTTGGGGAGAGCCAGACATGAGCCATAGCTTTTACAGTAATTATCATTGTCCCAAAGGTAGGGATTCGATGAGTAAACAGTGTGAGAAAGGAGAAGCTTACCTGCCCACATAGAAGTGATGCTTCCCCAGAGTTGAACCCAGGCAAATAGCAATGAGTTGGTCCCAGACAGGAAGTGATACAGGTGTACAATCCCCTTGAGTTCCAGCCAAATGGAGTCTCTAGATTTATATTACCAGCAAGAAAGACAGTGGCTGGCATCTAGCATGTTCTCAATAAATATTTATTCATTTGAAAAGATTCCAATTTTCACTGGGACAGAAATCTCCTATAAAACTTTGCTTCTTGTTTCAGTTTTGAAGTGTGCTGTGTTAGTTACGATCAGGAGGTACAGGATGGTAATTAAATGATGAGCAAAGACTAAAGATGACTGAAAGAAGCATGACCAATTAATAAGCATTTGATAGGTATGTCTGAATGAATACAGAGATCTCTTGCTAGCCTCAGCAGCAAAAGGGGAAAGAGGAATGCAACATTAAAGTAGAAAGATGGGGCCCTCTTTAAGGGCCTCAGAACGTGTGGAAACCCAGAGGCTTCTTTCTAGGAGGGACAAGAGCAAGAACACAAAACTACACCATGAGACTTAACTTTCCCTAAAGTAAGCAAAAGCATAGACAAACTCAGGAAAAGATGTTCAGATTGAGAGATTAGATTTTCAAACACAGCCCACATTCATGCAACTAGACCTAGAGATATTTAAGGAATAGCAGATAGACAGTATTTCAGCCTAATTCTTCTCTTGCAGAGTGGAAGAGAGATTGCCCAGCCTTGATTGTCATGAATATTGCCTCCCTCTCCCCTCAACTAAATGCTGGTGATGCAAGCACAGACCTTCTCCTGCTCTCTGCAAAAGTGGACCGGATCTCAGATCATACCTACCTGTGCAACCCATGAGCCAAGTTTGCATATTTAAACAACCTACTTTCACATATCTTATAGTCAATGAATCACTCTAAAAGCCCAGGCCTCCTAAGTCCTAGTCACTGCTTTTCCACTATACCATGTTGCTCCCTTGAACATGCATAATTGGTTGACATCTTGAGAGTTATTATAGCCCTGTTATTCCTTATTTTCTGTCACTAACTGCCAAATAAGATCTCTGTTTTCTATCAGTTCAAAAACAAAAGGATCTAAAGCTGTCGTAGTGTGAATCATAGAAAGAGAATTAATAGAAAAGAAAATATAAGAACCCAAGATTGGGTTTTAGGTGAGAGAAAGAAAAGAAGAACATGGAAGCAGAAGTAGATTGCACCAAACTTAGAATAGTGGTACTGAGGACATGCCTTCCCTCTTATCACCCTCTTCTTTGTCATAAAGAGCAGGTGGGAAACAAAGAGAAGGAAAAGCATAAGAAAATAAGAATCAAAGAAATATATAATTAATTATCATAACTGTAAATGTGAATGGGATGAACTCACTCATAAAATGGAAGAGGATAAGAATGGATTAGAAAACAAAATCTAATAAGTTGTTTACAAGGAACACACTTGAAACATGAAAATTCAAACAGAGTTAAAAAATAAGGGGTTAGGACTAAATCTATTATGTGTCAGCTGAAGTGAAAATTTAAGAATTTTGATTGATCCAAAGACAAACCATGATTCCAGAGATTCAATAATGAAACATGTCATCCACATCCTAACAGAGAAGTGATGGACTTAGCACAACATCTTACACAATAAAGTCAAAATAGATACATGACCATAATTTTAAAGATCATTCCATAAAGAAATTATAAGAGAAGATCATGTATCTTTCATAGCTATCAGTAGGAGATATAATCTTTAATGAAATGAAGGGATAGAGACAATTACAAAAGAAAAAAAGTAACTTTGATTAAATGAAACAAAGTTTCTGCACAATAAAATTATTGCACCTAGAACAAAAAGGAAAATGGTGGAGTGAGAAAAAAATCTTTGTATCAAATTTCCCTGATAAGAGTTTGGTATTCAAACTATATAAATAATTAACCAATGGTTATGAACAAATAGTTCTCAAAATAATAACTATAAACTATCAATAATTGTATGAAAAGTGTTCCCAATCACTAATGATAAGAGACAGCCACATCAAAACAACTCTGAGGTTTTACTTTGCACCCTACAAATTAAAAAATATAATTAAATATGAGAATTGTCCATGTTGGATGGGTTGTGGGATCAGAAGCATACTGGTACATGATTGGTAGAGCTGTGAATCAGTACAACCATTCTAGAAAGCAATTGGGAATCATGCAAATCAAATCACTAAAATATCCAAACCCCAGAGATTCCACAACTGGACTTATACCCCAAGAAGATCATTGATATGAAGAAAGTCCCCATATACACCAAAATATTTATAGCAACACTTTCTAACAGCAAAGAATTGGGGGGAAAGCAAGTTGTCAATTGATTGGAAAATGGCTTAAAAATGTGGTATATGAAAATAATGGAATATTGCTATTCTGTAAGAAACAACAAATATGATAAATATAGGAAAGCACAGAGAAATTTACATGATCTGATACAGAATGAGATAAGCAAACCAAGAAGAGAAAATATGTAATGTCTACAATAATGTAAATAAAAAGAACCACCATAAAACAATTAAAAGTGAATGGTGTAAAAAGAACAAACATGGTCGCAAAGAAGAAATATGAGGACATACATCCATTCTACTCCTTTGCAGAGGTGGACAGCCCCCAAATGCTGTACATTTCATATATTTTCACGTGTTTTTGATGTATTGATCGGTTTTGCTAATTGTTCTTTTCTCTTCTTCCTCTTTTTCTTTTTTTCCTCTCTTTAAAAAATAGTGTTTGTTATATGGGATGGCTCTCTAGGAAGGGAAAAGATGGAAAGATACTAGGAGAAATTCTAGTTGTATAAAAAACAAGAGACATGAAAATTTCTTAAAATAACACATATGAGGGTTAAACATTGTCAAAAGCTTTTTCTCCATGTATTATTTAAATAATATGATTTTTGTTATGTTTAATATTTTTATAATGTTGAATCACCCATGCATCCCTGGTGTAAATCCAACTTAATCATATGGATGATTTTTGGGATAAATTGTTGTGTTGGTCAAGATTTTATTTAAAAATTTTGACTCAACATTCATTGATGATATATATCTATAAATCTCCATCTTTGCTTTATCCTTTCCCAGTGTAGATATAAGGACTATATTTGCCTCATAAAAAAGATTCTGACAGATGGCTTTCATTCTCAGTTTTTAAGAATAATTTGTATAGAATAGCTGTTAATTATACCTTCTGTAAATCCATTTGCACAAGATGTTTTCCCCCCTTTTCTGCAAGTTCAATTTCCTTTTGGGATCTTGGATTATTTAAGATTTCAATTAGTTCCATTAATTTGTGTATTTTATGTTTTTATAGATAATTGTCTATTTCTTTTGTATTCTTAGTTTTCTGGCACATAAGTCTGTATAATAGATTTTGATAATACCTTTTATTTTTCCTATGTTTATTACATGTGTCTTTTTTTTGTTAATTTGATTTTCCTTCCTCCACTTTTTAATCAGTTTGGCTAAAAAGCATTTTTAAAAATTTTATTGGTATTTTCAAAGAACAAATTCCTAGTTTTATCAGTTCTATGTTTCCAATTTATCTATTTCTCCTCAGTTTTCAAGATGTACTCTTTTCTACTTATTTTGAGCTTTTGTTAGCCTTTTTTTAAAATTATACATTTAGTTTGTTATTCTACTCTTCTATTTTGTTAATACATGATTTTAGGGATATATTTTTTTCCCCTAAAGACTGACCTATGTTGTGTTGTATTATCATCTTCTTTCACATAGTTAGTTGTTTCTCTAATTTGTTCTTTGATGTACCTATTGTTTAGGGTTCATTTTTAACTATTCATTCAGTTCTGTGTTTTTTGTTTGTGCTACTTGAACTGATTATGATTTTTATAGTGTTGTAATACAATAATAACAACAACAATAATAATAGCTAGCATTTGTATAGCTCTTTAAAGTTTGCAAAATGCTTTACAAATATTATCACCTTTGATCCTCACAATGACCCTGGGAGATAAGTGCTATTTTATTATCCTCATTTTACAGATAAAGAAACTGAAACAGAAGAGAATAAGTGCCTTGCCCAGGGTCACACAGTCAGTAAATGTCTGCAACAGGATTTGAGCCTGGGTCTTCTAGATTCCAAGTCTTACTCTCTATCCACTATACCACCCAGCTACCATTCCATAAAGAATGTGTTCAATATTTCTACTTTTTTGTTTGCATTTTTGCCACATTACCATACATGGTCTATTTTTTCTAAGCTCTATGGGTTTCTCAAAAATGTGCATTCTTTAGTGGTTTAATGCAGAAGGTGCCCAAAATCTTTTAACTAAATTCTCTAACAATTTATTCATTTTTCAATTTCCCCTTTTGTTTTATCTTTCTGTTAGATTTGTCCTGCTCTGAAAGAGAAAAAGTAAAGTCTCCTACTATTATTGTGCTACAGTCACTGTTTAGCACTCAACTAGCCAGGCACCACTAGGCTAAGATCACAGTCCCAGCCTGCTGTCTTTTGCTAGGAACAGGGAAAGTATCTAGTCCACTGACCCAGTGTTTCCACACTGAATTAATAAATAAAGAGATGTTTTTAAAAGTATAATAGTATAATATAATAATAGTATAATATAATATATAAAATATACTTTTGAAAGTATAATTTAAAAGTATAATATAATATAAAATTATTATAAAAATATAACTTAGACAAATCATTCACTAATTTTATCCAAAATAAAAGAGTAAGACCAACTGCCAAAAATAAAAAATGGAACAGTAGAATTCATAGCAAGTAAAAATGAAATAAATGAAATTATAAGAATTTTTTGCCCAATTACATGCCAACAAAACTGAACTCAAATTAAATGAATGGACATTTAAAACAAATGTGAAATACCAATTTTAACTGAATAAGCAATAGAGAATTTAACTAACATGATACGAGAAAAAGAAATAGGGCAAAGCTATAAATTAACTCCCAAAGGGAAGAGTTGAACCTGAGGACCAGTGAATTCTATCAAATATCAAAGAACAATTAACTCTATTTTTGCACAAATTGTTTGCAAAAATAGCAAAGAAGAACACCTACTAAACTCTTTTTATAAGACAACTATGGTCTTGATGCCCAAAAAAGAAGAGATAAAGCAGAGATGGGAACTATATCACTACTACCTCTAATTAATATCAATATAAAATGTTGAATAAAAGATAATACACTATTACCAGGTTGAATTTATACAAAGAATTCAAAGTTGATTCAATATTAGGAAAACTAAAAAGATAATAAACCACATGACTGTATCAATGGATACAAAAAAGGATTTGACAAAACATACCACTCTTTCACATTAACAAATTAACCTTTCCTTAATGTGGTAAACTATCTGAAACTGTGAACAATGGATATTTCAATGGAAATTTTAATGGAATTTTAAAACAAGCTTTAAAATTCTTTCCAATAAGTTCAGAAGCAAAGTAGGGATCTTAATTATCACCAACATTATTTGATATTGTTTTAGAAATACTTGTTATAGCAATAAGACAAGTGGAAAAGGACCCATGATTTTATTCATCCTACCTCACTCAAAGTAACTAGCACAGAAGTAGAAATTGAAGGGATGCCCATCAATCGAGGAATGGCTGAACCAGTTGTGTTATGTGATTATGATGGAATACTATTGCATTATAAGAAATGATGAGCAAGATGCTCTCAGAAAAACTGGAAAGACTTGCATGAATTGATGCAAAGTGAAATGTAGTGTATACAAAGTAATAGCAATATTGTAAGATGATCAGCTATGAATGACTTAGCTATTCTCAGCAATACAATGACCTAAGACAATTCTGAGACACTTATGATGAAAAATGCTATCCATCCCCCAAAAAAAGAACTGATGGTGTCTGAATACAGAATAAAGCATCTTTTTTTAACTTTATTTTTCTTGAAGTTTTTTTTTTCACAACATGACTGTTACGGATATGTTTTGTACGACGACACATGTATAACCTATATCGAATTGCTTGCCTTCTCACTTGGGTGAGGAGGGTGGAGGAAGGAAGAGAATTTGGAACTCAAAGTTTTAAAAACAAATGTTAAAAATTGTTTTTACGTTTAACTGGGAAAAATAAAATACTAAATTTTAAAAAATAAAAATTAAAAAATAAAGTAACTAGCAACATGCTATCCTTGATACCTTTATCAGGTGAAACACCTCCACTGAATCAGTCAAATAAAATCAAATCAGGGCAAGTCAACAAGAATTTATTAAGCACAGGGCCTGGCACATAATAAATGCTATATAAATGCTGATTCCCTTTCCCTTCCCTTCCTCTCCCCTCATTAAGATCCAAATGAACACATAAGCTAAATATAGTCATATAATAAACAAATTAGACAAGGGAAAGAGATACTTTTCACAGCTATGAAAACTTCTTGATTAAACAAAGGATAGAGAAGATCACAGGATTTAAAAATTGACAATTTTTGAATGTCTACTTCAATTTTATTTAACAAGAACTGAACAAAAATGTCACTAAGACAAAGTGTTGTAAAATATTCAACATTGAATCTAATCATGTAAGTTTTGAAACTTTAAACCCATAATGGTTGTCAGTAAATAAGCCCTTTTACTTTGTATGAAAATTTAAGTTTGTTTTTTTTTCTCTTATGACTCACCATTTTCTTTATTTGTACAAAACAGTGAATAGAATAATCATACCCTGACTGGGAAAAAAATGGTGGTTCAGGGTTTAAACAAGTCCTTTTGTCCTGAAGCATCTATTTTGAAGGCTTGGGACTAGCAGCTTTAGCCCCAGCATCTTTGGGTTTGGCCTCAGCAGCCTTGGAATCACTGGGCTTTGTGGCCTTAGAATCAGACTTGGCTGCCTTGGGATCAGATTTGGCAGCCTTGGAATCAGACTTGGCGACCTTGGCATCAGATTTGCTGGCCTTGGTGACAGACTCTCAGCCTTGGGGTCAGTGGCCTTGGCAGCCTTGGGGTCAGTGGTTCTGGCAACCTTAGAGTCAGACTTCATGACCCCGGGACCTGGACATTTGGTGCCAACTCTAGGGCCTGGATGCTTGGTGGCCATCTTGTGGCCAGCACACTGGGCACTGACCTTGGGGATCTTGAGCCTGAGGAGCTTGACCTTGGAGGCCTTGGTGCTCAGGGACTTGATGGTCTCTGCTTGGGCCTTGATGGCTTTGGTGTTGTTGGCCTGCATCTTCCTCAGGCCCTTCTTGTTGTGTTTCTTGGCAAAGCGCATGTTTTTCAGAAACGGGGGGTCAACCTGTTTCAGAGACTTGTATCTCTGTGACCTAGGTTTCTTGATGCCATTTCTTTGCCATTTTCATGATTGGTTATGGGTGGTATGGTTCTTAGACAGCCATCTTTACACCGCAGCCTATGCTAACAAGCACTCCACTGACCCGAAGAGGACAAAATGAGAGAGAGAGAAAAAAGGAAGAAGCGCGGGGCAGTGCCAAAATTTGAGTTTTTTGTAAAGCCTTTAGAAAAGGACTGTTACACCTGCTCCCCATTTTCAAATCTAGACTCTTCTGTAGCTCTTCATCCACAGGGTATTAAGTGTGAAGGAAAACAAACTTCCAAGGCTAGGGGAATGTTAGAGCCTGCAAACAGAAGTTGACTGAGGCTCGGCAGTAGGGTGGACTGGGCACTGCTAGTGGCCACCTTCCAACTCCCCACTCACAAAGCCTTCAGGGGCCTAAGCCAGTGCCCCCCACCCCCCCACCCTGGCAGAA
>NW_020948774.1:7784906-7804888 GCF_900497805.2 Vombatus ursinus
GTACCAAAGGCTGCAGAGAGGTCAAGAAGGGTGAGGAGTGAGGTAACCTATTAAGTATTAAGACAGCAATAATCATTAATAAACATAGTAAACTGCTCTTTGTTCTAAATATTTTTGCATTTGGGAACAATCATGATTACGGCCTGTCCATGCGGGATTGCATTAAATTGTGCCACACTGGCTGTTTTGAAGAAGTTTTCTTTCAATGTATAGCACTGGGGAAGTGAGTAAAGACAACACTTATGTCTGTCTGGGATTCCAGATTGACCATTCTGGATTGAGGACATTAACAATGTCCTCACCATAGCTGATTTGCCAAGGACAACAAAATATTAAGTAGAAGGGAGAGTGTAACAGCAGCCTTGGCAATGGAGGCCCGAACTCAAGTACAGAGCAAATAAGGTAGGCTCTACCTGCTGGCAGTCCATGTAGAAGAGGCTGGAGATCCTGCTTGCAGAAAGACATGATGACATGTAATGCAAGGGCCCTGCTCCCCCATTCAGAGCATGTGAGGTATTTTGACTATTTCCAGTCCCACTTCTCTATAAAGTAGAGGAGCCTTCCAGTGGGATGCTGAACCAGAACTAAGAATGCATTCAGAAAGACACTAAGCAGCCAAGGCATGTCCTTTGTCCTTCCCAGTTATGTTTGAAGGAGGAAGCAAGAACTGCCATAAGCCCTCAGAGAGCAGAGAGGCCTCAGCTCTTTACTTCCCTACCCATGCTGCTTTTCCTTCACTCTATGATGTATCTAGTCTTTCTCGCCATCTGGTGAAGGGGAGAGTGTGCCTCAAGGTGTTGGGGGAAATGTTTGTAACTTCGGTTCTTGCCATATGATCTCAATAGATATTCCTTGGTAAAAACTAACGACTATTTTATTAATTAATTAATGGCCTAATTTGAGTAAGTGATACTGGGGTGCTAATCGCTAGAGGGTATCAATAATATAAGGGAGGTACTAACTACCTAGTGATTAATATTGAGTAAACATACCAGAATAAAGACTGTAGAAAAAGATATTCCCCAACTCCTCGGGGTACCCAGGAATGTCTTGGGGACGTCTTGAATGGGTTTTCCAGAGTCAATATTTAAATGTTCAGTGTAAGGGTTTACATCTCAGAAATCAGTAAATGCTATATATCAGGCTTGATTTGTTGTTTTGTTAATTGTCTAGAATTAAGAAAGTGGTGGAAAAAATATTAATGATGCAAATTAAATTTGTAAGAGTGTCTTGCTTCGGAGAATCAATTCTTAACCATTTAGCCAAAGACCCTTAGAAAACTAAGGGGGATTCACATCCAGAGAAAGAACTATGGAGTCTGAATGCAGATCAAAGCATACTGTTTTTCCTTTTTGTTTTTGTTTGTTTTTTTTCTTTCTCATGGTTCTCCCCTTTGGTTCTAATTCTTCTTTACAATATGACTAATGTGGAAATATGTTTAATTGTACATGTATGGCCTCTATCAGATCGGGGGCCATCTTAGAGAGGGGGAAGAAGGAGGGGGAGAAAATTTAAAACTCAAATCTTATAAAAGTGAATGTTGAAAACTAAAAATAAATAAATATTTTTTAAAAAAGAAAAGAAAAGAAACTGAAGGGGGAGATGTAACTAGTCTTGCTCTAGGAAACTAACTCATCAATGAGAATGGGCATTGGGATAAAGATCCCCAGGCTTTACAAAGGTTAGACATATTTGAACATGGATTATTCATAAATCCTCTCTGAACTGGGAGGGAATGGGGCAATGAAGGAAAAACCAGGAGTTCTCTCACTTTCTGAGGTCATGCCTCTTCCCCTAGGATAAAAGAAAAAGTAGTTAGAGAGTAACTACTCTCTAAGGTAAGAGAGTTGTGAAGGGTATCCCAAAACAGTCTTCATTCATTTGGAAGTGGCAGAAGGAATTGCAAGCCCTTCCAAAGAATATAGGAATGCCTTCCACATTGCTTCTTGAGCCAGACTTTGATTTTATAAGCAGCCTGTTCTCTTTTACCCCCTCAGGAACCATTTCCCAATCCAACTGCCCATAAACATCTTGCTGAATTTGCTATATCAGCAGCCACTGGTTCCTCTAGGAGCTGCCTCTCCTCCCTTCCCAAAGGATGAACATTTCCAACTGTCTGACCCTGGTCTGAGTCCATGCTAAGAAGCACTCAGAGGGGCACATGGCCTCTATAAGGAGAGGAGAGAGGTGAAGATAGAAAAGACAGTATTGCAGTATCTCTTGATTTTCTAGGTTTGTGGCAATAGGTTTTGTTTTGAGGGGGTGTTTTTTTTTAACACTGCCTAATACTGGCAGAGTGATTTGGTTTCCCAGGAAACAAGAGTGAAGGTGCATGGGGCAGCTGCCCACACTGTAGAGTGTGAGAAATGTGTGTCATCCATAATCCAGCGCTCTCAGCTGGAGCCCAGCCAATTACTGCTGGCCTAGCCGAGCTGAACAATAAGAGATTTGCTTGGAATGAAAATTGGAGGGGAAGGGAAGGAAAGGGGGGGTGGTGCTCAGGGGAAGCAGACAAAACAGAAAGCCATGGAGATGGCCTGGGTTGGGGCACAGGGGGCCATGGGATTAGGAGTCTAATCCTAGATTATCAACTCTCTCAGCCACCTGAGTTTGCCCAGGGGAGACAAACAACATGTTATCCTCAGCCACCCCACCCCTTTGCTTGCTTCAGCAGTCAGCATAGAAGAGCCAGCCTGGCAGCCAGCAGGCTACCCTGGACCCCACTCCACTGCTAATTATTTTTCAAGTGAACATGTTATTATGGCTTACAATCGAAATAATCAATTTGGAATCACCACTTTGATGAGTTAATGTGCACTTGGTGGATATCACTTGAGAATCTCTTGTTGCAGAGTACAGTGCTATTTTTAACGCCAGCAGGAGTGGGTACATAGGAGGCTATGGCAACAAAGAGTGCTATCTATGTGTGCATGGACTCACATCCTTGGCAGGGTTGCAGAGGTGCTTAGTTTCAGGCTGCCCATCTGACAGTCACTGTATAGTATAGGGATGTAGGGAGGTCACCCCAAACCTCACTATGTCATGGCACCTCTCTCTTGGCTTTACTGGTGTTGATTTAGCTGGTAGGAGTGAGGATTAAATAAGAAGGTAGTGAGGCACCAGGAAGAATTTTGCCCAGATGTCCTCTTCATTGGAATGAAAAAGTCTTTTGAAGGCTCTTTTTAATCCAGGAAGGGCTCAGTACTAATGAAAGTCCCTGGTACTTGCCCTCAATAAGGTAGCCCACCACACTGATGCTTGTAAGATTCTCTCTGTCTTATAAATCTCTGTAGCCCTGATAGTACCCTCTGTATAGTAGGCTCTCAAATATCTGTTGAATGAATTTTCCATTGATTAACCCAAAGGATCTTAGAAAGTGTTTGACATTTCTATATCCACACTTCTTTCCTTTGTCTCCTTCTAGTCACTTGCACAAGTATTATCCTACTTCAGTCATCCCTTCTCTCCTCTTGCTTGTACTATTGCTACCTTCCTATATGGTTTCCCTGCCTCAAGCCACTTTCCACTCCAATCCATCCTCTATACCACTACCAAAGGGATATTTTCTAAGTCACAGGTATGACCATATCACAACTCCCCCCAGCCACACACACACACTCAATAAACTTCATTGGCTCCCTGTCACTCCTCAGATAAATATAAACTCATCTGTTTCACATTTAATGCTTTTTACAACTTGGCCCCCTCCTATCTTTCCAGCCTTATTACTCATTACTTCTCTTCACAGCCTATAGTCCAACCATGTTGTCCTTGCTGTTACTAGTGTATGTAGTACAAGCCTTTGTACTAGTTGCCCACCATGCCAAGAACAGTCTTTCTTCTCATTTCTTGGAATTTCTGGTTTCCTTCAATACTTAGCTCAAGCACCACCCTTTGACCCAAGGCCTTTCCTGGTGTCTCCTCCACTCCCCCATCCAAGCTTCTCCTCCAAGCTTACCTTGCAGCAGCTTTGCATGGATTCTCTATGTAGCTATATATGTGCATGTTGCCTTTCCAGTTAAAATGTGAGCCCTTGATTGTTCTGTTTTTGTCTTGTATTTCCAGTGCCTAACTCAGCATGGTACATCAGACATGATTAATAAAGCTTGTTGATAGGTTGTGTGATAATTGTGTACCACAAGTCAAAGAGTGCTAGATTTTGAATCAAAAGAGCTGTGTTCAAACCCTGGCTTTTTCATTTACTACCTAGAATACCTTGGAAAAGTCACTTTAGTTCTGAGCCTGTTTCCCCATCTCCAAAATGAGGGGGTTGGATTAGATGAACTCTAAGGTCTATTGCAACTCTAAATCTAAGAAATGACCTACCTCATCCTCTTCAGCTTTCTTCTCCCTATCTTCATCTCCTTCCTACCATCCACATATGTGCATTCCTTTTGTGACTAATATTGGGCTAAATTGTTTAACGGTAACTAAGGATGCCGCAGGCAGGACACAGCCTATGCTCCCATGCAAGAGGGTGCCACAACTACAAAAATTATCACACCTTCTAGAACCTTGTCCTAGAAGATCAGTATGACCCAGCCAACTTTCACAGGCTCTCCTAACTTCCCTGGTGAGCATCCTGACTACTACTGTGGGACAGGTACGAATACCATCTTGTTCTTATCTCACTAAAGGGTCAGAACCTAAAGTAGTTACTGTCTTCCATTCCCCTATACCATGTCCAAAAGCTCTCTCATCTCCCTCTGGTAGACAAGAAATGGTCGTTGGAATCAAATTCCACAGATGTGGAATTTTGATCAAAGAATATGAGAAAACAGGACTCAAAATGAGGGCTTTCTGGGAAATAGTCCTTCAAGGTCTTATCAAATTTAATCACAATCAAATGAAAATCACTCCCTGATTTTAGGACTGGACAGGACCACAAGAGGTAGTCATCTTGGGGGCTTCAGAATAGCCTCACAAGTTTAAAGAAACACTTCCATTGGGAGATCTGAGAATAGTGATAGAGAGAAAGTTACATGTGAAGGGAGGAATGGGGTATAGTCATTGCACCTGAGATTTCCAAGTCTAGCTTCTTGTTTTCTGACAGATGAATTGCATCAGAAAAATGTTTTTGTCTGTTCTCTTTTTTAATACCTCCAAGGAATGAGACTGTATATCTCAGGAACCCAGTTCAAGTTCTTGCTTGTGCCCAGTGAAAACTTCTCCTACTTTTATTTTCTTCTATTTGTTGGTCTTCTATGGACCTCAAGAAAAACTACCCATTTTCATCCTCATAAAAGTCATTTACTTCAAAGTAGGGATTGTTACCCTTAACCTTTACTTATACAGACTAAACAGCCTTTATTCCTTTCATTCTTTCTCACAAAGCTGATTTTCCACATATTGGCAACATTTTCTAGTCGATAGACATGCATTAAAATAAAACAATTGCCTTGATTGAGTGATTATCTCCAAGGCAGCAAGAAGGAACGTTGGAATGTAACATGATTTCCCAAAGCTCAGTCATCTAGAGAGATACTCTCCCTACTAAAGAAAATAAGGATATAACCACCGGAATCATGAAGAAATGAGAAGCCAAACTCTGCTAGCCAAATCCTTTGGAAGATGCTGCTCTAACGACTGGAGCTGGAGCTCCAGAAGCTAGAGGCTTGGTTTAACAGGAAAACTATTAATTCTATTTTTCTGACCCTGACCCTCATGTACACAGTTCCATCCTTTCCCCTATTCCTCCCTTCAGGTGTGACTTTCTCTCCAGTCACCATCCTCAGATTCCCCCCCTCCTCCCCATGGAAGGGTTTCTTTAATTTTGTGAGGGAAAAACAAAGAACAATTCTCAGACACCCAAGACAATTGCCTCTGAGGAAAGCAACTGCTGCTCCTTATTTAACAAGTCTCTTTTCCCTAACATCACTGTTTGATTCAATCATACCCAGGGAAATCCATGAGATCCAGATTCATGTAACTTTTTATTTGCCCTATTTTTAAGACATTATAATACTGCTTATCATCAATATTTCTTTGGCTCATGTCAAGTCCTCATCCAGAGAAACAACTTATCAATTTGGAAAGATAATCTCTCTCTCTCTCTCTCTCTCTCTCTCTCTCTCTCTCTCTCTCTCTTTCTCTCTCTTTCTGTGTGTGTGTGTCTGTCTGTCTCTGACTCTCTGCCTTTCTGTCTCTCTGCCTGTCTCTGTTTCTTTCTGTGTCTCTGTCTCTCTGTCTCTGTCTCTCTCTCTTCACCTTGCCCCCAGAGAAACCAGTCATTCACTACACTGTTCTTTTAATTCCCCAAGGATATATGTTCACACACAGAATGATATGTTAGAGAAATCAGTTTCTTTTCAAGAACGTTTAGCCAATACAGAAAGTAAACAGACCATTTAAAAGAAATAAAGAATGGAAAATAGGCTTAGTGAGAAAGCCAGCAAGATGAAGTAGAAGACTGGAGAGGGGGAGGGGGGCAGAGAGAGGGAATGAGTATCACCATAATTTGCGACAAACTGCAACAGCCACAACATCTCTCTCTTGCAGGAACACAGTCTTACAAGTGACTTAGGTGCCACAGTGCCCACAGTACTGTGAGGTGGGCAGATCTCTCAACCCCTCTTGATTTGGCATTCCCAGTCATGGTTTTGGAATGCAGGCTGTGTTGGGGAGCAGGCAACCCTCCCACACTGTGAAGGGCTGATCTCTATTGCAGTGGCTATATGTTCCCTGGGGCTTCTCACAATTAACTTCCACTTTCTCTGTTGTCATTTGTGAGGGACTGTCTGATGTTGGCAGCTTGTCTCTAGAGAGACTTACCTGATCTTCCCTTGTTCCCTTTGGTGGAGGAGGGGCTTAGCTTTCAGCCATAGAGTCACCAAGATTCACATGAGTACTAGTGAACTCCCTGTTCTACAAGCCAATAATCTAAACAGATGAGAATTTATATGGGCCTTTTACCTCTCCAAATCACAACCCAACTTGTAAGGAAACATCCAGATGTGAAGCCCCAAATTCCATTTGTTTTCTGATACATACATACAATGCAAATATAAAGTATTTGTTGATGTTTAATCATTTTCAGTTGTGTCCAACTCTTTGTGACCCCTTCTGGGGTTTTTTTGGCAAAGATACTAGAGTGGTTTGCCATTTCCTTCTCTGACCCATTTTACAGATGAGGAAACTAAAGGAAACAGGGTTAAGTGACTAGCCCAATACACCAAAGATAAGATCCATATGGATACATGGCCTAGATATAAAAGTCACATTATAAACAATTTAAAGAAGCAAGTAGAAATTAAATTTTGGATCTATGGATGAGTTCATAACTAAACAAGTGATAGAAATCACACAAAGTAAAATAGATAATTTTGATTACATTAAAGCAAAATGGTTTTGCATAAATCTAGTGTATTAAAAGTTAGACAAGAAACAAGTAACTGGTGGGGGAAATCTTTGCAGTAGGGTTCTCTGATAAAGGTTTCCTATTCAAAATATATAAGGAACTGATTCAGATTTATAATACAAAGACCAATTCCCCAATAAGAGTCATTCAACCAAAAAAAGGGGGCAACTAGGTGGCAAAGTGGGTAGAATACTGGGCCTGAAGTCAGAAAGAGCTGAGTGTAAATCTGGCCTCAGACACTTATTAGCTATGTGAACCTGGGCAAGTCACTTGATTCTGTTTGCCTCAGTTTCCTCATCTGTAAAATGAGCTGGAAAAGGACATGGCAACCCAGTCCAGTATTGTTCCCCCCCTACAAAAATAAAAAAAAAATAGGATTATGAATAGTTGGACATGACTGAAATGACTCAACAACAGCAACCAAAAAAATGGTTAAAGGATATAAACAAGCAATTTTCAAAGGAAAAAAAATTCAAGCTATTAACAACCATAAAGAATATTGATATAAACTCACATAAATCATCGGCATCTCTATATATTACTAACAAAGCCCAACAGCAAGAAATAGAAAGAGAAATTCCATTTAGAGTTACTTTAAACATTATAAAATATTTGGGAGTCTACCTGCCAAGACAAACCCAGAAACTATATGAACATAATTACAAAACACTATTCACACAAATAAAGTCAGATCTAAAACATCAGTTGCTCATGGGTAGGCTGAGCTAATATAATAAAAATGACAATTCTACCTAAACTAATTTACTTATTCAGTGCCATACCAATCCAACTACCAAAAATTATTTTACAGAGGTAGAAAAAATAATAACAAAATGCATCTGGAAAAACAAAAGATCCAGAACATCAAGGGAATTAATGAAAAGAAATGCAAGGGAAGGCAGCCTAGCCATACCAGATCTTAAATTGTATTATAAAGCAGCAATCATTAAAACTACTCGGTTTTGGCTAAGAAATAGAGTAATGGATCAGTGGACTAGGTTAGAAACACAAGACACAGCAGTCAGGGCAGCTAGATGGTGCAGTGGATAGAGAACCAGCCTTGAAGTCAGGAGGACCTGAGTTCAAATCTGGCCTCAGACCAAACACTTGACACTTACTTGCTGTGTGACCCTGGACAAGTCACTTAACCCCAATTGCCTAAAAGGAAAAAAAAGAAAAAAAGAAAAGGAAATGGCAAAACCACTCTAGTATTTAGGGTAGCTAGGTGGTGCAGTGGATAGAGAACCAGCCCTGGATTCAGGAGGACCTGAATTCAAATCTGGCCTCAGACACTTAACACTTACTAGCTGTGTGACCTTGGGCAAGTCACTTAACCCCATTGCCTTAAAAAAGAATAGAGTTTAAGGGCAGCTAGCTGTATAGAGCACTGGCCCTGAAGTCAGGAGGACCTGAGTCCAAATCTGTCCTCAGACCAAACACTTGACACTTACTAGCTGTGTGACCCCGGGCAAGTCACTTAACCCCAATTGCCTAAAAAAAGAAAAAAAAGACACAGTAGTCAATGACTATAGTAATTTACTGTTTCATAAACCCAAAGACTCTGGTGTCTGGAATAAGAACTCACTATTTAACAATAACTGCTGAAAAAACTAGAAAACAGTATGTCAGAAACTAGGCACAGATCAACATCTTACACAACATACCAAGATAAAGTCAAAATGGGTAAACAATTTAGATATAAAGGTTGATAATTATAAGCAAACTAGGAAAGCAAGGAATAGTTTACCTGTCAGATTTATGGAGAACAGAAGAACTCAGATAAAGAACATTATGGTCTCAGACCAGACACTTGACACTTACTAGCTGTGTGATCCTGGGCAAATCACTTAACTCCCCCCACCAAAAAAATGAACATTCTGAAATACGAAATGGATAATTTTGATTACATTAAACTGAAAAGTTTTTACACGAACAAAGCCAATGCAACCAAGATTAGAAGGGAAGCAGAAAGTTGGGAGACAATTTTTACAACCAATGTCTTTGATAAAAGCCTCGTGTCTAAAATACATAGAGAATTGAGTCAAATTTATAAGAATACAAGTCATTTCTCAATTGATAAATGGTCAAAGGATACAAACAGGCAGTTTTCAGAGGAAGAAATTAAAGCTATCTATATGAAAATCATATGTATTTACATATTTATCATATGAAAAAATGTTCTAAATCACTATTGATTAGAAAAATGCAAATCAAAACAACTCTGATGTACTACATCACACCTACCAGATTGGCTAACATGACAAAATGGAAAAATGATAAGTGTTGGAGATGTGACAAAATTGGAACACTAATTCATTGTTAGTGGAGTTGTTAACTGATCCAACTATTCTGGAGAACTATTTGGAACTATGCCCAAAGGACTATAAAACTGTGCATATATTTTGACCCAGCAATACCACTTTTAGGTCTGTATCCCAAAGAGATCATGAAAATGAGAAAAGGACACACATGTACAAAAATATTTACAACCCGTCTTCTGTGGTGTCCAAGAATTGGAAGTTGAGGGGATGCCCATCAATTTGGGGAATGTCTGAACAAGTTGTGGTATATGAATGTAATGAAATACTATTGTGCTATAAGAAATGATGAACGGGCTGACTTGAGAAAAACCTGGAAAGACTTACATGAACTGATGCTAAGTGGAATAGCAGAACCAAGAGAACATTGTACACAAGTAACAGTAACTGTGCGATGACTGACTTTGATAGACTTACCTCTTCTTAGCAATGCAAGGATCTAAGACAACTCCAAAAGACTAATGATAGAAAATGCTATCCCCATCCAGAAAAAGAACTATGGAGCTGAATGCAGATCAAAGCATATTATTTGCCCTCTCTCTCTCTCTCTATCTCTCTTTCTCTCTCTCTTTTGGGGAGGGGGGAGGGAGGTCTTCTTTCTCATGGTTCCTCTCATTGATTCTAATTCTTCTTTACAACATGACTAATGGGAAAATATGTTTAATATGAATGCTTATGTAAAGCTTATATCAGATCATATGCCATCTTGGTGTGAGAGGAAGGAGAGAGAGAAAATTCGCAAACTAAAAATCTTATGGAAGTGAATGTTGAAAACTAAAACTAAATAAATAAATTTTTAAAAAAAGAGTATTGCTCCAAATAACTAACAATTAGAGAATTGCAAATTAAAATTGTTCTCAGATTCTACCTCACATCTCTCAGATTAGCAAAGATGACAAAAGAAGAAAAAAATAAACATTAGAGAAGCTGTGGGAAAACAAGTACATTAGTGTACTGTTAATAGCACTGCAAATTGGTCCAGACATTCTGGAAAGCCATTTTGAACTATACTCAGAAATTTACCAAATTGTGCATACATTTTTACCTAGCTATACCACTACTGGGGCTATAGCCCAAAGAAATCAAAGAGGAAAAGGATTTATAATACAAAATTACTTATAGCAGCTCTTTTCATGGTGATCAAAACTTAGAAACTAAATGGCTGCTCTCTTACTGGGATGCTAAAGAAATATGGCTAAAGAAATCATGGAATATGAATATAATGGAATATTATTGTGCCAATAAGGAATGATGAAACAGACAATATCAGAGGGGTCCAGTAAGACCTATATTAACTGGTGCAGAGCTAAACAGAACTAGGAGAACAATTTATACATAATGATAACAACATTAAAGAGAAAAACAACTTTAAAAGACCTTAGTACTCAGAATAATGCAATGATAAATCATTAGTCCGAAAGAAATATGCTGTTCATTACCTGAAGAACTTAAAATGCAGAAAGAGACATACGTTTTCAAACATGTCTAATGTGAGGATTTGTTTTACTAGATTATATAGCTATATATTGATTTTTTAAAATTTGCTCAATGGTAGGGTGGGGAGTAGGAATAAAGAGATTAATTATATTTATTAATTTTTAAAAGTATAATGACGAACTTTTAAAAATAAAGAGAGAAAAATTTTATACTTGTATGATAAAAGTCTTACTATATATGCTGGGTTATAGTAAAATGATTGATACTGGATCTAGATATCCAAACAAAAATTCAACGTTAGTAAAACACAGGGCTCATCAACCCAAAGCAGTTGCAGAAAGATGAATATTTGTTTTAAAAAGAAAAGGAAGGAGAAGATTGATAAATGTTCTCAGAGCACTCAATAAAAGATAAAAATGTATAGAAGTTTAGGAGAGTAATTCAGGATCAGGTCATTGACACCAGAAATTATAGCAAAGTCATCTTTAAGGGGTCTGAACTTACTTATTAGTAGAAACTAAGCACCATATCACTACAAATTATAAAAATTTAGCATCTACCAGTTCCTGAAATAAACACAATAAGGTGGCTAGAATTATACATTAGGAGCTCATTACCTTTTATAAACTAACATACAACAAATGCTCGCAATAGAGTCAATCAGCACTGGACTTCGAGTCAAGAAGACCCAGGTTCAGATCCTAGCTCTCAGACACTTACTGGCTATATGACCGGGGCAAATCACTTAACCTACCTCAGTCCCAATTTCCTCATCTATAAAGTAGGAATAATAATAGAAACCACTTTACAAAGTTGTTGGGGGATCAAATGAAATAATATACGTAATGTACCTTGCAAACCTTAAAGCATAATAAAATTTTGATTATTATTATTACAAATCTCAAAATATCCTTAAAAATTTAATATATAAACTATATTGGAGCTGAAGCAACATTACAGACCATTCTGTTACTTACAACCAATTAGACACAACATTAATTCATAAAACCTTAAGCACAATATTTTTAACAGATCCCACCATAAAAAAACTAACAAACTCCAAACTACATAAGATGAAAAACTTTCAAAATAAGGGCAACTGGCAGAAGAAATTAAAACTATTTGGGAAGAAGATGAAATACACATTATTCCTATCTGTCTGTTTGGCTATGGTTGAATGAGAATGTTTAGCTTGGAGAGGATAAATCTGGTCGAGTCCTCTGTGCCACACATTGCCTGTCTGCTGCTGTAGTTGTTCCAAAAATGCTTTCATTGAATCTATAGAAGATGAACTTACAACCTAATATTCTTAATCAATTACCAAAAAATCATTTTATCCATTTATGTAATTGTCTGTATAACAGTAAACGCAAGAACAATAGCATATATTGCCTGATCCTCAAATTCTTTATATCTGAACCCCATCAAAATAGAATAGAAAGAGATAACAGTGATAATAATAATAACACTAATAATTCCCTCTCAATCTTATTATCCATGTCAGAAACAATGACAGTCAATCAATAAGCATTTATTAAATGCCTATTATGTCCCAGGCACTATGCTGAGCACTGGTGATACAAGGAAAGATAAAAGACAATCCCTGCTCTCAAAGAGATCACAGTCTAATGGGGAAGGCAACATAGAAATAACTGTGTACAAACAGGATAAACTAGAGATAATCAACAGAGGAAAGTATTAAGGGAAAGAATTCTTATAGAAGAAAGGATTTTAGCTTGGATCAAAGGAAGCTGGGGAAGTCAGGAGGTAGAGATGAAGAGGGAAAACCAGTGAAAATGCCTAGAGTCTGGAGATGCAATGTCTTATACTAGGAACAGCAAGGAGGCCAATATCATTGGATAATATAGTAGGTATAGTATCTGCCAATGTTTGCTATGAGGGTGCATCCATGAAGTTTTATTTAATAGATTATATCATTGCAAGAAGGAGAGAAAGATAAGATGTGAGAGTAACAAAGGCTATGTGTGGCACAGAGGGCTGGACCAATCATAGATTTATTCTCTCCAAGCAAGAAGACTACCTGAAGACAATGTCAACAGATTAGAGCGCTTTTTCAAGCTTGAACAGTTTGTTGCTAACTTACAGAGAAAGCTAAGCCAGCACACGGTTGGCAAAAATGGAGCAGAAAAGGTGTGAGCAGCTTTCAGAGATTTGTTGTATGGCACTGCATTTACTCATCTGGGCCAGAATACTCGCAAACATCAAGAACAGTTTGATGAAAATGATGGAGAAATTCAGAAGCTGCTAAATGAAAAACAAGAACTCCAAAAGGTTTGCCAGCAGGATAATTTGTCCATCTCTAAGCAGGCAGCATTTAACTCCATAAAAAGTAAAGTGCAAGTAAGCTTACAGAGATACAAGATTCTTGGCTCAGTAAGAAGGCAGATAAAATTCAGTGTTATGCTGACAACATCCAAACATAACAATCCAAAGCACTTTTATGATACCCTGAAAGCTATTTATGAGCCAAAGACCTATGGTGCATCTCAGCTACAGTTCTGATGGAGCCACATTGATTAGTGATAAGGACATGATCCTGGAGAAATGGGCTAATCACTTCCATAGTGTTCTCAACACACCATCATCTACCAATGCTGAAACCATTTGCTGTATACCTCAAGTAGAAGTTAATTCCTCTGTAATGGAATTTCCAATTGAAGAAGAGGTTTTGAATGCCGTTAGATTCCTCTTGTGTGACAAAGCACCTGATGCTAATTATATTCCAGCTGGGATTTACAAGGCAGGAGTTCCATTGCTCATCTGGTGATGAGTAAGGTTGTAAAAAGACTTAAAAAGTACAAGGTGACCTCCTGGTGAGGAACTTTGAATGCCAAAAGATTTTATATATTAGAATTGATGGGGAATCAGTGGAGTTAGTTGAATAGAAGAATGGTATGCCAGAACTATGCTTTGAGAAGATTAATTTTGACAGTGGAGAGGAAGATGAACTGGAGTGAGGAAAGACTTGAGGCATGGAGATTAACCAGCTGGCCATTGGGATAGTCCAGGAGTGAAATAATAAGACCCTGCACCAGGATGGTCATAGAGTCAGAGATAGGAAGATTCAGAGTAGAGAAGGAAACATATATGTTAGAGATGTTATGAAGGTAAAACCAACAAGTCTTGGTAATAGACTGGATATGGGGATGAGAGAGAATGGGATGACACTTGGGTTGTGAGCCTGGGTGATTAGAAAGACATCCATGATATTAATAGGAAAGTTAGGAAGAGGGGAGCATTTGGGGGGAAGATAAGGAGTTCCATTTTGGACAGCTGAGTTTAAGATGTCTAGTGGACAAGTACTTTATGATGTTTAATAATATTTGTAGATGTGAAACTGGAAGTCAGCAGAGAGGTTAGGGCTGGATAAGTAGATCTGAGAATTATCAACATAGAGATGATCATTGAATTCCTAAGAGCTAATGAGATCACTAAGTGAAATAATATAGAGGGAAGAAAAGAAGAGGGCCTAGGAAAGAGCCTGGTGGGACAACCACAATTATCAGGCGTAATCTGGATGAAGCAAAGGAAACCAAGAAGTAGCAGTCAGACAGGGAAGCAGAGAACCAGGAGACAGTTGTATCACAGAAACCTAGAAAGAAGAAAATATCAAGAACCAGAGGGTAATCAACAGTGCCAAAGGCTGCAGAGAAGTCAAGAAGAATGAGGATTGAAAAAGGGTTTGAGAATTAAGAGAGCATAAGTAACTTTGGGGAGAGCAGTTTGGGTTGAATAATGAAGTAGTAAACAAAATAGAGAGTTAAAAAGAGAGTGAGGGAAAAGGAAGTGGAAGCACCTATTATAGATGGCCTTCTCAAGGAGTTTAGCCACAAAAAAAGGAGGAGAAATATGGGGCAATAGCTAGTGGGAATGGATGAATCAAGAGAGGGTTTTTTGAGGGGTGACATGGGCATATTTGTAAGCAGTAGGGAAACAGCCAGTAGACAAGCAGAGATTGAAGATAAATGAAAGAGTGGGACTGATATAAGGAGCAATCTGCTAGAGAAGACAGGATGCAGTGAGATCACTTGTATATGTAGGGAAGTTTGCCTAGACAAGGAGAAGGACCACCTCATCATCTTCATTGTCATCAGAGGTATAGAGGGAGTTAGTGATAGAAAGTGTTTCAGATATGTAAGATGATGAGGAGAGGAGAAAAGGGATCTCTCAGTGAGTGGCCTCAGTTTTTTCAGTAAAATATCAAGCAAAGTTCTCAGCTGAGAGGATGGAGGCAAAGGGAACCATGGGATGGTGGAGAAGGGATGGAAAGGTTTGGAAGAGCCAGTGTGATGAGTGACATAGGGAAGTATGAAAGGATTGCTTTGTAGAAGTGAAGATCCAATTAAGATTATGTAACATAAATTTGTAGTGGTCCCAGCAAACTTTCATGATTTTCTCCAGCTGTGTTCAGCAGCACATGTGTGCGAGCAAAGACATAGGATCTTGGAAGTGATCCAAGGATGAGGAGGCTTGGCAGGACAAGATCAATGATAGGAAAAGGGGGTAAGACACTCAAGAGAAGAGGATAATATAAAATAGAATAAGTTCAGCAAAGGTCAAGATGGGGAGGAAAAGGAGGGTGTAGCTAGTATAGTAGAGATGGCCTGGGGAAAAAACAGAGGGGTTGAGGTCATGGTAAGGAGAAAAAAAAACTACATATTTTAGGGTTGCAAGGCAAAATAAGAGGTGGGGATAATAAACTATTGTGATTGGATAAGTGAATTTTAGAGACTAGGCTAGAGACTTAATGGAATAGAGAGGGAGGAGTCCGGTGCTTAATGGAATGGTGTTTCTTCTCTTCCAATGAGAGGAAGGAGGTATGGCATAATTGAAAGTGAAAGCCAAAATGTTAAAGTGATAGAGGATGTCAAAACATCACAAAGAACAAAATAAACAATTCAACATCAAACAAAAATTATGCTATAGAGTCTTGAGAAGCAAAAAAATCAGAGGAGAAAGAGAATTCCTGAATGAGAATGTGGAAAATTGTTGTTCATTTCTGAGTTGAAAGATGCTCAACACAACAAAAACACAAACTGAATCAATTGAAAAACAGAAAATTTATGTATTTTTAATAAAATGACTGACAGATTCATGTCAAGAAAGGTGAAAAACGCTAGCTTCTCTACAAAACTGGAAAGTGGTGAGTCAGGTTAAGTCCATAATTATTGGATCAGGCACTTCACAGTAGGAGCATGAATTACTAGTAGGACATTTAAAGTTTTCTCTCTAGTGAAAGACTGATCCCATCTTTCTTAGCCAAGGCATCACATACTTATTACCAAAAGATGATAATACCAGTGACCCCTCCCAAAATAGGCCAATTACATATTTATATATTTTATACAAAACTTTCTTAAATTGTCTCACTTAAACAATCCATAAGCAATTATAATACACACACAAGCAGAGGAACAAAAGGGGTGTGCTAGGAAAAAAAAGTCCCAGGGATATAAAAAAAGCACCTAATTATCAATTCAACGATAAGTCACCTGAAAGTGCCATAACATTTACATTGCCTTTATTAGTTATCACAAAGCCTTTGGCTTAGTTCCACACTTATGGCTTAGTCTTGCAAAAATGTAAAACAGATCTAAGAACAGTCAAAATTCTAGAATATTTTATGTCCATATGGATAAATATTTCATAAGGGTATTTAAAACATGCCATTCACACAATAATGTCAAGAACACCTCATAGAAAACATAGCTCTTTCCATGGAGATAAGTTAAGCCTTCTGTGGTTCTGCCTAACCTTAAATCCATTATCATCACTCCTGAATAGGTTAAGCATAGCTTTCAAGTGAAAGAGGGAATTTTACCAAAAAATCGTAACAAATCCTTGACATCCATGAATGGCATCATTAAATAGCTATTTCATCTTGTGGAAATCTTACCCAGTAGTATTAAAATGTCATTTAGACTCAATAAGGATAAAATTCTTTATATAAAACAAGGAAAAATAGAAGTCAAAGTCTTTGGAATTAAATCCAAAGTCCAAATTGAACCAATGGACATAGACAATACTTACAAGTACCTTGGTCTTGAGTTGGAGCCAATGGTCTAGAAAATGCACCAGATCAAATTCTGATGGGGAAATTGAGAAAAAGTCATGATGAGACCTTCCTCCAGCCTAGCATGGCGTAGAAAGACAGACAGAGAGGTCTTCAGACATTGGAAATGGGTTGGGTTACAATCCCATTTCACAGGCAGCACTCCATTAGGGGGGAAGAGAGGGGTACATTCTGGAATCCAGGGAGAGGCTGTGCACCAAGGCAAGAGGTGATCTCAAGCCCATACAATGTGGCACTAGTGATAGATGTCAACTGGCAGCTTTGTTGCCTATTACCCCATACTACCTACTACCTCGATCACAGACCCAAAGTGGAGGAAGAAAGGGACCTGCACACAATGCTGGCATTCCCAGGTAGGGAGACCCTGAGAGGTATATGGAAAAAGGAGGAAGATCAGAAGCCAGTAGCAGTGGTGGCGTGACTCAGACCTCACATGCAAAGTAGGGTGTCGCCTTCAACATCAAGTCCAGTCTACAGAGTCCTGGATATGACCAAAGGAGAGTTTACAATTCTGTTCCCCTGGGCCAGTAAGGCTTTCCAGCTGGCTAATAGGGCAAAGCCTAACAGCAGTCTATTCTTGCTCAGACCCAAACTCGGGTCAGGAACATGCAGAGCTCAGGCTAGAGGGGCTGCAATCAGACTTTGCCCTGGATCAGACCTCTTTGGGAGTGCTGAATGCTTGCAGGTCCCTAGCCTATATCTGAGATGCTAGAATAACACATCACTCAATACCCTCAAGAAAGCAGCAACAGCACCAGCCCAGACCTTCCCTCCAGAAGTGCCACGAGCCCAGCCACAGCATGAAGTCAGAAGTCAGGAAGGAGACTGGAAGAATGGGCAAACGAAAAAAGAACCTCATCTTAATGAGCTAATGGTGGCAAGGAAACTCAAGATACAAACACAGAAAAGAATGACTCCAAAATATATACAAATATTGCCTTAGAGAAAAAGCACAGCTTGGGCACAAACTCAACTGAAATTCCTGGAAAACATGAAGCAAGAGTTTTTAAAAAGAATTAAATAACATTTTTATAAGTGAAAGGGGAGCACTTGGGGGAAAAGATAGAAAAGAAATGAAAGTTATAGAAGAAAGGATTGGAAAGGGAATTAACAGCTTGGCACAAGAGGTACAAAACATTGTCCATTGTCCAAACTCTCTGAAAATTAGAATGGACCAAATAAAGCCAATAACTCCATGAGATAATGAGAAATAGTATAACCAAGTAAAAGGGCTAGGAAAAAAATTGAAGAAAATGTAAGTTATCTTATAGCAAAAACAACTGAACTGGAAAAACTGATTCAAGAGCAAAATTTTAAGAATCATTGTACTCTCTGAATGCCATGATCAAAAAAAAGAGCCTCCGCATCATATTTCAAGAAATCTTAAAAGAATTATCCAGATCTCTTAGAACTAGAGGGCAAAGTGAAAAATAGTAAGAATTAGAATTAAGTCCTGAAAGAAACCTCAAAATGAAAACTCCCATTAACATCAGAGCCAAAATTCAGAGTTTCCAAGACAAACAAAAAATCCTGCAGGCATATAGAAGGAAAGAATTTAAGCATCTAGAAGCCACATTAATGATCATACAGGATTTAGCAGCCACTACTTAAAAGGAGCAGAGAACTCAGAATACTGTACTCCTGAAGGCAATGGATATGGGTTTATAGCACAACTACTACAGGGAGAAATGGATTTTTAATGAAATAGAGGACTTTCAAACATTCCTGATGAAAAGACCAGTGCTGCATAGAAAACTTGAAGTATAAACACAGGTGTGAAGTAAAATATAAAAAGATAAACATGAATGAACAATGATAAAGGATTAAACAAGAGTAAACTGCTTACATTTAAATACTAGGAATGATACATGTATACTCTCTCTTCTCATGTAATTAGGGTATACAAGTAGACATCTATACAAAGAGGAGGTGGGAAGTAGCTAACACTTGAACCTAATTCTTATCTGAACTAGTCCAAAGAAGGAAATACACACACACACAGAGTTGGGTACAGAAATATATTTCACTCAGTGGTCAAATAGGAAGGAAAGGGGGAAAGGGGGAAGGGAGAGTTAGAAGGAAGGCAAATCAAGGGAGAGACCAGTCCCAAGCAAAACAAATTTTAAGGATGCTCCAAAATATTTACTATACCTCTTTTGAAGATGACAAAGAATGGGCATATACCGATAAATTGGGGGATGGATGAATAATTATGGCATATAAATGTGATGGAATACTATCGTGCTGAACTCTTATCAGCAAATGACCAATCAGCATTCCAGAGGCCTAATAATGAAGCATGTTACCCACTTCCTAATAGAGAGGCAAAGGACTCAGAATGCAGAATGAGACTTTTTTTTTTAAGATATGGCCAATGTGGAAATTTATTTTGATACATGACAATGGGTTTTGTTTTGTTCGTGTTCTCAAGGGGGAGGAGTTGGGGTGGGAGGGTGAGAAAGCAGCTCTTGACCAATATATGTACATACAAACATACATACATACATACATCCTCGTAGATATGTATCTATATATGTGTATATGTTTCTATTTATATAAAGAAATGCATAAATATATACATATGTGTATATGTGTGTATATATACCTATGTATAGATAGATATAGATATAGATATAGATATACATATAGATATACATATAGATATACATATAGATGATATAGATATAGATATAGATATAGATATAGATATAGATATAGATATAGATATGGATATAGATATAGATATAGATATAGATATAGATATAGATATAGATAT
>NW_020948774.1:7804898-7871259 GCF_900497805.2 Vombatus ursinus
AGATATAGATATAGATATAGATATAGATATAGATATAGATATAGATACAAACTTGGGAACTCTGATCAGCAAAATAACCACACACAATTCCTAAGGGCTTATGATAAAACATGTTGCCCATTTCCTGACAAAAGTCATCAATTCAGAGCACAAACTGAGATTTTATGTTTAGACATCATCAATAAGAAATTTTATTTTGTTTGATTTTTCATGCTTGTAACAGTGGTTTTGTTTTTCTTTTTTCTCAACATGGGGGTTGAGGGAAGTAGGAGAGAGAATAGATTGGTCTTTGTTTGAAAATAAAATAAAATAATTTAGAGAACCTTGGTCCCTCCTCTAGGCAAGAAAAGTATTGAGCAAGAAAAATATATAGTTGCTTACCTAAAGATTTATTGGCATCCTGAAATCCAACTTCAATGGGAAGCATATATTTGAATAAGTAACATCTGCATGACACCAGTTTTAATATTCATTTTTCAGAATTGTAAAATGAACTGTTACAGATTTGGAAAGTATCCTGACAGAAACTGGTACAATTTTAACAAAATATAGGCCAATAACTCTATGGATTAACATGTCTACTTCAAAAAGGAGGAGGATGACTAATAGATGTCCTCAGAGCACATGATAAATAAGTTTAGAAGTTGCAGAGACACATTTAAAACAAGCAGACATCACTTCGCTGACAAATAGTAGAGGCTAACAACAGGTTAGTATTTGATTTGGTTGAATGTAACTCTAAGTAGCTTAACTTAAGGTCTGGACTATAATACAGCTAAAACCCAAGAATGAACTCAAATGACCCTCTGTGGGTGATATCCAAATGAACTTAATCAACAATGTCTCAACAAACATGCGTCCAATAAACGTAATCAGATTTGTTTATAGAAATGGATGATTTATGATAGCAATTCAGGATCAAATCATCACCACCAGAAATTATAGAAAGGTTATCATTAAGGATCATAGGCTTACTAATCAATTCAGATTATGCAAAAAAATGGTAGAAACTGTGCAGCTCACCACTGTAAATTGTTAGATTTAGCACCTACTGAATACCTAGCAAGACATGACCTACTAGCTAGAATTATACATTGGAAGTTTGCTATCTTTCATAAACTAACAGACAAATCCCTAACTGTAAATACAAATTATCCTCAAAAATTCAAGAAATAAAATTGGAACAGGAACATCACAAAGTAAAGCTGTTGCTCACATGTACCCCGATACAACATTGATCTGTAAAAATTAAAAAACATTTTTTCATAAGTGTCACTATACTAAATATTCATAATGTCCAAACTACATGGAACAAAAAGATTTTAAAATAAAGAGATCTAGAAGAAAATATTAAAATCATGTAGGAATAGGATGAAGACCTACCCCATAGTCCTATCTACTACTCAAGTTGTCCCACAGATACTTTTAATGAGCCTACAGAAGATAAGCTTATATCACAATGCTTTTATTTAATTATAAAAGGCAGTCATTTTAACCGGTGGGGCAATTGTCTGGTGAATATTAAATATAAAGGCATAATAGCAGGATAGTGACTTATTCCAGGATCATTTTATCAAGAAACAAAAACATGAAAATAAGATGAACAACATTCTGGCATCTAGAATTATACATCAGAAGCTTGCTAACCTTTATAAAGAAAAATAATAATAGTAGTAGTAGTTATTTTATCCACCTATGCAATAGTTTATAGAACATCAAAAATAAAAGAGTATTAGCAGGATAGTGACTTGTCTCAGGACTGAATTCCATAGGAAAAAGTGACAAGGATGAGAAGAATTATCATTATCATCATCTTTCAATATATGTAGACTTCTATTAGAAGAAATCAAAACCATATGGTGAAAGAATGAAGTGCGTCCTTTCTGCTACTGTTTTACCAGAGATATTTCAGTAACTACAGAAGATAAGCTTACATTCCGATTCTTTATTCAATTATAAAAGTAATCATTTTATCCAACTGTGAAAGAGAGTATAAAGTATTAAGGAGAAAAGAATAATGGCAAGAGAGTGACCTATCCCAACACCATTTCACATGTACTTTACAGACCTAAGATGAGGAAGATAACAAAATTAACAACAATAATAATCTCATGAACCTTCATAAACTAACAGATTTCAAGTTCCCAAATTGCAAGTACAATTCACAAAACGTCGTTGAGAATTCAACAAATAAACTCTACTAGAACCCAATATCATTGTCATATTCGAAAGTGTTGCTCATAATCATCTAGATACAACACTGATCCATAGAAATTTAAGAACAATTTAATATATTTAGTAACTGTCATCTACTAATATTCATATTTTCCATTCATGATATTCATAATCTAATATTCATAGGAACAAACTAGCAACAGACATGAAAGCCATGTGGGAATAGGATGAGTTATGTATTATCCCTGTAATCTTGTCTGCTTCCAGAGTTGTCCTGAAGGTACTTTCAACAAACCTACAGCAAACATGTTTGAATATCAATACTTTTACTCAGATACAAAAAGCATTTTGTCCACTTACAATAAACCACAAAAACATTAAGCGTAAAGAAATAAAAGGATAGTTAACTTGTCCCTGGACTATTTCTATCTGACCTCCACCAAACAAGATGAGAAAAACAAGATCATAATAAACATTCATGGGGTCTCTTAAGTTCAGCTAAATACTTTAGATATATTTTGTCACTAAAACTTCACAAGAAGCCTTTGAGGTGAGTGCTGTTATTATTCCCGTTCTAGAGATGGGGTAATTTTAGTTCTGAGAGGTCAAATGATTTTCCCAAAATTATGAGGCAGGTAAGTAGCATATTTGATAGGGCATTTGACATAAGAGTCATGAAGACACAAGCTCAACTCCTGCCTCAGACATTTACTAGCTGTGTGATCCTGAGCAAGTCACTTAACCCTGTTTGCTTCAGTTTCCTCAACTGGAAAATGAGCTGGAGAAGGAAATAGCAAACCACTCCAGTATCTTTGCCTAGAAAACCCCAAATGTGGTCATAAAGCGTCAGACACAACTGAACAACAACAAAAACTTTGCCTTTATGACAAAATAGAAACTCTTCTGTTCAGCTTTTTCACGCCTTCACAACTTGGCCCAAATCTATCTTTCGAGTCCCATTATACGTTACTCCTCTTCCACAGTGTACAGTGAGCCAAAATGTGCTTCTCTCTGTTGCTCACTCTGTCTCCAGTTTCTGTGTCTTTGCACTGTTCCTCATGCCCGGAATGAGCCTCCTCCTCATTTTCACATCATAGAATCCCTCACTTTCTTCCAAGTAAATTTCAAGCACCACCTTCTACATGTGGCCTTTTCTCACCCCTCCCCCAACAGCAAGTGACCTCACCCCCTGCCTTTTATTTAGCTGTCTGGTATTTATTCTCTTTATGTTATGTATGTGTGTGTATGTATGCTTGTGTGCATATATGTGGAGACAAAGAAATTGAGAGGAGAGAAAGAGAGAGATTTTTCAAATTCTTGGGAACGTTCCTAAGCACAGAAGCTCAGAGCTAGACTGAAAAGGGATTTTATTATTCAGTTCTTTATAGTTTCCCAAAAACAGAGAGAACACAAGAATCCAGAGCAAAACCTAGGTCCTATGAGCTAAGGCTATCCTGGTTAGAGGAAGAGCCATAAACAACCTGGTTTTAGTTTTTCTAAGGCTATTTACATTCTCATTGTTCCCTCCCCCCCACCTCCAGGTTTGAAAGGAAATCCATCTCCCAGAAGGGCTTGACTTAGGGCACGGTAGTAGTGATAGCAGCGATGCCACACTGGCTGCGAGGAAATCACCAGTTTAGCCAAACACCTTCTACCCCAACCACTGCTAGGCATATAGACTCATAAAAATATACATTGTAGAGCTGGACAGAACTTCAGCAGCCATCTAGGCTAATTCCTAATCAACAGGATGTGGGGATGTTTGTTATAACACATCTGACAAGTGGTCATTGACCTCATCAGTGAGTGGAAAACCACTACATTCTTAGGTAACTTATTCTACTTTCAGACAGCCCTGATTCTTAAAGATATTTTTTTCTGGTATCAAGCCCAGATTTGCCTTTTTTGTTTTAACTTATACCTGGTTATGCCTTATGGGACCCCAAGGAATAAGTCTGATATTTTTTCCACTACAGCTATCATATCTCTTTTGAGTCTTCTATTCTTAGAGCTAAATCCTTATTTTTTTTCAACCAGTCCTCATATGACATAGACTCAAGGCTCTTTACTATTTCGGTGAGTTGTCCTCCCTGCGTGCTCTCTACCTTAGTTCTTCAGCCTATCAGTGACCCCCAGAACTGAACACAATGCTCTTGATGTGATCTAGCCAGGTCAGAGTATAGAAGGACTATCGCCTTTTGATTTCTAGAAGTTATACCTCTCTCAATGCACCCCATGGTCAAATTCCATTTTGTAACTGTTAGCTTTTTGTTTTAGATTTTTTTATACTGTTGACTCACATTGAGCTTAGAATCCACTAAAATTCCCAGACCTTTATCAGGTAAACTGCTGGGATCCCTTATCTGGTATTTGTAAAATTTATTCTTGAACCCAATTGAAAGACTAACAATTATCACTAGTGGGTCATCCACAGTTTTGATGAGAATGTCATGTTTGTAGCTGAGTCCTTGTTAATCTTAAACAGTCAAGTACTAAGTACAAATCCTTAGGACATTCCACTACAGATCTTCTACCAAAATGAACTTACACCATTAATAGACTATTCTTTGAGTCTGACCATTCAGCCAATTCTGAATCCATCTAATTGTATTATCATCTAGTCCAAATCTCTCCATCTTTTTTCACAAGATTAGTACACTATACTTTATCATATGCATCTCCTCTGAGCCCCACAACAATGCTATAAGTTAAGTATTACAGAAAGTATTATGCCCAATTTGCAGATGAAGAAACTGAGACTCAGAGACTTCTAGTGACTTATCCATATCAAACAGCTAGTAAATGTCATAGGTGACATTTTAATTCAGATCTTCTTGATGCTAGGAGTACTAACTCTGGGGTCAGAGGAACTGGATTTGAACCCCTCACTTTTCAATGGACACATTACCTGTGTGACCTTAGACAAATCAAACAACCTCTTTAGGCCTCAGTTTCCTCATCTGAAAATTAAGAGAGCTGCACTAAGGTGGCCTCCAATATCCCCTCCAGGTCTTTGGCTATGATCCTATCATCCTATGTCATCTACTCTGTTAAGATGCCTTTCATTTACGCTTAATAGGGTAAGCCTATCTCTACTTACTTAATAAGCAATCTAAATCTTATTGCATGATGAGTCCAAAAAATCATCATTGTATGCACAGGGATGATTTAGATCAGAGATTCTTGACCTAGCTGTGTGTGATGGACCACTGTGGAAGTTCAATGAAGTCTGTGGGACCTTCTTAGAATAATGTTAAATACATAAAATAAAATACCTAAGATTCTGAATGGAATGACTGGAAGAATCTGGAAGGGAATGAATTATATTGAAACATAGTAATCTAAAGATTTTTTTAAAAAGCGAATTTATGGACTACAGGTTAAGAACCTCTGATCTAGATGAATTTGGTAGGCTGCTAGTTGCTTCAACCATGACTTCCTTTCACAGAGAGGATACAAGCAAACTTTCTACTTGTAAAGTATACTGACAGTGTCTGTACTGATGTGGAGAAAGAAATACCAATGATACTCACAGCCTCCCTCTTTTTTTGGGAAGAATAATAAAGATTATGTGGACAAAACTACAGAAACCACCATATTTAGGGAATGTGGAGAACCACTCTCAATTTTGAGTAAATTTTTTTATCACAATTAAATGTCATCTCTTTAAAAATTTTTCTATTTATATATTTTATTTTTAAATCATCTACATTTCCCAATATATCCTTCTCCTCTTTCCTTCCCAAAAAGAAAGATATTTATTCTCATGGTCTCTTCTCTAGGATCAATTTTGGTCATTATAATTTCATAGCATTCAATGTTGACTGTTTTGCTGTTACTCTTCTGAATTACATTGTTAGAGTCATAACAATGACTTGATTCTGCCTATTTCCCTTACATCTATTCATAAAAATCTTCCTATGCTTCTCTATAGTCATCATATTGTTTCTCACAGATTTATAATACTCCATTACATTCTTGTACCACAACTTGATTCCCCAATGATGTATTTCTACTTTGTTTCCAGTTACTTGCTACTGAAAAAATCAATTCTGTAAATATTTTTGAGTATATAGTACCTTTCATTTAACCATTGACCTCCTTGGGGCATATACCTAAGCAGTAAGATTTCCAGGTCAAAGGGTATGAAAATTTTAATCATTTTTATCATAAATCTAAATTTCTTTCAAGAATGATTTGACAAATTCATAGTTCTACCAACAGCCTTTCTATGACCCCTCCAGTACTAGATATTGATGGGTATTTTCATTAGCCAAGTGTTAGCATCATCTTTATCAATCACCTGTGGCAAATCCAAACTTTTAACTCTTATGAAATGCAATTCAGTATGAGAAAGACAATATAATAGTCTCTGAACTGGGAACCAAGGGATCTGGGTTCTTATACTGGTTGTGACACTAACTCCCTATGTGTTTTTGGGAAGTCATTGCCTGTCTCTGGTCTTCAGTTCTTATCTGTAAAATCAAGGAGTGAGACTAGGTTAATACATAAAGTTCCTCTCAGTTTTCAAGATCTAGGATTTTGTTTCTAATGTAGTCTTACATCTTCTCCCTTGTGGAGCAGTTTGGCATAGGGATTACTTTTGAATCAAGATTACCTAGGTTCAAATCCCTCCGTTGACACTATATAACCCTGACAGCATCACCTTTTGAGGGCCCTAAGCAACTATCTGAGACTACAAATTTCAGGTAAGCTGTTGACCCGCATCACAAGAAATTTTCTCACCTGAATGTTTTTTATATTAAAGAAAATGCAGTCAAAATCTTATCCCTAACTCTGTCTTTTCTCTTAGCCCAAAATGGTGTGGAATAAAGGGGCAAGGAGAGGAAAAAGATTTATGTGTTTTGTTTATAAAAATGCTCAAACTTTAAAAAGGGACTCTGTAAATACTCTAACATCTTATGTTGCTCCCTTTTCTTGTTATCTTCATTTGCTCAAAGCTCCCAGGAAGGAAATGCTTTTCTCAATGTACAAATCATCATTATTAGCTGTACTTTAGCCACTGAAGCCGTCAAAGTCATAAATAATAAAAATGAAGATAAAAATAATAATAATAGACAGAGTCCCCTCCCCCTGCCAAAAATTGGTTTCTCTTTTTAAAATAATACTCCGTGCCAGAAGCCCTTCAGAAAAGAATTAATTAATATCTCTTGCTGTAGACTAATTCTCTTTTCAACACGTGGCTGTCATTTCCCTGTCATCATAGCTGATTTACAACAGGGTTTAATTAAATTCTCTGTACATTATTCAGCATTCTCCAAAGACAACACCAAAGAGGCCGAGGGTATTTAAAATGTCACCTGCTGAGACATATCATCTCCTCCTAAATAAATATGACAGTGATCAAACTTTGGCTAATTACAGTGACTTAGTTATTTGTTTGTATGTTTTAATATTTAATTGCTTTCATGTTCATCCAATTACAGAGCAACAGCAAATAGAAATTAACTTTTTTATCAGCATGTTTCCAACCCAGCTGATAAATCCTCAAAAGGCTATGCACAATAGGAGCCTGTCCAACCTATGAGAACTGTGAGATATACTCTCAGTTGAATGCACTGGTCTAGTAAATTAAAATGGGGAACCTCCCAGCTCTCACTCTACTATCTTTTAGGTGGTTGGATATGGAGATTCTTGGAGTAAATCTAAATATTTGACTATTGTGCCATCTTGAATATATCCAGAGCTTTTAGTTGTCTGCTACCACCCCATGGTCATACTAGGTAATACCCCATGGTTTTGACTTGTACTTTTCTCTGAGGGAGAAATGATAGGTGGGATTGGGGTGGGTGAAGAAAGGAGAAACCGAACTTCTCCTTGAAGTTCCAAAATGTTTAACTTGCATTCTCCTTCCAGGCAGCTGCATTGTCTCCCCTCTCCACAAGTTTTCTCAAGGACCTTGGTGCATCTTTGTGCCCCACAGCCAACGACGTGCCATCCTGCTAAAAGGCCATTAAATTTGATACACCTAAAATCACTCTCAGGAACAGAAAAGGTGCTAAAGATCATTGTGACTGATTTCCCAGGTTATATACCGCTTCATCCAGAAAACAGGACAGGGACAAGAGGAACATTATCATCATCAATGCTGGGCTCAAATTCACCAATGAGTCCATGGAAGCCAAATGATATGGAGCCATCCCAAATAACTTATTGAAATGATCTTTGATCTTCTCTTATCACTCTATCCTGGTACACCTTAGGGGGTCACTTTCATCAGAAGTCTTATCTCATCATTACATAAACTTGGATGTAATTATTTTTAAAAGATGAAGAATTATTCAATAACAAATTTTCTGCTTCATAAAAAAGGATTATATAGCATTTTTTTCAGTCATAGTAGCTGTACTGGTTTATTTTGCTTGTTTTTCATTGTCATAGGGAAACAGTTCTTTGGAGGGGCATATAAGAAAATTACCATTATATAAAAAAAGAGCCATTCAAAACAATGAACTTTTTAAAATAATTAAGCAATTTTGCAAACATTTATGTTTACTATGTATAATAGGGGAATAGGGACTATACCTATAATTTCACTGGTATAAGGAACCTCATTGTACCAATGCAAGTCAGTACTTTCCCTATAGTTTATAGTCAGAGCTGCTTAAAGCAGTGGTCTCTAAACTTTTTTGATCCTACAATCCTATTAGTAAAATTTTGGGGGGCACATACTTTTTAAAATTTATTCATTTTTAATTTCTGGAATAAAACAACCATTTCCACAACATAGTATAATAAAAGATGATTGCACATGAAACTGCAAATCTATTATGTATAACTTGCTATTTCTTTTAAATATATAATAAAATTATAATGTGAATTTTTTTTCTTTTTTCTTCCCTCCCCCCTACCCTAGAGATGGCTGCCATTAGACATAAGTGTGTGCATATATACATGTATGTATATATATATATATGTATATATATGTGTATGTAAAATTATTCTACATACTTCTATTTATCAGTTCTTTCTCTGGTTGCAGATAGCATCTTTCTTCCTATGACCATCACAGTTAATTTGGGTATTCATAGCCATCAAAATGACATATTCACTCAAAGTCATTCTTAAAACAATATTGCTATGACTGTACACAATGTTCTCTTGGTTCTACTCATTTTGCTCTTCATTATTTCATGCAAGTCTCTCTATGTTTTTCTAAGAACATTAAGCTTGTTATTTTTTATAGCACAGTAGTATTCCATCACAATCATATACCACAATTTGTTTAGTCATTCCCCAATTGATGGGCATCCCTGAAATTTCCAGTTCTTTGCCACCACAAAGAAGGCTGTTATAAACGTTTTAAAACACTCTCAATTTATATGTATTTATTAATAACTTATATATGTTACATAACTTACATAAAATGGAAATATTAAAAAGATCAGAAAAAGATTAAGTAATATTTGATTCTAGAACCCATAGGGAGCCAGTAGAGTTTATTGAGTGGGAAGTGATATGACATGGTCAGACTTGAACATTAGGAAAACCATTTTGGCAGTTTTGTGGAGGATAGCTGGAATGGGGAGAGAGTTGAAACAGAGAATCCAATTAGGAGGTTGGTTTCAATAGTCTGTGAGATGATTAGGGCCTGAAGTATGATGGTGACCATTTGAATAGAGAGAAGGGAACAGGAAGAAGAAATCCTGTGGAGGAAGAAATTATAAGATTTGGCAATTGATTGATTTACAGGCTGGGGGAAAGTGAGGAGTCATGAATAATGGCAAGGCTGTGAACCTTGGTGACTGACAGGATCATAGTGCCTTCAACAGAAATAAGAAAGTTCAAAAGAGGAGTTAGTTCCAGAGGAAAAAAAAATAACGAGCTTTATGGAGAAGAAGGAGGAGAAGAAGAGAGGAAAGGGGAGGGAAGGGGAAGAGAAAAGATGGAAAAGAAAAAAAAAATAGACTTGTTTGTGTTATGCCTGTTGTTGAGAAATGGAGAAGAATCCTGACAAAGGAGCAGAGTTGGAGAGGCTTTTGCCAACTTTAGGATAAAAGTCATTGCTTTTTCCTGAAAGAGCTTAAGTAGTTCAGCCGAAGGATCAGTTGAGCCAGAGTGAGGCTGAAAATGATGAATATTACAGTTGCTGCTGAAGAGCAAGCCCGGTTGAACTTAGAAGAGAAGCAGCAGAGAAGTGGAATGGTGGTTCCAGTTCTCCAGGAAAGATGTAGTGTCCAAAGAAATGTTAGTCCGGCAGCCTATGGATCAACTCAGCTTAACATTAAAAGCATTTGTTTGTGCAGAAACTACACTCACCAAGGAACTTTTATGAACAGTTCCTGACACTGAAGGAATATTTAAAAGTCCAGAGTTGTGAGTTTTCCCCACGTGCATTCCCTACAGGTGTGCCTTACTATTGTGACTTTTACGTGTTGGCCAAATCTCCCCACAAAAATTATATATAGTGGTAGAAGAAGGTGATTCAGGTTTGTAGGTTGAAAATTATGTAATATTATGGATTTACTTTGCCTTTTCAGTAGGTGTTTTGGTAAGGACAGTCCCTTTATTCTTTTTTGATTGATTGTTCATTTCCCTCCCCACAGAAGGTATTGCAATTCTTCTTTTCCTTCCTCAAACCTCCAAGATCTCTGTCAATTTGAGGACCTTGCCTCATTTTACTGAGAAAATTAAGACCATTCAACATGGTCTCCTTTTTCTACCATTTTCTTCATTTCAAAATCCCTTGACATTATCTCCTATTTTCTCCTCCTTTCCCTAGTCTCTGACATAAAAGTGACCATTTATGAGTTTAATACCCAATGGAGAGCTTTATGCAAATTTTACAGTACTATGTCAAAAATAGTGAAATGATATCCATGGAGATCTTTATGTGTCAAATAACAAAGGATAAGGGGCTCTTTCTGAAATTTTTCATGATTGCCAATATTTATGCCAAGGATGGACCTCCATCAATGTGAATTCTAATTGGTTCCTACATGTCCTTTATGGCCAGCATGCAATTCAGAATCAGTATGTAAATTCCCTTTGGGATTCACATGTCCTGGCTGTCATATACATTCAGTTTAGATGCTGGAAATATCTCTCTCTGAATAGAGGCTCATCTTCTTTACCCAACTAATTCCCCTTGACATGCACTTAAGGACTCAATGAATCACGGCTTCAAGTACTATGGCACAGCCAAGGACAGAAGAAAGACTAATTCCAGAGAACAGCAATAAGGAACAAGATGATTCATTTTGAACAAGGGCTTGAGATGACCTACAAATCTAAAACACAAAGCTGAGAGTTGCAATAGGCATAGCTACAATATCACACCAAAAGACTGTCTTCATAGGTGGGACATGTGGAAATGGTCAATATTTTCAGCCCACACAGATACATCTCATAATCATCTTCAAAGATAAAAGACATGTCAACCAAACAGCTTTTGTGATGGGTCACATGAACCAGGATCAATATTGAATATTTCTCAATAATAACTCCATAGTCTGTGTCCTTGCCATATTATAACATACAGCAAAGAATACAGCAAAGACTTTTACCAGAGCCCATAGACAGGAAAAATTTTTCTTCTCTAGGTCCTACCTCCCTGGGAGATCTACAAAACTTATAGTGATGCTTTGGGGTTGATAATTCCCAAGAAGGAAAAGAATTTAGGGTCACTAGAGAGTCACTTTCCTCCCTAAGACCTACACAGTCCATATGACTGACTCACAGCATTTAAGGGAATGTTCTAGGTTTGTTCTGTTCTGGTTCATTCTGGTTAAGGGTTTGTTACATTCTGGTTCTTTACCTCTCACACAGATACCATTCAAAGATAAAGGGCAATAGTATATTCTAATCAACAACTGTTGCCATGGGTCACATAAACCAGAATCGATATTGAATATTTTCCAGTAATAACTCTATAGGCTGTGTCTCCAACCACTCACCCAAGGGCAACTCTGGAAACATTTTAATTTAGCTCCTCTCAACCAATTTCCTCGGGGTATTCTGTTTCCTTGCAAACGTAGGAAGTTACCAAGGCATGGAAAATAGAACTAATTTATAACTCACAGCAAAGAATATAGCAAAGACTCATACTAGAGCCTATGAAGGGTCAAGAAAACATTTTCTTCTATTAGGTCCCACTTCCCTCAGAGATCTACACAAACTTACAATGTTTTCCTTTCGGTTAAGAAGTCCCAAGTGGGGAATGAATTCAGGACCACTAGAGAGTCAGCTCCCTTCCTCAAGACTTATACAGTCCATGTGACTCACAGAACCCTCTCTGCCTCTGTCCTCTGTGTCTCTGTCTCTGTCTCTCTTAATCTTTGTACTACATCTATCATATCTGTTATACTTTGGAGGCTCTGGCTATCCTGCCACTGTCTCTACTAATGGCACAGACACTGCCAAATACTTTCTCTTCCTCAGAAAACAATTTCCATGAAGACCAGGGGTATAATTCCTTTTCTTCGCTGCCAACCAATGAGTAGAGACAGGTTGAAGTCAATATGTGCTTTTTACTGGACAAAAGTTTGGATAAAGTAAAAAAATAAATACAAGGAAAATAATTTTTTATAGATTGAAATTGATACAATCCAATCCAATCCAATCCAAACCAATGATTTTGCAAATGACAAAACTGAGTCTTGGGGAGCTAATATAACAGGGGATCTGATACTTCTTCTCCATTTCTATTGGATTCCTTAGCTTCAAAGAGATTCTCCCAGACCCTCTAATATACTACTCAAACACAATTAAATTAGAAGGGGGGAAAAGTCTTTAATGTTTCTTGCATGCATACTAAACAAAAAATGTATAATCAATAAAATTTAGTATTATCTATTCACTATATCAGTATTAGCAGGGTCTCAATTTAGAAATATTTTATTAGCAATGTTACTGTTGTACTTAAAATCAATCTACCTGCATTTCTTATGATTCAGATTTATCCTAGTTATTATTAGTCTTTCCAAAGTAATTCCCTAGGTTATTTGTATGAATTACTGAGATATATGTATGTGTGTATGCTGCCTGGGTTAAACTAAAAAAAAATGCTTATAGTCAATACATTTTTGTTGGATGAATGAATGAATAATTAACAACATATACTGAGCTGTGTTACAGCAATCTGTGCTTCTGTAGAGCCAAGTTGCTGAAGTTTGAGGGGGTGTTCCCTGCCCTTACCTCAATAATTATAGAGAGTCCAGATTTCTCAAAAGAGTCAATCAATCAGGGTTATGAACTAAGTGTGTACAAGTACTAGGCAACTCTACCAAACTGATCAAAGGCTGTACAAATGAAAGTACTGTACACAGGAAGTATATAGGGAAGGGCTGAGAAGAAATCATGCCCTGTGTATTTGTTATTGTTATTGTTCTTTTGTTTTTTATGAGCCAGTTAAGAACCTGAGTGTTCCAGTGTCTGGCAGCACAGAGAAAGAAAGGTTTGCATTCAAGCCCCTAAGAGAGAATCACTTGGGGAGGAGGAGGAAAAGAGTCTGTCCCCTCCCTGCTCCATTGACCAGAAAAGGACCTTGAAGGGTCAAAAGATTAGAACTTCTTATCATGTCCCCAGAACAGCAATAGATGATGGTAGTGTTTACATTGGGTGATGAAGACAAACTAAACAAACTGAGGAAAGGCAGCTTCAGGACTCCTAGCAAAAAGCTACGGAAAGTCTAGGAGGAAATTTGTGAGAACTTCACAAAGAGAAAGGGACTTCGAACAAAAGAAATTCCAGGAGGTATGACTTACTACTTTGGTATATGTGCTTTCTCAGTTTGAGTCCACTTTCCCCGGGATACTGTATGTATTTGTAGAATAGAGTGCCCCTAGTTTGGGGGGACATGTTGTACCAACTTATCTTTCTGTATCATCTTAATAGCCTTTCTACAGGCTAAGTCTGAACTAAAATCTGGACTAGTACAATAACTTCTTAATTGTTCTCCTTTCCTCAAGTCTCTCCCTTCCCCAATCCATCCTCCACACGAGTGCCAAAGTAATGTTTCTAAAACATAGGTCTAACTACATCACTCCCCTGTCAAGAAGCTTCAGTGACTCCTGATTGATTCTAAGATCAAAAGCAAATTCATTTAATATTAAAAACTGTTCATAATGTGACTAGAGGAGTAACATATAATAAGTCTCAATTAAATATAGCTAATTGATATCAATTGATAATCATGGGGGTAGGAGGGAAGCATACCAGTGAGGGCTGTGAACCAAAGTAATAGAAAATCACTTCCGTCTCTTCTGGGTTGTCCCTATAACTCAGAAAGAAGTAATAAGCTTAGCTCTGGGAAGTCAACCTGCCAGTTCAAGTGGGAGTGGGGATAGTGAGCCCAAAACCTGAAAAATACATAAATCATTCCCACTACACATGATGTAATTTTCTAAAGTTTATTTTATTTTTAGCTTGTGGAATAAAACAAACATTGACAAAACATAGTATAATTAAAAGGAAAAGGTGATTGCACATGAAACTGCAAATCTATTATGTACAACTTGCTATTTCTTTTAAATAGATATCAAATTATGTAAATTTCTTTTTTTTTCCTTCCCCCCACCCTGGAGATGGCTACCATCAGACACACACATATATATATATGTATGTATATATACATATATATATACATATATATACACACACACATATATACACACATATGTATATTCTATATATGTATGTAAAATCATTCTGTGCATACATCTATTTATCAATTCTTTCTCTGAATACAGATAGTGTCTTTCTTCATATGTCCTTTATAGTTAATTAGGATATTTATAGCAGTCAAAACGACTTATTCATTCAAAGTCATTATTAAAACAGTATTGCTGTTACTGTATACAATGTTCTTTTGGTTCTGTTCATTTCACTCTTCATTATTTTGTGTGAGTCTTTCCATGTTTTTCTAAGATCACTGAGCTTATCATTTCTTACAGCACAGTAGGATTCCATCACAATCATATACCACAACTTGTTCAGCCATTCCCCAGTTGATAGGCATCCTCTCAATTTCAGATTCTTTGCCGCCACAAAAAGAGCTTCTATAAACATTTTAGAACACATAAATTATTGAATTGGGAGTCAGGAAACCTGAATTTTAATCCTAGCTCATCTAGCAACTCACTGTGTGACCTTGGGTATTTCCCTTGGTTGGAGTCTCAAATTTCTATATCTGTCAAATGAGAGGTTTGGACCAGATGTATCTATAGTTCCTTCCAGCCACATCATTCTATGACTCTACTTTGTCTTCCCCAAAAGCCATTCAATCTGGGTAGCTACCCATCGGTGTTCTCCCATAAATCAGAGAAAACTCCCTTTATATAATAAAGATCAATGTATTCCCATGATTTTATTGGGGCATAAGTACTTGCTTGTATAGCCCAAATAAACTAGGGTTGGGGGGTGATTATCTTATCCCAACTCCCATTCGAATTACCAAGTTGAGTCCCTGAAGGACAGCTGGCTACATCTTCTTCAAGGTTTTGGAAGAAACTCTAAGGGATAACAGAGTTTTCTCTAATGCCATTAGCTCAAGCCCCTATTCCGATATGCTTATCCCAATATCAATTGCCAATGATATCTTTGATATCATCAATACCATTGATTAACACCTTCACTATCAATTTAACCAAAAAAAATCAATTAGATTTTACAAAGGTATACTAACTGAAGATATAGAAAGAATCAAAGTACTAGAATGTTCCTCTTCCCACCCCCACCCCCCACCTCAAACCAGAGGCACCATGGTCCCTGAAGAGAATGGGATCAAACTTAACCAGTTGTTACAAATCATTTTCCCCACCAAGTTGAATCCTGACTGTGGTATAATCACTAGAGGGTTTGTTCCACTGCTGATGGATATAGGATTTCATCTTCTGGGTTGATACATTACTAGGCTTAGTCAAGTGAGCGCTCCTCAGGGCTCAGCTTCTGGTAAACTCCCTGAAAATTGAACCTCTGTTCCTCAGACCTTTCAAAGTTCACCTAAGGAAAGAAGATCTGAAAAAAAGGTAGACACAAGATTGCCTGGGAGGCGATGTACTTGTAGGTCAACCAAATGGGTCTTCCTCCACCTTTCTCCCCTTCACCCCACCCCCTGCCTCCACAGCACTCCAGAGCTCAAGGAGTCATATTTTTATCAGAAAGGAAAAAGAGAGAGAGAAAGAGAGTTTCTCCTTTGAGTCCCCTTGCATGTACTCTGAGGCATAAATCTATGGTCAATCAATCAATCAACAAACATTTATTAAGCAACTATTCAGTGCTAGGTACTGTGCTGGTTATCTTGGAATGTAAAAGAGTGTACATTTTATCCAGGGAAAGAACAGAGAAAGCACTTAAGTATTTGTAAAGTATAAGGACAGAGACCAAAACTGTGATTTCTTTAATATATATGGAACTCCCAGATATGGAAACTCTGTCAAAGTAGGGCAGCACCTTCTTTGCAACTTATAGTCTTACAGAGATAGGGAACCTGTGGCCTTCTAGGTCCTTGAGTGCAGTCTTTTGACTGAGTCTAAGTTTTACAGAACAAGCCTTTTTATTAAGGAGATTCGTTCTGTGAAGTTTGGATTCGGTCAAAGGGCCACACTTAGAGGTCCACGTGTGGCCTCGAGGGGCATGCATTCCCCACCCTGTAGACAGTTGCAGAGAGTACTACGAAGTAAAATGACCTTCCCAGTCTCAAGCCAGTTTGTGTCAGAAGTAGGACCTAAGCCCAACTCTTCTTGGCTCCAATACCAGATCTGTATCCACTATGCCTCATATGAGACAGTTTTGGTGGAGAGACACTAGCATCTGGCAGGATTAGGAAAATCTCCAGTAGAAGGTGTCTTTTAAGTTGAGCTTTGGAGGAGGCTAGGAAATTGAAAAGGTGGAGGTGAAGAGAGAACGCATTCCAGACATTGAGGATGGCCTGTGCAAAGGTACAGAGACAGAAGAAGGAATGTTGTATGTCAAGACCATCAAGAAGGCCAGACTAGCTGGACCATAGAATGAATAAAGAAGAATAACTTGTAATGAGCCTCAAAAGTGATATTGGAGCCACATCATAAACAGCTTCTAATATCAAAGGAGTTTGTTTATGATTTTAGAATCAATCAGGAATCACTGGAGTTTCTTGACAGGAAAGTAATGTGCTAAGACCTGTGTTTTAGAAACACGATTTTGGCACTTGTGTGGCGGATGGATTGGAGAAGGGAGAAACCAGGAGAGCCAGGAGAAAAATTAAGAAGCTGTTGGCAAATTTCATTATTATGAAATTGTCATAATAATTGTAGCCCAGAAAATGTTCTCAGAACACATATTTTAAAAAATCAAAGGAGGATAGAATGACTTTTCAAGAGCAGACATGAAGCATCTTCCTAACCACAGAAGTCAGTGTGTGGTTAGTAACTGCTCACATCATATTTGCAGTGTCTGTTGCTTAATGACAACCAGTTTAAGAAGATAGGGGTGAGGTGAGCAAAGAGGGAGAATGAATACTAGAGTGAAGTTATTTTGTTACACTAATTACTAATAATGGCCCATGCTAGGAGTCCAGACACAGACAATTCACTTTAAAAGCTGTATAATAATGTTTAGAGTAAGGAATTAACTTTTATAGCCTTGAGAGCAGATGTACTTCTACCATAATACAGATTTATTACAAATTAATTTTTCACCTCAAGTAGTTGATAATAGACACATATTATATAGTAGAGAGGACTCCTTGGTCAGATTTATTCTCTACTATACTGAGATATAAGGACAGGTTTTTGAGAGAGTTAACTACTAAGCCACACTCTGTCAAGTGGCACATTGCACTCAGCATTCACCTTCAAAGACTGTTCTGTAGTGTTTCATTCAGTAACCTTAGGCAAATACATTGCCTCTTTGTTTTCAACTAAGGAACCCATGGTTACCTTGAAATCCACCAGTTGTCTAAGCCCTACTGTTCCTGGCTGCATTGTTCAGATTTTGGAAGAGCTAATGAGAGAAGCACAGAATTAGAGAATGTCAGACCCCCACTACTCAATAAACTCTAGTGGCTCCCTATTGCCTCCAGGAGAAAATACAAAATGTTCTGTTTTGACATTCAAAGCCTCTCATAACCTAGTCCCTTCCTGCTTTTCCAGTTTTCTTATACCTTACTCCCTTACACATACTCTTCAATCTAGGGATAGTAGCTTCCTGGCTGTTCCACAAACAAGACATTCCATCTCTTTGCAATGGGCATTTTCTCTGGCTGTCTCCTATACCTGGAATGTTCTCCCTACTCTGTTCTGTCTATTGATCTCTCTGGATTCCTTTAATTCCCAATTAAAATCTCATCTTTTCTGGGAAGCCTTCCCCAACCCTTCTTAATTCTAGTGCCTTTTCTCTATTATGTCCTATTTATCTTGTATACAGCTTGCTTTGTTTGCATGCTATCACCCCCAGTAGATTGATCCTTGAGGGCAAGAATTGTCTATTGCCTCTTTTTGTATCCCTGGTGATTAATATAGTGCCTGGCACATAGTAGGCTCTTAATAAATATTGATTGATCTAGAAAGAAATTCAGTTCTTCTAGTTTAACCTGTACCTGCAGGACAAATGAATCTCTTCTATAACATTCCTGACAAATACTACTCTGATTGCTTTGAAAACTTGAAAGTTCAGAAAGTGTGCATGTTTTTAATCTGTGCTACAGATGATAAATTCTGGGCTGCCAAAGGCAACATTTAACTATTGAATATTTCAACCTTTAGAGGATTCAATTCATGGATCAAGGCAGCATGACATAGTGAATAAAGAGCTGGCCTTAGAGCCAGGAAGGCCTGAGTTCAAGGACCACCTCTGATGCACACTGGCTGTGTGACCTTGGGCATGTCACTTAACCACTCAAGACTCTAAGAAACTCTCCAAGACTGTAAGTTGCAGAGAAGGTACCAACCTGCATTGGTAGAAGGACTTTCCCATGTAGCACAACAACTATCCATGCAACACTAGGCTGAGGCCATGGAGGCTGGTGACCTTCACCAATCCATGTCATTTTTCTGCTTTCAGAGTCGGCCCTAGATTCATTGCTCTTGGGTTGCTTGTCTCCTAATTAAGAGATCTATTTTGGTTCTTCTATTCCATATCCACCTCAGATTCCTGAGGAATAATTCTATTTGGGGCTCTAATTTAAGAGGTCCTCCCCAGCAAGGTAGAGGGAATAAGAAATAAAAAGGTACCCAGAGTACAAGCATGAATAAGATATAGAATAAATAGTTTTATTCCCCCCCAGAAAGAGAATATTCATATAATAAAGGATCACTGAGTGATTAAATCAATTAAGACACTAATATTCAAGCTTGCTGAGACATTTGCAATGTGGCTTCTCATTAGCTATTTAACATTTCACCTTCACTGAGTACAACCCAATCAAAGCCGAGTGGGCACTTTGTTTTCTCTCTCTGGACTCTTTCCCTCTTAGCTAGACATCTGCTACTTTTTTCCATGACAGTGGAAACTGTATCTGGACAGTGATAATATATTTGGGCTGTAATGGCTAATATCACTACTCAGATGCCTGTGAAGGGAAAAACATTAGATGTCTTTTGAAATCTTGCAAGGCACAAGCAGGAACAGGATCCATCCCAGACACAAGCTTGCCTAGGAGGCCATGAATTCATGACTTGCAACACAGAGGGCTGGGATGGGGGGAGGCAACTGCCCCTAACATTAGCTCCCTGGAGAGTCATCCTTACCCTTTGAGGTCAGGAGAAAGTCAAGAACTGAAGGGCAGAGATCTCCCCTTTAATATATCTGCAGAGTTCTTAGAAGCCAATTGAAAGAGTCATCAGGTTCAACAGAAAGCAGACAGAGGATATCTGCACCAGATATCTGAAGGGGGGCCCCCTCTATCCTGCCTCCCCAAGTGGGTGCCACACTCATATCAATGAAATCACAGGTCCAATATCCCATGGGCCAAAAGATAAAGCATCTCAGTGGATGTTCTCAAAACACCAACTTCAGGGATCCAGTGACCACATCTTTAAAGTGATATTTGTATCTTTCTCTAAAGAGAGCTAAGCCAGGGAGATATTCCAGGAGTGGTCTCTAAGACTATGCCTCTCAGATAGGACTGGTCTTTCACAAAATTATAACTAAAGGTACATGTAATACCATATTGGTACCATGCCTATATAATCTATGGGACAGATATGTCTGTCTGAATATCTCTCTCAATATACCTAAGCCCAAAACTCCATATCCTAAGTGACTGAGTATCTCTAATGCAGAACAATCACATCAGGAAATGTGAATTCTAATAGTATGAAATGACTTCTGAGTTGGAGAAGGGGGTTTGGGGAAGATAAGGACTATAAGGAAGATAAAGAAGATAAGGAACTCAGTCTACAATGGCACTATCAAGGAACCCAGCAGTCATATTGTATTCTTGAGACAGAGCTTTGGGTTGCACTCACAGTTAGTTAGTATCACATGGATGAAGATCCAGACAGAAGACGTCTGAAAAGTGGAGGAGAATAAAGAGAATGCAGTATCACAAAAATCCAGGGGAGAAGATATCCGTGAGAAGAAAGAAGGTTATCACCATTCAAGATAGGAAGAGGTCATGAAGGATAACAATTGGGGAGAAAAAGGTCATTAGATTTGGCTATAGAGAGATGATTAGTAACTTTGCAGTGAGTGGTTTCAGTTGAATGATAAGGTCAGGGTTTAAAAGAGTAAAAAGAAATGAAATACTGAGTATAGAGGGATTTTTTTCAAAGAGTTTAGCCGAGAAGGGGAGGAGAGATTAAGATGATAATTTGTGGGGATGGTCGAATTGAAAGAGAATTTTTAAAGCTCACAAGGGATATGAACTTGTTAGTTGGAAGCAGAGAAGGAACCAGTAAACATAGATAGAATAAAGATCAGGGAGAGAGCAGAGATGATAGAGAAAGCAATCTGTCTTCTTTAAAGACAATATAGGTTGGGATCAAGAGTGCATTTTAGCATTGTCAAGGAGAGGGGCCACCTCTTCATACGACATCGAACTGGAGGAGGAAATAGTGGGGGAAAATGTCTGAAAGATGTAGGATAAGGTGAAGAGAGACAACAAAGTTTAGCAGAGGTCTCAGAAACTCTCCTGATTATTATCAACTGTTTGTTTGAGGGTGATGTTAATCATTAAGGCTTTTTCAAAATACCTATCAGTAGCACTGACTGGCTGCTCCCCTTCAACATGCTGAAAGCAATGACAGCTATAGTTGAAATTAGTTCATCAGTAGTAATTGATGACATGTTTTTGTTTTTGTTTTTCTGTCAAAGGGTAGATCACACATTGCCAGGTCTCCTGCCTAGTTTCTAGCCTCCTGGCAAAACAGAAGAAACATCATTCCATTAAGCACCATGATCCTCACAATCCAGGGAAGAATCTATGTGGTAGCTATCATCTAGGACACTAACCTCCAGAACATTCCCCTTCTTTCTTCAATGAGTTCACTGCCTGGCTTACAGTCTTTCTCTTCTTCTCAACTCCTGTCTTTATACTAAGGGACTTCAACACACAGTTCTCCAGTTCACTCATTTCATATAACCCAATCATCTATCCTACCTCAGCCAGACATCTTGTCATTGTTCAGTCATTCAATCATGTCCAACTCTTCATGACCCCATAGACTAGAGCACGCCAGGCCTTTCTATCCTCCACTATCTCCCAAAGTCTGTTGAAGTTTTTGTTTATTGCTTTCATTACACTATCTGTCCATCTCATTCTCTACAGATCCCTTTTCCTTTCGCCTTCAATCTTTCCCAATATCAAGTCTTTTCTAGAGAGTCCTGTCTTCTCATTATGTGGCCCTCCCCCCTACTCAACAAACTCCAGTGAGCTCCTTATCAGCTCCAGCATCAAATATAAAATCCTGTTTGGTGTTCAAAATCCTTTATAATTTGCCCTCACCCTTTCCAGTCTTCTTAGGCTTTACACTCCCCCGTATACTCCATGATCCTCTGGGCATTTTCACTGGCTGTCCCCCATACCTAGAAGGTTCTTACACATCTTCCCTGACTTTCTTGAAGGCCCAGCTAAAATCTCTACAAGAAGCTTTTACCAATCCCCTTTAATTCTAATTATTATTTCCTCCCTTGATTGATTATTTCCAATTTATCTTGTATGTAGTTTGTTTGTACACAGTTGTTTACATATTATTTCTCCCATTAGACTATGAGCACTTTGAGAGCAGGGTCTATCTTTCATCTTTCTTTGTATCCCCATCCCCTAGCACAGTAACTGGCACATAGTAGGCACTTAAATGGTAATAAATGTCAATTGACAGACTGAGAAGGTAACTCCAACATGAAAAAAAATTTTCCCCTTAGCACAGTCCAGGAAAGTGCAGAGCCAAAGAGGGAGTGTGTTTTTAATTATGCTTAATAATTTTCCATAGTGCATAAATTTTCAGATGATGGAATGGAAAACCATTTCTTAAGAACTTAGTATTTTGCAACACTGAGCTAAGCACCAGAGATAGAAAATTGAGGTAGTCCCTCCTCTCAGAAAGTTCATATTCTAACAGGGGGAAACAACATCAAAAAGAAGAGTCATTTTTTGTTTCATTTAATGACAGATGGAAAGCTCAGGCAAGTACTTAAAACAGGAAAAGTAGCAGGACAGATGACAAAGATCTTGGGACAATGGCCGGACAGATACTCATATAGATAGTGGGTTCAATAGTTAGAATAGAGTGGGGTCCTGGGATATCTCCAGCAGAAATGGATGATATTGAGGGTTGTATCCAGCTGACAGTAGGCTTCCTCTTCCTATGAGAACTGGGCAGTGGGGCAATGAGCATTGGTTGGGAAAGAAAAAGTTCTATGGCTCTCCTCCATGACATCAGGTAGTGTCAGTCTGTCTTCTTGTCACTCATTGGTGGGCTGGGATGAAGGAAAGCAAGGTTCCTAGACATTTTCCTTTTGAGCATGGGTAGAGACTTAAAACAAAAGGTGTCTAAAAGCTGTAGATAGGGGGGAATTATTTTTCTTAAGAATTTGTTTGGCCACTGAAATGATTGAGGCTGCTGTGACTGCCACCAGCCTTGCTTGGTGTTATAGCATATACACGCTGTTATGCCTCTTTCTCATGGGTCATACTCCATTCAAGAGCCTCCTTCTCTTCTCCCCACACCCACCCCCAGGAACTTAGACACATAAATACTGAAACTTTTTCTTTTAAAAGTTTAACAATTCTCCAAATCTACATTAGTTCAATTTTCATCCCTGGAGACAACACTCACATCAACCATTGGAGTACTGAGATTTTAATTTATCCTATCAAATGGAGAAAACTTCCAAGAAACCATTCTGTACCCATAGGTAAATGCACTCATAGTTATTTTTAAATATGTATTTAAGTTTTGATTTGTTGTGCAAATACCTCTTTGAAAGAACAGGATTTTTAAAAATTAATTCTTCAGTATGGGACCATAGGACTTAGATTTGGAAAGGATATTAAAAATAATATAGTCTAATGCTATTTTACAAATGAAGAAACTGAAGTCCAGAGAGGAGAAATCATGACCACACATGTAATAAGTTGCAAAGTTGGTATTTGAACCCAGGTCATTTAACTCAAATGTACTTTTTTCCCCATTGCACGTAGATTTTTTTTAGATTGCTATTAGTTTAATACCATAACAATCATTCAGGAAAGGTTTGGACTGGCTACCTTTGGAAGGGGGAGGCATAACTACATAAGGGTCTTGGGAGCCATATTTTTCTACCTAATGTGGAATTGGAACTGAAAGGGCATAATTTCTTATATATACATATATATATTTATTAATTTATTTTGATTTATCAATAATCACTTCCATATGCTTTTGAGTTTAAAATTTTTCTCCTCCTTCCTCCCCACCACCCTCCCCAAAATGGCACACAATCTGATATGGGCTATACATTTACCATCATATTAAACATATTTTCACATTAGTGATGTTGTAAGTAAAAATTAAAACCAATAGAAGGAACCATCAGAAAGAGGAAACAAAACTCCACAGAAGAGAAAAAAATAGCAATTCAACTTCCATAGTTCTTTCTTTGGATGTGGATAGCATTTTCCATCACAAGGTCCCTGGAGATGTCTTAGATCCCTATATTGCCGGGAAGGGTTAAGTTTATCAATATTAGTCATCACACAACATGGTTGTTATTGTGTACAATGTTCTCTTGGTTCTGCTCACTTCATTCAGCATCAGACCATTCAAGTCTTTCCAGGTTTTTCTAAAGTCAGCCAGTTCATCATTTCTTATAGCACAATAGTATTCCATCACATTCATATACCACAACTTGCTCAGCCATTCCCCAGTTGATGGGCATCCTCTCAATTTCCAATTCTTTGCCACCACAAAAAGAGCTGCTATGAAAATTTTTGTGCATGTGGGTCCTTTTCCCATTTGTATGATCTCTTTGGGATATAGCCCTAAAAGTGCTATTGCTGGGTCAAAGGGTATGCACATTTTTATAGCCCTTTGGGCATAGTTCCAAATTGCTCTTAAAAATGGTTGGATCATTTCATGACTCTACCAACAATGCATTAGTGTTCCAATTTTCTGACATCTTCTCCAACATTTATCACTTTCCCGTTTTGTCTTGTTGGCCAATCTGATAGGTGTGATGTGGTACCTCAGAGTTGTTTTGATTTGCATTTCTCTAATCAATAGTGATTGAGAGCATTTTTACATGTGACTATAGATGGCTTGAATTCCTTCATCTGAGAACTGTCTGTTCATATCCTTTGACCATTTATCAACTGGTGAATGACTTGTATTCTTATAAATTTGACTTAATTCTCTATATATTTCAGAAATGAGGCCCTTATCAGAGAGACTGGTTGTAAAAATTTTTTCCCAATTTTCTACCTTCCTTCTAATCTTAGTTGCATTGGCTTTGTTTGTGCAAAAACTTTTCAATTTAATGTAATCAAAGTTATCCATTTTGTTTTTCATAATGTTCTCTATCTCCTGTTTGGTCATGAATTCTTCTGTTCTCTATAGATCTGACAGGTAAACTATTCCTTGCTCTCCCAGTTTGCTTATAGTATCAGCCTTTATATCTAAATCATGAACCCATTTTGACTTTATTTTGGTATGTGGTGTGACATTTTGGTCTATGCCTAGTTTCTGCCATACTCTTTTCCAGTTTTCCCAGCAGTTTTTTTTCAAAAAAGTGGGTTCTTATCCCAGAAGCTGGGGTCTTTGGGTTTATCAAATAATAGATTACTATAGTCATTGACTATTGTGTCTTGCATACTTAACCTATTCCACTGATCCACCACTCTATTTCTTAGCCAGTACCAAGCAGTTTTGATGATTGCTGCTTTATAATACAATTTAAGATCTGGAATGGCTGCGCCACCTTCCCCTACATTTCTTTTCATTGGTTCCCTTGATATTCTGGACCTTTTGTTCTTCCAAATGAATCTTGTTATTATTTTTTCTAACTCTATAAAATAATTTTTAATAGTTTGATTGGTAAGGCACTGAATAAGTAAATTAGCTTAGGTAGTAAGGGCACAATTTCCACTGTGGCAGATGTTTGTGTTGTATTGTCGCTAATCCAAGGAGGATGCTTCCTGGGATTTAACTCTCTGTTAAACCTACATTGGCTAGTTCTTGACCAAATTTATTTTCTAAAGCTCAAAACTGTTCTTTTCTCAGGGGAAACTAAAGGAGATCTAGGACCCAGATATTTGTATCATTTGTGGCTAATCCAGATAGATGATTTTTCCAATAAATCAACATAAAATGCCCAAGGAAGAGAAAAGCATTGCAGAAAGTTTCAGACTGTAAAATAGTGGAGCTGATGCAAGATAAAGGAAGTCAAGGACTAGACAGAAAGATTTCCAGGCTACAGAGTAGAAAGATACTCCAAGAAAGGAAGCAATTGCACACACAGAACAGGAAGGTTGGAGTAGCACCATTTATCACAGTCTCCACCCAGCAGGTAACAACAATAATGGCTCATTATCAGCAATCACCAGCACTTAGTTGCCAGCTCTGCCTCCCCAGGAACTTTCAAGGGCAGCATTAGCCCTGGAAACAGACAGGCATCAAAGCACAAGGGACTCTTTGATGGACATCAAGTCAAATCACTGAGATCTCCTTAAAGCTGCTTCCTCAATGTGAATACTTTCACCAGTGGTCGCCATTCCAATGGTGTACTAAGGAGGGGGATGATCGCCATCATAATCTTTGTCAACCATTATTGACAGCACCTTTTTTCTCCACAGCTTTCCAAGGGTTTCACAAATAATTATTATTAAATGACCCAGCACTAGAGTTGGGACCACAGCAAGGAGCTGGGGGTAAGTGAAATGGGTAAATCCTTTGCGACTCCTATCTCCTCCAAGCGGCAGAGAACAGAAAACCTATTCATGATGCATGCATCACTGCCACTGTGGTATTTCCAAAAAAACATCCTGAAATGGCCTCTCTTCTCCACCTCTTTCCTTTTTCATTGTGGCTGTGATTACATAGGGCCTGGCCAATTAAAGCTCTTTACCAATTCAGAGTTGGGGAGCAGGCAGGGCATGCAACCCTTTCCTGTCCTCCCTGTGTCATTCTGCCTCCTCTTGGAATTTCATTCTGCCTTTGTAATGGTGTGATACTATGAGTTCCCTACCAGAAGATTAATTAGCTGGTCTTACCCTCTAACATACCATCCATCTGCAACACCCTCAGGCAACCTGGAGGCCTGCCAAGTCTGTTGTATTTGCTATTCTTCCTGGCAGCTGCTACTATATGGGAGGCAGAACTACTTCTCCCTTAACAACAGTTGCTCTGCCAACTGACCCCTTTTTCTCCTCCCCTAAGTCTCCCCTCTCTTCCTCACCCCCCTTCTCCCAACTCCAAATCAACACCAGTTTGCTAAGTTTCAATGTCTCAGGCCAAAGCTGATAAATAATATAAATAACTGAGCCTGTCATTAAGTATGACTGCATCACCCATGCAAATTAGTTCATAGAAGGGAGTATGCCAGCCCTCTGGAACACCAGGATTTTTTTTTTCCAGATTCCTCCATCCTGGCTTTGGTTCTGAAGAGCGCTAAAGAATTCAAATGAGATATTTCTTACATTGGTGTGCAAGTATGAATAGAAGAAGAACAGGAAGGGGGTGTAGAGAAGCAGAAGTGAAGGTGGGGTAAGGATTTGGAGGAGAAGATGGTGGAAAAGATGGAGGAGAAAACATTATCTCGCCAGCCATTTTGGATGTGAGGAAGGCAAAGTGAGGCAGAGAAAGACTCACATGCAAATGACCTCCCTGCCCTTTTTGTCCCTTCCCTGCTCCACACTAACCTCCAGAGGCTCACCTTCCCCGGGCACCGTGTTCCAGGCATGGTGCTTTGCAGCTTCCATTAGTGGAGACAAGGGCAATTTGCATAGTGCTGTTGCTTATTGTTTGAACGCCTGGCACAGTGCCTGACCCACACTGCTCACTGTCTCAGCATGCTGCTGCTGCTGCTAGCTGGCTGCTACTGCCGCTGCTGCTGCTAATGCAGCCGCCACTGCCCCAGCCACCACTGATCTCTCAACTTTACTTTAGATGTGTTTCCTCGTTCTCCATTTTTGTTTGGTTTGGAAGTAGAAAGTGGGAGTTTTCCGATTGGGGACCCCAGGTCCAAACCAATAACCAATAGCACTTCTATATAAAAGCTTTCACAGAACAGCATGATACCTCCAAAGAACCAATATGCATCCAACTATGTTAACAGATCTCGTCTCCTCCCCACCATATGTCTTTATTCAGAACAGGAAGATTCTAGCACATAGACCTACACATTCTGTGTCTAAATATTGGCTAGAAAGGCTTTAAAAAAAAAAAAGGAACCCTATGCCTACGCCCAGATTCTGACCCACTCCACAGTCTAATCAACAGGAAATAACTTTGTTGATTTAACTAGCTACAGAATGCTCCTTCAGGGTTAAGTTTGGCTCCCAAGTACTGAACCACATTGTTTCATTTTAGGTTACTTATTTGCAGCAGCCAACTGAAAAGTGCCCCAAAGCCAACCCTACCCACTGCCAGGCTCAAAGCTTTTTCCTATTCTAGGAACAGATTAGTAGAAAGGAAAGAGAATCCATAAACATGATACACTGTGTCAGATGCAGGATAAATTGTTGTTTTTTTTAAGTGGCCATACTACTGATTCACAGGGCTCTGTACATCAGTCACAGTTACGGTCAGAGACAGACATAAGTGCTTGTGAACATCCCCAGTCCATTTCATCTTTCCCAAACTCTGTATCCATTTGGAAACAAAGGAAGGTTGGACTCTGCCCCACTGTGGATCCACACCCAATGTTTAAAGCAAGACATTAGTCTTTAACACCTCTCCCTCTCCTACATGCACCAGGTCCTAAAATTAAAAGGAGGTAGCATTTCTCTAGGTAGGGTGGTTTGCCAGAATGTAGTAAACATTTTCAAGCCCCATGATGGGGAAACTGCAGGAAATGATATAATATTATCATGGAGACTAATTATACTCTACTGAATAAAATAGAGAAGCATTGTCTATTACAGTTCTTTATGGGATTTTTAAAAAAATCCTTGTGTATTATAGGAACATGAGCTAAGCACTGATGAATTTGAAATTAATTACATGAAGATCTGCAGGGGAACATGGGAGGGGAGAATTTTGCTCTGCAATTGCTAAGAGGGGTGGTAGTTAAGGGGTACATTTTGTATATTTGTGTCTCACAGTTTCTCCAACTGGAAGTTGACATGCAAGCAGTGGATATACATAGTATGTACAGATTTAAAGCTATTTTTACCGCTCTTCTCAATCAGGGGAGTGTTAGGGACTAGATATAACACAAATAGGAAAGGAAGAAGGACTCATTTTCTCATGATGCAAAGAACAGATTTGGAATCAATTTCCTTTATACTATGTAATGCCTGCTCACAGCCCTCAGCTTTAAAAGAGTTGGACACCTTTCATGATGCATACTGAAATCACTACATATATGTAGCACCCGGGGTACCTCCCACATACATGTGGTGCCCCCTAGAATAGGTGCACCATGTTTAACGTAATCTGTGGGTCCACATCCACTCAAAACCATATTGCATGTGGCCTTCACCAAAGTGTTCACTTTCTTTGTAGAAGGTAAAATTAGTCCAAAGCTGTTGTGAGTGCAATATCCTAACCCTTGCCCCAAGGCAAACTAGGCTATTTTTCCTTAAAATGTATTTAAATTATCCTTGAGATTTGATTGTCTCATGAGAATCAATGGCTTTTATCACTGACATCACTTCCTGGTTACCTGAGTACAAAACAGCCACAAGGAGCTTCAACTGTTCAGGTTCAAGAGTGTCACTTAGCTGAATCAACAATGTCCTCAGTGACTATACTTGTTGAATATCCTTCCCTTGCCATGGCTAAGTAAATCTCCAGGCTGTATTTATTTAGGATTTCTTTAACTTCTCCAGTAGCACTCATTTTGGACTTTTTAGGTTTCTCTACCTTGCCCCCAGTATATTCATCATTAGGAAATCTCATCATCTTGAAAAATCCAATCATCCTTGTTACTTACAGCTCCTCTGTACCTTCTCTCCCTCCTGCTGGAGGATAGAACAGTAAACTACTTCTTTTAAGGAGATGGGACCAGAGAGATGTCTCCTCAGTATCACTTCATTTCCCACCTGGCTGCGCTCATCTTAGACTTCTTTGAATTCTTCACCAAGTACACACAAACACCCAACTACCTCTCTCCACCTCAGTTTTTCAGTTTTCTTTTGTGTGCTGTCTTCCCCCATTAGATTATAAACTCCTTGAGGGCAGGGATTATCTTTTTTATAATGTCCCCACCCCTACTCCCACCCCCGCCCCAGCTTAACCTGGCACATAATAGACACTTAATAAATGTTTTTTTAAAACTTGACTATTATTGACTATTGACTTTTGTTAATTGTTAATAAATTAACTTATTTCATTCCAATCTCAAACATAAACTATCAGAGGACTGGCCTGAGTTGGACCCTGACCAAAACAAAAGCAAAGGCACTTAATGAAATTTTAAGAAAAATTGCAATAGAACATTCCCCTGTAAATGCATAGAACACTCTTGCACCTACATAAATGATGAATGGGGAGAACAGGCACACATATTGACTATACATGAGTGACCCACATCAAGGACCACATATAGTCAAACACGTGCATAGAGGGGCAAGACTATGTCTCAGCTGGATAACCATTGATGTCTTCCTTTATTGTTATGATGCTGGTCTTTCTGGGCCTCATCCCTGATAAATGTGACATCTCAGCTAACAATGCTCTATTGGTCTTGTGGCATTTTCCATGGGCCCTATGCTCTACTGATCCCCCTGGTCTCACAGTGACTGCTAGACCCCACACTCTGCTAGTCTCATGGTGATTCATAAGTACACATTGTCCTCTAGTTGTCTTAGGGTGGCTGATGGTTTCCTTGTGGCTGTCAGGCACGTAGTCTCTGCTAAGAATTACTCCCTTCTACCAGCATCTGTTCTCATCTCTTCAAGGCCATCCAATGGCCATCTCAACTCCAGCCTGTGTGGCTCTAGTCACACTGACTAGACCTGGTAAGGACAGGCAAAGAACTAATCAGTCCTAGCCACTATACCTAGAAAACAAGTCTAGCAAAATATCCCCAGGCTAAGATTAAGTCTTTTCCAACATGGAGATCTAAGCATCATGTTACAGAAAACAACCAAATTTATAGACACTGCCACTCCCCTCTCTGGTTTAACAAATGAATACATTTGAGGGGGAAAAAATTAATTAAGGAAGCAAGATAATTGTTCTCCACACACCTAGCCTGCATTCTCACTTTATTATGTATACCTTTCAGATGTAATATACGTTGGTCTCATACTGTGGCCTGAAGAAAAATATTATATCCTTACATAAATAAAACAAAGGCTTTCTGGACTTACTTTTAGAAGAATTATTGTCATAGAATCACAGAACCTCAAAGTCAGAAGACACCTCAGAGTTCATCCAAGTCTAAACCAGGACCTGACTTCTATTGCATCAGTAACAAGTAGTCATCTAGCTTTGTTGAGGCCTGAAGACCTCCAGGAAAGGGGAAACAACATTCTATTCATCTTCTTGCTTTCTTTCTTCCTTCCTTCCTTAATTCTTTCCTTCCTTCTATTCTTTTTCTTTCTTTTTTTCCTTTTTTAAAGCTAACTTTATATAGTATTTATATAGTATTTATAAAGTATTTATAATTTATGTAGTATTTGTAGTATTTATATAGACACTGTACAAAGTGTTCTACAATTACTATCTCATTTGATCCTTACAACAACTGTAGAAAATAAGTGCTATTATTATCCCATTTTACAGATGAGATGACAGAGGCAAATAGAGGTGAAGTGACTTGCCCTGTGTCACATAGCTGGTAAGTGTCTGAGGTCATATTTGAACTCAGGTCTTCTTGATTCCAGTCCCAGTGCTCTAACCATTGCATCACCTAGCTGCCTCTATTCTTGAAGGCACATTTAAACTATTATAATGATTACAGAATTTTTCCTTACATTGAGTCTAAATATGTTCCTCTCTGCAACTTTGACCCATTGCTCCTAGCTCTACCACTTGGGGCCAAGTCCTGTCACTTTTCCTTATCGTAGCCCTTCAAATATTTAAAAACAACTTAGGAAAGAAACTCCTACATTTGCTTCTACTGATCTTCATGTGGGATGGTCCCGAGGACTCAGGCTGTTCTGTTCCACCTCTTTCTGGAGTCACTTCAGCTTACCTATAAGACCCAGAACAGAATGTAATACTCTAGATGTTGTCTAGAAGTGATTGTCATCTTCTTCTGGTCACTATGCCTCATGATACAGTCTAAGGTAGCATAATCCAGTGTTGAAGCAGTCTTCTGCTATATTTGTTGTTGTGGTGGCGGTTGTTCAGTTATGTCCAGCTCTTTGTCACTCCATTTGGGGTTTTCTTAGCAAAGATATCACTCTAGTGAGTGGTTATTTGCTTCTCCAGCTCATTTGACAGATGAGGAGATGGAGGCAAACAGGGTTAAGTGATTTGCCCAGGGTGACACAGCTAGTAAGTGCCTGAGACCAGATTTGAACTCAGGAAGATGAGTCTTTGTGACTCAGGCCTGGCACTCTATTCACTGTACCACCTACCTGCCCTTATGTAAACACTCCCATGTTCTGCTAAATAGCCTTCACTTATTTTTTTCTCCTTTCATTTTCCAGATTTTAAGGCATCAAAGAGAAATGGAACCACAGAGCAGGAATAACAATAGGGAGCATCTGCAGTAAAGGGGTCAGTTGTCAGAGGCCTTGCTCTGGTCATATTCCAACAGAAGTCTAAAAAGGGTCAGAGATATAATTCATTGGCTCTTTTTGGCTTTAGTATGTTTCCCATTGGGAAGAGAAACAGAGAAGAAGCCTATACTAGGAAAGTACTATGGGACATCTCAAGAAATGCAGAGGTGTCAAATGCCATGATTCTTTCGGTAATCTGGAAGGAAGGAAAAAAGCATTTATTAATCACCTACTATGTGCCAGACACTGTGTTAATGCTTTCCAAATATTATGTCATTTGAGCCTCACAGTAACCCCCAGAGGTATGTGCTATCATTATCCCCATTTTTCAGTTAAGGAAACTAAAATAAACAAAGTATAAGTAACTTTACCAGGGTCATACAGCTGATAGGTACCACAGGCTCAATTTAAACTCAGATTTTCCTGACTCCAGGTCCAGTGCTCTAGCCACTGTGCCACAAAGCTGCCTTTAGAGTCAGGTTGTAGTCTCTTCAAGAGTGATATCATAACTTGAATTTCATGCATGCCACCAGCAATGAAAGATGATGGCATGACCAGGACTGATAAACTGTGGTCCCCATACTCTCTTTTAGTCTTCAAGAAGGTGAAATAGCATTGACCCCCAAAGACCTTTAGAACCTTCTGGTCCTATCCTTGGAAAAGAAGAGAACAGAACAATAGAGGCTAGGATCACAAATATTTAACTAGAAGAGATCACAGATGCCTCCAAACAAAAAAAAGGTAAGAAAATCTTTAATCATGCCCAAGATTACATGGCTAGTTAGCATCAAAGAGGATTTGAAGTCAAGTCCTTTTGACTCCAAGAGCCAATATCCTCTCCACTATATCTCAATTGCTAATGGCAATGGGGGTTTTGTTGTTGTTCAATCCTTTCAGTCATGTCTGACTCTTCATGACCCCATTTGGAACTTTCTTGGCAAAGAAACTGGAGTGGTTTGCCATTTCCTTCTCCAGGTAATTGGAGTTAGAGCAGTTTAATGTTGTGATTTGGAGGGAATTAATTCAGACCCTTAGATTTGAAGGACCATACACATGGCTGCTGAGAAGTGCTTCTGGGATACTTCTGGTTTGCAGTGAGCTGGTGTAGCCCAAGCTTTGAGTGCCACCTGGTGGCTTACACAGATATAGCACCCTGTAACTGCAGCTGCAAGCCACACTCTGTGGAGAAATACCTGTGTGTGTTTGGTATGTGAATGTCATATGTACCTAGTATCTTAACAACATTATCTTCAGGAACTACTATGTCACACTTTGAGTTTTAAATATGTTAAAACTCCAAGATCTTTCTCTAGCCACACATTATTGAAGTTGATTTTTGAAAACAAAACATAGAACTTTACATGTATCTCCTATTGAATTTCATCCAAACAACAGAGTCAGCCCAATGTTTGGGCCCAAAAATATTTTTTTGGATCCTGAATCTGTCATCCTTTGCATTAGATTGTTCCTCTAGTCAACTGAAAATTTAACAAGCATATTTTCTATGACTTTATCCAAGCTATTCATAAAAATGTTGAAGAATATAGGCCATAGATAGGCCTTAGAGCATTTTCTACATGTTAACATGAACCCATTAATGATTTGGGATTGACCATTCAACCAGTTCCATATCCACCTACCCATACCCACATTTTTCCATCTTGCCCGTAATAATAGTAAAAGAAATCATTAAGAAATCTCTAAATTATTATCACCTTTGACCTCATTTTATCCATTTTCCATCTTACAGGTTCATAACATTTTGAGTTGGAAAGAACTTTAAAGACCATTTATTTCAATTCTTTTATTTTACAGAAAAGGAAACTGAGACCTAGAAATGTCAAGTGACTGGTCCATCTTTACACAAGTAGTAGTAAGTGGCAGATACATGATGCAAGTCTAGGTTCCCTGACTCCAAATCCATGATGCCCTACTCCTTTAGGATAAACCATGTTCGCTTAATTGTATGGTACCTTGGCTTAGAAGATTTCAGTCTTTATTTTCATAATTCTAGTCTACTATGAAGGAAAGATTACATTTCAAGAGGAAGTATAATTGCCAGACATGGTTTACCAAACCATTACCAGATCATTTCTTTACTAAGGGCTAGGAGGATGTTAGTATTCTTTATGTCCTAAGCATTGTTTTTAATTATAAACTTTATTGTTGTTGTTCAATCGTTTCAGTCATGTCCAAATCTTTATGACCCCATTTGGTGTTTTCCTGGTAGGGACAGTGGAGTGGTTTACTATTTCCTTCTCCAGAGCATTTTACAGATGAGGAAACTGAGGCAAAGAGGGCTAAGTGATTTGCTCAGGGTCACAGCTAGTAAGTGTCAGAGGCTGGATTTGAATTCAAGTCTTCCTGACTCCAGTGCTCCACCACTGCACCACCTAGCTGCCAATTATAAATTTAGATTCCAGTAAATCACAGGATATACATGGGATAGAGGGAAATAACCATGTAGAGTGACACAAGATAGTGAAGGGTTTGGACATTGTGCAATATGAGTATCAAATGAACAAACTAAATATACATTTATCCTCAAGAAGAGAAGACAGGGCAAAATGTGGAAATAAGGGCATGTGATAGTTTTTTTCAAGTATTTGTTGTGGGAGGACTTGTACTGTTTTGAGTAGGTGGTATTGAGTAAGTGGAGTATTGGGGGCAGTCACTGAAGAGATGCATTTGGGTTGTCATGTGATGGATGGGTTGAAATAGGATCATCCTCCAATGGGAAAGTGTAGGAATAAAATAGCCATAACACTTAATGTGATCATCCTCTTTTTCTGCCCTTAGTTGTTGGCTCCCATCTTGCTTCTATCCACTCTATGGCCCATGTATCAGCTCCATTCTGTCTTTTAAAATTGTTCACTCTTCATATAATACTCTCTAATTGCTCAGACTCCTCTAATATGATTTGGTGGACTCACCCACAGCCATTGTTTAAGACAATCCAGAGAAACTCTCTCTGTACCTGGCATTAAAACTGTAATCTCTCTGTCCCAAGCTTTGTGGGAAACAAAATCCTCTAGGCATGTGACCTGTAGCTTGTAACTATCACAGTTCATCCTATTTGTCAAGAGTTCCAGAAAGTCCTGCTTGTGATGTGGGGATTCCCAAATGAGAAACCTTGAGTTATATAAGGAGGGCTTTGGAGCATTCCCAGATCATCTAACATGGAAGCACCCTGCATCTAGAAGAAAATATCTTGTGTTCCTCTACCACTCGGGTGAAAGTAGCCTGCTTCAATCTGGCTACATACCTGGAACAGGCTACATCTTTAAAACTGCCAGACTGGGACTTTTTCAATGCAGGTGCCATAAACTTAACCAATGAGGGTAAAAACTCATCTAGTATTCCATGTAACTGTGTTGATTGGCAATTAGTGCTGTTTCCCACTTTAATATCCAAAAAATCTTTCAATTTTTCTTTATTTTTTTATCCAAATATCATTGCCTTAAAGATAATCTTACCCTTGTTTCGCAGAAAACATCTGAACTGTTCAAAGGCCCCAACTCTTGAGCCAGAGTGTGAAGATTTCAATCAGTCTTTCCTTTTCTTTATCTTTTTCCTCCCTTGCAATATTGGAGCATAATCTCCACTAAATATGCTTTGATCATAAGCCATGCTCTAGTTGGCTGGCACAACAGTGGCAAGTACCTTTTTCTTTCCTTAGTCCTCTCTCGGTCTATGGAACTAGCTTTCTACTGAGGATCCTGGAGACAAACTTTTGCTGGCAAATTTAACTCAAAATATTTAGATAAGGTCCTGAAATAGCAAAGATTGTGACTATTTTTGTAGTTCTGTACAATATCTAACACAGCCTGGTGCATCAAGGGTCTTTTTTTAAAACACTTTTTTACTGATGTATTTTATTTTTATGCCACCTAAATTGCCCCCTTTATGGCTCCCCTTCCCTTTCCCAGAGAGATATCCCTTATAACAAAGATTTTTATTTTAAGAAAGAAAAGAAAAAAAGAGGAAGAAGAGAATAAAAACTCAGCAAAACCAATCAATGCATTAAGGGAAAAATCTATTCACACTCATAAACCCTCCCTACCCCCAAATCTTCAAAATATTCTGTCATATCTCTTCCTTGGAGCCAATCCTGTTCTTTTTTTGTTAACATTCTTTTTTTTAAATTTTGAGTTTAATTTCTCTCCCTCCCTCAGCCTCTCCCTCACCCATAGGGAAGGAAAGCAATATGATATTCATTATACATGTGAAATCATTCAAAGTTTATTTCCATGTTAGCCAAGTTGTGAAGAAAAAAGTAAGAAAAATAAAGAAAGTTTGAAAAGTATGCTTCAATCTACACTCAGAGTTCATTAATTCTCTCTCTGGAGGTGGGTAGCATTTTTCATCATGAATCCTCTGGAATTATCTTGGATCATTGTTTTGACCAGAGCTAAGTCTTTCACTGTTGATCTTTATTAAAATATTGCTGTTGCTATGTACAATGACCTCCTGGTTCCGCTCACTTCTTCAGTTATTTTTCAGTGTCCACCTCTTCATGACCACATTTGGGGTTTCCTTGGCAAAGATAATGGAATAGTTTGCCTTTTCCTTCTCCAGCTCATTTTGTAGATGAAGAAACTGAGGGAAATAGGGTTAAGTGACTTGCCCAGGTCACACAGTGTCTGAAGCCAGATTTGAACTCAGGAAGATGAGCTTTCTTGACTTTAGGCCCAGCACTCTATTCATTGCTCCACCTAGTTGCTCATTTTACTTTGCATCAAGTTATATATGACCTCCCAGGCTTTTCTGAAACCATCCCCCTCATCATTTTTTATAACACTATAGTACTCCATCATAATTATATACCATAACTTGTTCAGTCATTCCCCAATTGATGTGTATGCCGTCAATGTCCAGTTCTTTGCCACCACAAAAAGAGCTGCTATAAATATTTTTGTACCTGTGGGTTCTTTTCCTTTTTGTTTTTTAATCTCTTTGAGATATAAGCCTAGTAGCGGAATTGCTGGGTCAAAAGATATGAACAGTTTTATAGATAGCCCTTTGGGCATAGTTCTAAATTATTCTCCAGAATGGTTGGAGCAGTTCACAATTCCACTAATGTGCATTAATGTATCTATTTTTCAAAATATTCTCTAGCATTTTGTCATTTTCCTTTTCTATCATGTTAGCCAATCTGACAGGTATCAGCAAGAATTGTTTTAATTTACATTTCTCTAATCAAGAGTGATTTAGAACACTTTTTCATGTGACGATTGATAGCTTTAATTTCTTCTTTTGAAAATTTCCTTTGACCATTTATCAATTGGAGAATGGCTCTTACTGTTATAAATTTGGCTTAGTTCCCTATATATTTGAGAAATGAGGCCTTTATGAAAGAAACTTCCTGTAAAACTTTTTTCTTAGTTTCCTGCTTTCCTTCTAATTTCATCTTCATTGGTTTTGTTTTTGTAAAACCTTTTAAATTTCATGTATAAAAAGAATCCATTTTACTTCCCAAGATCCTCTCTATCTCGTTTGGTCATAAATTCTTCCCTTAGCCATAGATCTGGCAGGTAAATTTTTCCATGCTTTCCTAATTTGCTTCTGATATTACCTTTTATGTCTAAATCATGTATAAGCTTATTCTTTATAATTTTACATTTATTTTTGATTGTTCTGTGATTGTTGTACTTTTCACTTAAATTGCTGACTTCACTGTGAATAACATTTTCTTGGCTCTGCTTACTTCATTTTTCATCAGTTCATTGTAAGTCTTTCCATGCTTCTTTGTGTTCATCATGTTGATCATTTCTTTTACCACAATAATATAATATTATATTCACATTCCTTAATTTGTTTAGCCATTTCCCAATCAATGGTTATCGACTTTGCTTCTGGTTCTTTGCTACATAAAATGTGCTGCTATATAAATATTTTGGAGTAGATAAAGTCTTTCTTTTTGTCAGTGACCTGTTTGAGGTATATGCTTAGGAGTGGAATCTCTGGATCAAGGGATATAATCATCTTAGCCACTTTGTTTGCATAATTATACATTTCTTTCCAAAATGGTTGTACTAATCCACAGCTCTACTAACAATATGCTAGTGTGTCTATCTTCCCACAGCCTCTACAATATTAACTTCCTATCTGTGGTCTTCTTTGCTGATTGTCTAAGTGTTAAATAAAAACTCAGGGAGTTTTTTGTTCTTATTGTTAGTGATGTGGAGTATTCTTTCCTGTGGTTATTAATAATTGTAGTTCTTTTCAGAAGTATTTGTTCATGTCCTTAAATGGCTTTTGGTCTTACAAATTTCTGTTAGTTGTCTATATATCTTGGATACCAAACTCTTATCCAAGAAATTCAATACAAAAATTTCCCCCCTAGTCTATTGTTTCCCTTATCTTAAATTCATTGATTTTATTTGTGCAAAAGTTTTTAAAATTTCATCTGATCAAAATAATTTCTTATTTGTTATTGCCTCTACCACTTATTTAATTGAGAATTCATCTCCTACTCACAGCTGTGAAAGGTATATGATCTACTTCTCTTCTAATTTTTTAATAACATGATCTTTAATGATTGTGGAATATAGTATGAGATGTTTGTCTAAGCCACATTTCTTCCAGACCACTTTCCAGTTTTCCCAGCATTTCTTCTCAAATAGGAAGTTCCTTCCTCAACAATTTATGTTTAGGGGTTTATCAAACAATGAGTAATAGAGTTCTATTACTTCTGATTCTCTCTCTGAGTGCTTCTCAAAGGCTTTTTGATGTTGATGATCTCCATTAAAGAGCTATTTGTTAATTTGCTCAACAAATATCATTAAAACAAACTACATAGATATAAAGTTTAGCTAATAGTTGCAGTCCTCATGAAGCTTTTGGTTTAGTAAGATAAGAAGCAGGTAGTGAGGTGGCTCAGTGGATACAATGCTGGCCTGTAGTCAGGAAGACTTGAATTTAAATCTGACCTCTGACACTTGCTAGCTCTGTGACCCTGCGTGAGTCACTTAACCCAGTTTGTCTCAGTTTCCTCATTTGTAAAACGAGTTGGAGAAGCAAATGGCAAACCACTCTAGTATCTTTGCCGAGAAAACCCCAAATTGGGTCATGAAGAGTCAAACACGACTGCAACAAAAGACAAAAACACTGACACCTAACTATAGCAAACCTATTTTGCAATGATCTCTCCTCTAAGTAAAGGTCTGATTATGGAGGCCAGAGTTGTTGGGGAGGCTTTTTCCCTGCCCTCAGAACAAATTCAACCAAATTCATTCTGTCCTTGGGGGCTCAGTTTAGTACCAAGTTTGACCAACTGAACTAATCCCTTTAAATCCTCCTCATACAATATCATTAAGATCTTTGCACTGCACACTCATTCCTTCTTCTGGTACCATTATAAACTTAATTCCCTTCATGAGCTGCCGATCCTTGTCAATTCTACCTCCATAACCACTATCATTTACTTATTTATATTTATTTGTCCCTATTTATATTTCTATTCATATGTCCCTATCTTAGGCCCTTATTACTCATGACTTTTGTTGTTCAGTCTTCTGACTCTTCATGATTCCCTTCTGGGATTTTCTTGGCAAAGGTACTAGAATGGTTTGCCATTTGCTTTTCCAGCTCATTTTATAGATGGGGAAACTGAGGCAAATAAAGTTAAGTGACTTGCCCAGGGTCACTCAGCTAATAAGTGTCTGAGGCCAGATTTGAACTGAGGAAGATAAGTCTTCTTGACTTTAGGCCCAGCGCTCTGCACTATGGCACCACTTAGCTGCCCTCATTACCCTTGACTAGACTATTCCAAAAATCTCCTAATTGGTCTCCCTGTATAAAGTGTCTCTCCTTTCCGATGCAGCCTCTATACAATCACCAAATGAATATTTGTAAGAAAAGCCTGATCACATTACTCCCCCGTTCAAAAACGTGTCCTTGATTTTCCCTATTACCACCAATCCCTCCATCCCTGGGCACTTTCCCAGGCCATCACCCTGTCGCTGGCTATGCTCGCCTCCATTCCCTATCTTGATTCCCTTGATTAACCATTTCAACTTTACATTACCCTCTATTCTTGAATCTTTTGCAGCCTTGTCCCGTTATCAATGCATTCCTTGCTAAACCAATCCTAGATTAGTCTCAGCAGACCCTTTCTTTGCTTCTTGACAGTTACTACCCATGTGTGCTTAGCAAATCACTAAACCTAACTAATAATAATGATGCCAGAAAAGAGGATCATTAAAACATTTTTAATGAACAGAATAAAACAGAAAGAAGTTCAGAAGAAAGCACAAATAAGCAAGACATTTTGAAAGTAATGTGTGGAATTGATTACATACTTTTTATTTTTAAGAAAGTAGTATGAAATGGAGATTGATGGCCTCATTCAGAGTCCTCTTTTTATGCTCTACTGTGCATAATATTTCTCTCTCTGTTTCTGTCTCAATCTCTCTCTCTCTCTCATGTGCAAGTTTGGAATAATTTTTAAAAATTATCCTCTGTATGAAATCTTTCTTACCCCTTCCCCCTCTCCCTCCAAATTGCTTCTATCTCCAGACTTGTCTTCTATCTTCAAAACTTAGCTCAAATGTAATCTTCTGTCCTGGTCCCTCTCCCTTCCCCAAGTTGCTAGTCCTGTCCCTTTTAAGGTTTCCTTCTATTCTTTATGTACCATATATGTATAAATATGTGTCTAAATATATGTTATCTCCCCCATTAGAATGTGAGTTACCTGAGGGTAGAGACTATTTTTGCTTTTTCTTTGTATCTTCAGGCATAGTACCTGGTACAAAGTAAATTTTTGTCAATTTATTGATGGATTCCTTGTTGCCTCTCCAATAAAACATAAACTTCCTGAGTTTAAGGGCATTGAAAGCCCTCCGCAATCTGTCTCTTACCTACCTTCCGAGGCTTATTTCAAAAAGTAATCCTTTTTCATGTATTTTCTGTCCTAGTCAAACTGTTCAAGGTGACCAAACTCTATCTCCCATCTCTGTGCCTTTGTATAGGCTGTCCCTGATGCTTACAGTTCCCTCCTTCCTCACCTGTATTTCTTAGCATACCAAATTTCCTGCAAGTCTCAGCTCTGTTGCCACTATGGCAATCTGTATACACATTATGCCTTGCCCCACAGCAGTAAATAAATTCATGGGGGCAAGGGCTGTTTCCTTTTTGAAAAAAAAATTTTTTTTTTACTTACTATTGAAGATCAATATAATCAAATAAACTTGCTTAATCTCTACTTAAGTTTAAATCAATTTCAATGTAGAAATGTATAACAATTTTTTAGTCATTGCCTCTCAGTGTTCCTCAGGATTCTTTTTTGGTCATTTTCTTTCTCTCTCTTTTTTTTAATTTAATATTTTTTCCACTTCCAAGAGAGAGGTTGCTGGGACTTTAGTCACTACTGTTCGAAGACACCAAGACTGGCAAGGTCTCAATATCACCTCCAACACTATCCTTCATAGTTGGTGGATAGCACTGGAGATTGTGAAGGACTCACCAGGTTGAAATAATTATGCTCTGTAAGCTGTTTGAGATCCTTAAGGGTCGGGAAGGATGGGAGTATAGCAGATGCTAGTTAATATCTAACCTATCAATGATAGGATCAGCAGTCTTGATGTCTCTAGGCAGCTGGTCAATTATGCTAAGCCACCCTTCAAGCTTGGAAACTGAGTAGTACAATCATTTTTTTTTTCTCTCTGTGCATAGTTGTGCATGTGTGCAGTTGCCAACATGAAAGTGAAAATGAAACTACTAATAAAAGCATGTCAATGCTTGAAATCCTGAATATTGAGGATTAACAGCAAGAGTACATAGCATTTATATAGTACTTCATAAGTTTTGCAAAGTGTTTTTAAAAATATTATCTCATCCTGTTCAACTCTCCATGTCCTCTCATAAAATTTGCTGCAAGAAACCAACCAATAAGCTAGGGGCCTTAGAGCATGTGAGTTGACCTTTAGTTATCCCTTGCTCTCACTATATGACCAATCCATCTATTTTTCCAATCATAGATTTGTATGTAATTCCTCATTTATGATACATTGCATGTGCCTCAGGCCTGCCATGCAGATCTCCACTGCTCTTTAGATGATCTTCAATTCCTATTCTTCAGAGACTATAGAATTCTATGACTTGTAACCGTATTATATCACCAGAAGAACATTGATGTTAAAAAGATAAGGCTTTGTTTTGGGGAGATGTCTGGGTTTACTAAAAGAACTTTCACATTTTTCCAGAGACAATCTAGCATATTTTCTTCCTCGTATCCAATTCTTGGACTAACTTATTATTATTTATTTTCACTATCTGTCCCAGATGGACAGACTAATGGGTGAACTCTGTAGTTCATTCAATTGCATATTATAATCTGGACCATAGACATTCTTCATCCACTTGGATTTTCCCATATGCCCAGGCTGTATTCTTCTGAGCAATGTTTGTTGCTGGACTTGATGCAGTCAGCACAGTATCATCTGCAAACTGGAATATCTAGAGGACCTCACCATTTATAGGGAATCCTTCTCTAACTCAGACTTTGTGCTGAACTTCCTCCATGTAGTAGCAAACACTTTTGGGAAATACACTGCATTCCCTTTGTTTTATATCTTACTTGATAGTATTAATCAGAAGAACAAAATATTTCTGATGGTACATCTTTTTTTTTTTTTTTAGTGAGGCAGTTGGGGTTAAGTGACTTGCCTAGAGTCACACAGCTAGTGAGTATTATGTGTCTGAGGCTGGATTTGAACTCAGGTACTCCTGACTTCAGGGCCGGTGCTCTATCTACTGCGCCACCCAGCTGCCCCAGTGATACACCTTTCAAAATATGTTATACAATTCTGACATATTCATGGGACACAGTGGTTGGAGGAGAATCTTTTTGGTGGCATTGCTACTACTAAGTATAATGAGATCATGTATTTAATACACCTTTCAGTCAATTACGTGATTCTAGACATGTGGATAACTTGTCTTCCCTTTTCATAGTTATTCAGTCTACAAGAATTTATTAAGTACTTACTATGTGCCAGACATTGTGTTAAAAGTTAGATAGCAAAAAGCAAACAACAGGAGCAGCTAGGTGGTGCAATGGAAAGAGCACCAGCCCTGAAGTCAGGAGGACCTGAGTTCAAATCCAGCCTCAGACCAAGCACTTGACACTTGCTAGCTGTGTGACCCTGGGCAAGTCACTTAACCCCAATTGCCTAAAAAAAAAAAAGGCAAACAATAAGTAAATAACAAATTTATTGTTAACAATGGACAAAATTGTTAACAATAATAACAAATAAAAAACAAATAGCAAATACAAAAGCAAAAAGAAAGACAGTCCCTGCCCTCAAGGAGCTTACATTCTAATGGGGAAGACAACACATAAAAGGGGAGCAAAAAAGGAAGGGGTGGAAGGGAGGTATTGGTAGCTAAGTCTGGAGAACAGGGATGGCTGGTTCAGGTCCTTGCCCAAAATAGAGAGTCAGGTAAGAACTTACCAATGGGAGAAGGGGTCCTACAAAGCAGATTGAGGAGACAGCTGAGGCACATTCTCATCAGGGAAGCCCTTGATGTACATGAAGGTTATTCTCATAAAAATTCTATACACTGAAATGTGAATGGGTTGGCAATTATTGATATTCATTTAGTCACCTTTTTTTTAAAAAATAGTAAGTTTCAAGATTTTTTTCTATGCCTTTGGTCTTCTCCCTCCTTCCTATATCTTGAGTATAGATCACTCAGTCAATTTAGACATTGTAGAGGTCCGAGGGTGAGCACATATCACAAAAAAAAAGACTCTGTTAATTTGTTGTTCAGTTGTTCCAGTCATGTCTGACTCCCTATGATCCCTTTTGGGGTTTTCTTGGCAAAGATATTGTGGTGGTTTGCCATTGCCTTTTCCAGTTCATTTTACAGATAAAGAAGCTGAAGCAAACGGAGTTAAGTGACCTGTTCAGAGCCACACAGCTAGTAAGTGTCTGAGGCTGTATTTGAACCCAGATCTTCCTGACTCCAATTCCGACACTCTATCTGCTGCACCATCTAGTTGCCCCCATCTATTAAAGTAACTACAAATATTCCTTATTCATTCATTCAATAAATATTAAATGCCTACAATATTCAAGGTGCTAGCCTAGGCTTTGGGGATACAAAGACAAAAATGAAACAGTCCTTGACCTCAAGAAACTTGCTGGGGGTAAATAATATGTACACAGATAAGTAAATATAGAATGTATATGTAGCACCCCCTCCAGGACTTCTTCCTTAACTCTCATACTTGCTTTGCAGGCCTGGTCAATAGAGAGTGAAGCTGCTACTACTCTCAAGGTTCCCAAGCCTCTTTAGGTTGAGTTTCTAGAATAATTTCACTCACAGGCCCCAAGATGTATGTTTCCAAATGAACAATCAGCCAGTTAGCTTTTTAGAAAAAGTATTCACTTAGATGGTACAGCAAGAACACTAGTTAGAAAACTCCCCTCGCTCCAAAGTCCCTGTCCCACAAATAATACACACAGGGTCCACAATGACAGTGGGCACAAATATAAAGCACAAAGATAGTGTAAATACATTTAAAAAAAAGTGACAGTTCACAACTATTAGTTACTAGAAGTGCTTTTTTTCCTTTCTATAGTTGTTACTTTTCTCTGCCTTGAGGGGTGGGTCATACTTGCTCCCAAAAGCTGCCTTTTCTCAGATGACTATCACTCCTAGTGGGGGCCATTGCCAGTCAACTCCCTCCTTTCTATGTCTTGCCACTGGACTCCAGTGACTGGAGGAGAGAGTGAGGCTGATGACTTTGCACAGTGTTACTTAAATCCAATACACTTGCAAGTCAAGATGTCACCCTTTCAGAAACAATGCATCTACCTAGGAGGGGTGTTGTATTGTTCATCGTTGGTCCTCTTTGAGAGCAAAGGACAACAACATCAACATCCCTCCTAGTTAGATGTATTGTTTCCTACTAATATAGTCCTTTCCAATGACATAGTCAGTGGGTGGGTTGGAGGGAGACTTGGCTCCACTTCTCAAACCAGAATCTTCTGAACTGGAACTTTTCCACCACTAGATTGGTGTGTGATTGAATGACTGCTATTTTTATGCATAGGCTCAGAATGTGTCTGATTCAATCACAAGGTGTTACTTCTTTCATTCAATGGTCAAAGTACTATACTCCTTTCAAACTAATTAAAGACTTCATACCTAGTTTACACTTTTGATTGACTTAATCCAGGTATCTGGGCCTGGATTAATGTGATTACATTAATTAGGGGGGAGGAGTAGAATCTCTACTCTTACATATACAAAGTACATACAATTAATTAGGGGGAAAGAAGGGCACTAATAAGTAACTGAAGGGATCAAGAAATGTAATATTTGAACTAAACCTTGAAGGAAGCATTAATAATAATAATAAAAGCATTAATAATGAGGGATTGCATGGGCAATGTGCAAAGGTACAGAGATGGGTGATGGGTTATCATATATGTGAAAACAGCAATTATGCTTGTTTAGCCAGACTTCAGAGTTTATAACTTAGAGCAATTTAAAATCAGTCTAGAATTAGGGTTCTTAACCAGGGACCCTATGAGTAGCTATTAGGGGGTCCATGACCATTGATGGGGGAAAAATAAATCTTTATTTCAACATAATTGATTTTTTTCTGATCAATTCACTATAATTGATTTTTACATAAAACGTTATGTATTTTATTTTATGCATTTAAAAACATTACAGTCAGTAGGCTTAACCAGACCATCAAAGATATCCATGACACACAAAAAAAGTTAAGAATGTCTGGTCTAGAAAGATGGAGCAGAGTCAGACTTAGTATTTTGTTCTAGGGACACTGAGGAGTTACTGAAGCTCCTTTGGCAAGGAAATGACAAGGTAAGACCTGAGACTTAGGAAGATGAGTTTAACAGCTATATAGAAGATGGAATTGAGAGAGGAGACATATGAGGCAGGGAGACCAGCTGGAAGACTATCACCATAGTCTAGAATGGGATTAGGAAAGCTTTCACTAGACTGGGGGCCATGTGTAAAGATAGAATGGGTCCAGTCAACAAGACTTAGTTGTTGTAGTTGTTCAGTCATTTAAATCGTAACTGACTCTTCATGACTCCATTTGGGGTTTTCTTGGCAAAGATACTGGAGTGGTTTGCCACTTCTTTTTTTTAATTTTGGAGGCAAATGGGCTTAAGCGACTTGTCCAGGGTCACACAGCTAATAAGTGTTAGATTTGAACTCAAGTTCTCCTGACTCCAGGGCTGGTATTTTATGCACTGTGCCACCTAGTTGCCTGATTTGCCATTTCTTTAAGAGTGGAAGATGACTCCTGTTGCTAGCTTGTGTGACTGAAAGGATAGTGGTAACTTCTGAAAGAAATAAGAAAATTAGGAAAAGGGATGTGTTTGGGGGGTGGGGAGATCATGATCTAAGTCCACCTTCCAACTTAAATTTCTCCCATCTCTTACCTTTCTCCAACTCACCTGAATGGAATGAACAATTCCAACTGTGACTCTCTACCTCCAATCCCTCAAAAGCTTTCGACAAATCCTTCCTCTCATTCTGGGAATTCTTCCCATCTATAAAATGAGGAGGTTGAATCAAATGCTCTCTAAGCCTCCTTCACATTCTAAATCCTGTGATCTCATCTCTTGCCTCAGCAGCTTGCTCCCAGTCCATATCAATGTCTAACATCTACTCATCATCAACATCCCATCACCAATACCTTGTTAGAAAGCGAGACTTAGGAAGATTCCTGGCTCTCACTGAGGGTATGTAATGCTTTTCTTTTTTACCCTGTTACTTCTTCTGTTTCAGAGCAGGGATCTAAGCCCATGTCACAGATTAGGTATTACAGATTTAAGAGCTGGAAGGGACTTTAGGCATCATCTAACCTAATCGCTTCATTTTAAAGATGAAGACTATACCTTGCTGTCAGCAGGTTAATCCACCTTTCAAGTCTTTCACTAGAAAGCGTGGATAAGGTTCAGGATATTTTAGATCCCCCAAACGCTTAGGACAGGTCTTTTTAACCTTTTTTGCACTTGGGCAGTTTGGTGAAGCCTATGGATCCCTTCTCAGAATAATAATTTTAGATATGTAAAATAAAATACATAAGAGTAGAAAGAAAAACAATTATATTAAATAGTTATCAAAATATTTTTTAAAAAACAAACTCATGGACCCCACGTTAAAAACCCCTGCCTCAAATCATGAGCAAGAGCTTCTAAGTTTACAGAGAGAGGAATAAATGGAGACAGTAGAATCTGTCTGTCTCTCTTTCTGTCTGTCTCTCTGTCTCTCTCCCCACCTCTTTCCTGTCCTTTTTCTCTTCCCTTCTCTCTCTTTATTTTTCTCTCTCTCCCTTTCCCTATCCAGCTTCCAGTTTCACTGAAAGAGGAAGAAAAAGGATTAAGTTATATAGATAACTCTCTCTAGCCCCATTGGGACCCTCCCTGTCTGAGTCCAAGTCATTTCCCTTGGTTTACAATTAATTTAGTATAGCAAAGACACTGATTGGGACAGGGAAGATGAAAAAAAAGTCACACACACACACACACACACACCTCAGTCCTGTCTGATTCCACATAGCACCTTGGCATCTGTTTTGATTGTGAACCACACACTGCTGTTTCCTTCAGGAGATTCGTATCTCTTCATTAAACCGGTTTCTGATGAAGTTATTAATCAGTGAGACAGAAGATGCTGCTGCAGCATTCTAGGTGCTCCGACTGACTGATCAGCCTAAATGTTGCTGCCGCTGGTAAGGGCGAGGGGAGGGAAAAGGAGAGGGGGAGGGGTACAGAAGCGATGCATTGTGGGTAAACACACTAGCTCTGTCAGTGATTACTTTCAAAGCAATTAGTTTTTAAATCAGGCAGATGTTTTAAGAACCACTTACTCTGGGCAGTTTTAATTATGTGCACTCTTTTTTTTTAAATTCTGATTATTTATAGCTGTCGTCTCTGAAACGGAAAGATATTTCCTCCACCCTCAGCATTAATTCCCCTCCACCTCCTCCGTAGTTCCCCCTGAATGAGCTGTTTTCCTTGAAAATAGCAATGTGACTCTATAATTGAACATTCTCTCCCTGGCCAGCTGAACAAATAAATCCTCATGATGTCATACACGTAGGAGGGGCTTCTCCCAACACCGATATTCAGGGTGCCCCTCCCAAGGTTTACTCACCAAGATATTTCCAGGGTCCCATTTGTCTTCTGGGCTCATCCTTCCTTCTGCCCTTCACATTCCGGCTCCAGCCTATCTTTCTAGGCTGATTACACACTACTACCCCTCAAGTATTCTACGCTCAAGCTAAACTATCCTGCTTACTTTCCTCTGCATGTGGTATCCCACCCTCCAACACCCCATCTTTGCTGTCCATACGTGCACTGCTCTTTCTCCTCATTTCCACATTTTGGAATCCCAGCTCCCTTCAGGCTTGTGTGCCCTCCTTCAAGAATGGTTTTCTGATATCCCCAATTATTAGTGTCCTGCCCAAATTCGGGTGTATTTATTTTGCAGATAGTTCACATTTACTTTTTTTGTGAACATGTTTTATCTCCCTAGTAGAATATAAACTCCTTGAGGGGTTGTCTCACTTTCATATTTGTATTCCCAGTGAATAGCACATAATAGTTCATTAATAATAATAACAATTATAATAATTATTATTATAGCAGGTAGTATTTACTAGTGATTTAATATTTGCAAAATGCTTTACAAGTATTATATCATTTGATAATATGCATACTTGCTGACTGGATGGAAAATTTCAAAAAGTATATGTTTTAGCTGCATATTCATGTTATACCCTGAGCAGAATAAAAAAACCAAAAACAAAAAACAAAATCATGTTATGTCAGGGCAGGAGCCTGTTTCACATCTTCTCCTCTACTATTAATGAGAAGTAGATCCTAGAAACCAGATTCCTGTATCCACACTCAAAGCAAAATAACCATAATTTCTAGAGAGGTCTCTACCTCATTGTATCATGCATTGTATCAGGTGTCCCTAGGTATCATTCCTTGTAAATAAGTAGAGACAGGGGACCTTAGAGAGGCAAGAGTTTTATTATCCTAGTCCAGGGCCACAACTGATATTCAGCTATCTTTTTAAGCAATCTAAGTGGGATCTCTGAGTCCTTTCCACTGCCCACAGTGAAGCTGAGCAGTAAAGCACTCCCACCACTAGGGCCTCTGTTCTCTAGGGAAGACAAGAGATCCAACACACCTACCAGGAACCAAATTTGACTGGGCAGAATCAGGGAAGACAATCAAGATCTCCAGACTAAGACAGGCAGAAAACAGCAATCTTCAACACTAGGTTTGTTTTCATTGACAAAAATCTCACATATTCTCTGGTCCACTATCTTCCCTGGCAGCCAGATGAAGCTCAAACCTGCAGCATCAGAACATTCTTATTGTTTATTCTTAGAAGACAGCTAAGTGAGGAAGGATTGCATTCTAGGTGTGGAGGATATGTCACCAGTGAAAAGGCATGTCAGTGGGAGATGAAGAATAACCAACAAGTAGGCCAGTGTGGCTAGATCATAGAGGACATGGAGGGAAATAAAGTATAAGAAAACTGGAAAGATAGGAAGGGGCCAAGTTATAAAGAACTTTATATACCAGACAGAGGGCTTTGATCCTGGAGGAATAGGGAGCAATTAAATTTTGAAGAGGGCAATGAAATATATAATCGGACCTGGGCTTTAGGAAAATCACTTTGGCAGCTGAATGGAGGGTAGTTGAGGGGAGACAGGTGGGAGGCAGGCAGACCAATTAGAAGACTATTATTTGACCAACTATGATTCCACAGGACCAGTGATGAAACATCCTATCTCCTACCTGAAAAAGAGGTGATGAACTCAGGGTATAGGATGAGATATATTTTCAGACATAGTCAATGCAGGGATTTGTTTTGCTTGACTCTATATATTTGATACAAGGGTTTAAGGGTATCTTTTTTGTTGTTGATTATATTCTTTAACTGGGTGGGGGGAGGGGTTGGAAAGAAAAGAAAAAGTATTGATAAGGTTATCAAAATGGAAAAAAAAAAAGAGGTGATTGAAACATTTTTTAAAAGCGGATATAACCCTGCCTACCCTGGTCCTCACTGTCTGAAGGTCAGCTAGGTAAGGTCTTCACTCCTCCCCGAGAGTTCTCTGAAACCCTTAAGAGGCTTGGAGTTACAGGTTATCTACTATTGGCTCCAGTCTTCACTGATAGTATCCCCTCAATTGTAGGGGGTGGTCCTCTTTGCCCCAAATCTGTTAACTGTGAACAATCAGATTAGCTTTCACATAGAAATATTTATTTCAAAAGGTATAATCATAAATATACAAATTTATTCCCCCAACACATGGGAGGCATAATCCTCCCTCCACCCCCACCTCAGTCTCTGGGGAGGGGAAAGGGATTAGCTTCATAGTTTATCTCAGTTCTATAGAGCACAATCCCAGTTATAAATTCAAAACCTCCCTCAGGCTTAAATCCTAGGCACCCTGGTTTCTCAAGGCTTCCATGCTAGGCACTCCTTACTGGTTCAATTCCTGGTGCCCATGCTGTGGGTGACCGGGAGCTTCATCCTCTGGAAGCCGAAGATAAGAGTTGCCAAAAAGAGTGAAGCAGAGAATAGTGGAAAAACACAATCAAAAAGAGGTTGAGGGGAGGGGAGAGAGGGGAGTGATCTCGTTGGATTTAAAGAGTTGAGCAGTCAATTAAAGGGGACACAGGCCTCCACGTTCCCTAACTGGGCGTGGTCAGACCAGAAGAGAAGGCAAGAAAAAAACAATCATTTACTAAGCAAATACCTAACCTGCCAGGCACTGTGCTAAGCACTGGGGATACAAATACAAGCAAAAAGAAAAACAGCCCCTGCCTTCAAGGAGCTTACATTCTAACGGGGCCAGATACACACAAAAAGGAGAGGTACAGGGGTGAGGAGGAAGAAGGAAAGATTAAGATACCGGGTTCAGAGGAATGGTTTTAAAGGCTAGAAAGTCAGGGACAGGGAGAGGAAGGGAATAGAGGTAGGCCAATCTGAGCCCTTCCCTCCTCAAGGAGGGACTCACCAGTGGGAAAAGGTAGGGGAGTGGGGGAGGGGAGGGTGGGCCTTACAAAGGGATATTCTGGGCATGACCAGGCTTCCAAGGTTGTTGGAACCTTCCTGAGGTTGTTCCAAGGCAAGGAGGCCCCTAGGAATTGAGGGAAGTTCTAGGATTAGCCAGCAGTAGAAAAGACATGGTTTTGAAGTCCAAAAATTCAGGAACAGGGCTGGAAGGGGAAATGAAGGCAGGCTAGCCTGGGCCATTCCACAAAATAAAAGTTCCAGGATCTCCTCCCTGTCTTACATGAAGTGGCCCTTCTCTGTGCCAAGGCTAACCCTTCGGCATGCACAAGCCACCCCATTTCATCTTGTCTTCTCCAACAGATTGCTGCCTCTGTCATCCCCATTCTTTCATTAATCTTCAGTCTCTCCTTGTTTACTGTTGTTTCCATTCTGCCTATAAATATTCCCACGTCTCCCTCATCCTCAAAATACCTTCACTTGATCTATCCAGCCTATCTATCTATTCACATACATATATACCCACTTAACTATGTCTATATACTTTTTTGTTGTTAAGTCATTTTTCTGTTTTGTGACTCTTCATGACCCCATTTGGGGTTTTCTTGGCAAAGCTTCCAAAGTGGTTTGCCATTTGCTTCTCCAACTAATTTTACAAACTGAGGCAAACAGGGTTAAGTGACTCATCCAGGTCATACAGCTAGTAAGTGTCTACGACCAGATTTGAAATCAGGAAAATGAATAGTCTTCCTGACTCTGGGTCTGGCACTTTATTCACTGTGCCACTTAGCAGCAATACACACACACACACACACACACACACACACATATACACACATACCTATCTACATAAGTATGTATATATAAATGTGTATGTATGTACAGATACATACGTACACACACACATATATATATACACATACCTATCTACATTGGCATGTATATGTAAATGTGTATGTGTATATATGTGTGTGTGTGTGTGTGTGTGTGTGTGTGTGTGTGTATGTGTATGTGCCTGTGTATAACTAAACTCCCCGAGGAGGCTGCCTATAATAGGTGTCTCTGATTCCTTTCCTCTTACCTATTAACTCTTTTCAATCTGACATCTGACCTCATAATTCAACTGAATCCGCCCTTTCCAAGTTTGCCAATGATCTCTCTTAACTGCTAAGTCTAACATCCTTTTCTTAATCCTCTCTGCAACCTCTGATACTATCAGGCACCATCATCTCCTTGATCCTCTCTTGTCTCTAGACTGTTACATGACCCAGTTCTGTTCTGGTTCTGCTCGCATCTATCTGATCACTCCTCAGTCTCCTTTGTTGGATCCTCGTCTAGATTCCATCCACCACCTATGGGTGTCCTACAAGGTTCTGTCCTGGGCCCTCTTCCAATTCCCCTCTAAACTATCTCCCTTGGTCGCCTCATTAGCTACCAAGGGTTCCATTAGCTTCTATGCAGATGAGTCTCAGATCTACTGGTCTAGCCCTGACCTCTCTTCTAATTGCCTCCATCTCACATCTCCAATAGCTTTAATTCAATATCCCATAGACATATTAAACTCAACATGTCCAAAACTGAACTCACTATCTTTCCCCCAAAATCCTGCCCTCTTCCTATCTTCCCTATTCCTGTCCAGAGTACCACCATCTCCCTAGTCACCCAGGCTTGCAGCCTAAGGGTCATCCTCACCTCCTTCCTCTCTTACCTTCCACGTCCCATCAGTCACCAATCCCTGTTGTTTCTACCTTCATAATGGCTCCTGTTTATATCCCCCACTCTCTCTGACACTGCTGCCACCCTAGTACAAGCTCCTATCACCTCATGCCTGTCCAATTGCCAGTTTCGTGGTTGGCCTTTTTGTCTCAAGTCTCTCCTCATTCCAGTCCATCTTCCACTCAGCTGCCATAATAATCTTTTAAACAATCTGTCACCCACAATACCCTACCCCCAATAAACTCCAGGGGCTCCCCATTACCTTCAAGATCAAATATAAAATCCTTAAAAAGGCATTAAAAGGGGGCAGGTAGGTGGCTGGAGCTCCAGCCTCGGAGTCAGGAGGACCTGAGTTCAAATCCAGCTACAGACATTTGACACTTACAAGCTGTGTGATCCTGGACAAGTCATTTAACCCCGATTACCCCACCAAAAAAGCAAAAATGAAAGCAAATAAAGGCGTTAAAAGCCCTTCATAACCTACTTTTCCAGTCTTCTTACACCTTGTTTTCTATCATCCCCTCTGTTCCAATGACACTGACCTCCTTGATGCTCCTTGCACAGACCCTCCATCTCCAGGTTCTGATCATATTGTCCCCTGTGCCTGCAACCCTCTCCTTCCTCATCTCTGCCTCCTGGCTTCTCTATCTTCCTTCAAGTCTCAACTAAAGTCTGAGCTTCTATAAGACTCTCCCAGTCCTCAATAATAGTGCCATCCCACTGAGATTATCTCCAATTTATTCTGTATAGATCTTATTTGTACATAGTTGTTTGCATTAGATTGTGAGCTCCTCAAGAGAAAGGATTTTTTTTTTTGCCTTTCTTTATATCCCCAGGGTTTAGCTAAGCCAAGGTCATCCATTGCCTCTCAGGCCATCGCCAGTCATCTTGACTTTTGTTTTGCCACTGGACTTCGATGACTCTGGAGGAGAGAGTGAGGCTGATGATTTTATGAAGCTCTACCTCACTTAAACCCAATTCATGAGCAAGTCAAAACATTACCCTTGTGATGTCACTCGTCCTCCCGAAAATGAAGAACTAACATCAACAACAACAACAGCAGTAGGGCTTACCTAGCACAGTGTCTGGAACAAATATAGTTGGTACTTAAAAATGCTCATTGACTTGACTGAAGAAAATCAGTAGCAGGACAGCTTTGAAAATAGCACATTGAATTTATTTTATACTTGGAGGTACAATTCAGAGCTATCTGTGCAATTTTTGTTTTGCTTTGTCTATGGAAAAATCATCTTACTTGGTTCTTGTTAATTTCAGAACAAAAAAATTTTTTTTTAATTTTTAAGTTATGGCAGCAGTCTAGGAAAGATGTGATGAGGGCCTAGGCTTTTGACAGCTGTGCATGATGGAAACATTGCCCCAAAGGACTACCAATGGCATGGATTACAAAGATTCCTGGATACCCTTAGCATCTTCTCTTGGGTCTTCTTGTCTTCCCAGCGGTCTACTCTGCACTGTAGTGATTTGCAAAGTGTCATTTTTAAGAAGTATATAGGGGCAGCTAGGTGGCACAGTGGATACAGCACCAGATAAATAAGTATATGATAATATTAAAAGTGCAGTGTAAAACCAAAAGATATAAACTGTACATATGTATAATTCAATCATAAAGCAGATCACAAAGAAACATAATACAGTCTATAAATTAATAAATGCAATCACTTCTCACAAATTCATTCTGAGTACTGCCTAATTCCTGTTGTATGTTCTATGTATATACCCCTGCTTTATATGATGAAGCCACATACCATCAATTTTTCATCAGATTAGCATAATTTGGACTAATCTTTAATTTAGGTAATACAAAATTATTATCTGGATCTCATCCTCTGAGGGCCCCCACTATCAGTGCCTTGCTGTATACCCTATAGCGTTCCTAAATCAGATGTTGAGAGATTATCTGATATTTCTCAATCTTGCCAGATCTGGCTGTTTGGAAAGTGAAGTATCTATTTTCAAAGGTATACTAATCTCTATGATAGTGGTGTTACAGTTCTTATTGTCCAAGATTTCTAAATCTATTCTTAAGGCTACTCCCAGCCTTAGAACTGTTGAATTTACTCAAAACTCAGTTTTTGAGATTTTTTCTGGCACTTTGATGTCTTTAATTAGCCTATTTAAAATTATTTAATGGGGCAGCTAGGTGGTGCAGTGGATAGAACACTGGCCCTGAAGTCAAGAGGACCTGAGTTCAAATCTGATCTCAGACCAAACACTTGACACTTACTAGCTGTGTGACCCTGGGCAAGTCACTTAACCCTATGCCTAAAAAACAAAACAAAACTATTTAAAATTGTGCTAGTGGGTAATAGTCCCATTCAGTTGAGGACCACAGTGGCAGAGGATTCAGGGAAGGAAGCATTTCATTCAATGCCCCACATTGATGACAGTGTTTGTCCCCAGAACCACATCTCCTGGCCCCCATTCAATAGGACACAATCCAACCTCGCCCTGTGGATGAATTTTCAGTCAGCAAAATGGGTGAAAGATGTTTCTCTCATTAGAAAGTTTGAGGCCTCAGCCACTGAAGTAACAGCGTATATTTTATCCTGATTCTGTTTGCTGACTAGCTGCTATTTAAAATAATATCTTACTGTACATTTCAAATTTCTTTCCATTGTTTCAAGGACCAACATTCAACCAAAACGTCAAAATGCCATTTCTTTTTTCACTCTCCACTCAATTGAGATTTTAGCTGTCAATTGTTGGAAAGCTACCCATAGTCTGAATCAGATGTTGCTGCTACTGCAATCTTGTATCCAAATTCTTCCACAGAGCCATTTAAATAAATGGCCAGATCTTCTGGTTAAAGGTCATGTTTAATTCTATTCTTCACCATATCACTAAGAGAATTGCAGGACAGTTGGCCCAAAGCTGTTGATGCTAGAAGCCTACTCCATAAAACCACCTGACTGATATCCACTGGTACTCTAGAGGCAACAAGCTCATCCCCCTCATTTTCTAGAGGAGACACAAAGCGTTAGCCCTGGCTATTTGAGGGAGGTGTAGCCATCTCTTGATGTCTTTTTTTAACTGTTCTCTTCAAGAGTTTGAGGGCACTTTTTAGGACCGTGATTTTTTTTTTCTAAAACAGATACACGATAAAAAAAAAAAGAAAAAGATACATAAACTTAAATGTTGAAACTAAAATACAAAATTTAAAAAAATGTGCACAGAAGAACGTAAGAGAGGATTCAAAATACATAGAAATAAATTTCCATTTCAAGAAAGCCTATGTAATAAATACTGCACATTGTGATGAGAGCTATCCATCTCTTCTTTGCTTCCTTGTAAGTTTTCTTTTCTTCTCTGCTGTGCACTTTTTACTTTGTTCTTTTTTTTTTCCCTTCTTCCCACCCCCAGAAGGCTACAATTAAGCATGGATATATTTATAGAAATATACATACACATATACATATATACACTTACATACATATATTCATGCATACATATATAAACATGCTTTCCCTAACAAATTCTATTCCTGATCTTTGTTTTATGTTTGTGCCTATCTCTTATTTCTACGCCTCCTGACTCCTCTATTTCACTTCTGCCAGCTACCTTGCCTTCCTATTACTTAACCTATCCCCACCTCCAAGGATCTCTCCTTCATCCTCCCATTCCAGTTAATCTAAACACCTTTCTATACCCCCCTTAACCTATTGCCTCTCTGTTCTCTCTAGATATCCCTCCCTTATCCTCTCCCCCCTCCCTATTCCCTTAGTGTTTCATTTCTTTCTGCATTTAGAAGACTTTTATACTCTTCTAGATATGTACACATTGTTCCCTCTTAAACCCATTCCCAAAGAAAGGAGGTTACCAGAACTAACAGCCCTCCTCCCCCATCTAATTCTACTATGTTGGTTCTTCCTCTCCCACTTCCTTTGTATAAGATAATTACTCATTTTACTTGTTCCTAAACAGTTTTACTTTTTAAAGTCATATCATACTTAGGTCTACCTCAACTTTTCTTACAAACTACTCAATTACTAATAACAACCTTAGACATGTGTCTTACATACATAAAAGGTAAACAGTCGGTCCTTATTGAGTCCCTTGTAATTAGTCTTTGGTATGTACCTTATGTTTCTCTTGGCTCTTGTATGTCAAATCTTCTATTAAGTTCAAGTTAGTTTGGTTTAGTTTAGTTTTGTTTTGTTTTACAAAGTCCTTAAAGTCTGACAGTTCATTAAATGTTCATTTTTTTAAAATTCAGGATTATGCTTAACTTTGCTGGGTATGATATTTTCGGCTGAAATTCCAGTTCTTTTGTTCTTTGACATATAGTGTTCCACAACCTGTGGTCTTTTATTGTTGCCACTGCTAGGTCTTGTGTGATTCTAATTGTGGCACCACCATATTTAAATTGTTTTTTGCTTGTTGCTCATAATATTTTATCCTTGAGCTGAGGGTTTTGGAATTTGACTATAATATTCCTGCAGGTTTTCCTTGTAGAATTTTTTTCAGGTGGTGATCAATGGATTTTTTTCTATTTCTACTTTCCCCTCTTGTTCTAATGCTTCAGGACAATTATCTTTAAGTATTTCTTGTTTTATTGTACCAAGATTCTTTTTTTGATCATAGTTTTCAGGTAGCCCAATTATTGTTATGTTTTCTCTTCCTGATTTGTTCTCCAGATCAGTTGTTTTTCTCATGAGATGTTTCACATTGTCTTCTATTTTTTCATTCTTTAGGTTTTGTTTTATTATTTCTTGATCTCTTATAACTTCACTGGTTTCCACTTGCCCAATTCTGATTTTCAAGGAGTCCTTTCCTTCCTTAAGATTCTGGATCTCCTTTTCTAATTGGTTGACTTTCTTTTCATAATCTTGTTTTTCTTGGCTTTTGTTTTGTTTTGTTTTTCCTCAATCTCTCTCATTTGATTTTTAAAGTCTTTTTAAAATTTCTTCTATGAATTCTTTTTGGGCAGGTCAACACTGGACATTTCTTTACTTCAGTATCCTCTTCTGAAGATGAACCCTTCTCTACTCCCATAGCATTTGTCTATGGTTGAATTCTTTCTCCTTTGCCTGTGCATTTTTTTTTTTTGGTAGTAGCTTAATTTTTATAATCATCTCTAGTCCTGGGATATGGGGGATGGTGCCTCTGACCTCAAACCCTCCTTTAGTTCTCTCTGACTTGGAACCTAGACCAAGACCTCCAGACTACTGTAAATGCCCATAGGTCCCTACCCCATTGCTTCTGCACTCACCAGGCATGTTCTGGTTCCTTCTCACTCCCAGTGTCTCCACAGCACAGCTGGGTCTGGCATTCCTTGTCAGCAGAGGTTTCCTCAGTCTTTCCTGGCTCAGACCCCAACTCCCCTCACTGTCCCAGGAGTAAAAGATCCTGTGGATGGGGCCAAGGCAGCCTCCCAACACACCTAACCCCAGGGCTTGCCACTTGCTGTTTAAGCAGTCCCTAGCCTGGAGGTGTTTACTCTTCACAGGGGCCAAACCTCATCCTGGGGTTTTTCTTCAGATTTTCTCCTATTGTCCCAGAAGGACCCCTGTTTTGCCCCTGCTCTTATTTATTTTATTTATTTTTACCACTCTATGTTCACCCTGAGGCACTATTTTATCTCTTTTGTGGGGGAAAATCTTGAGTGCTTGGAATTTTCTGACCTACACTGCCATCTTCTCAGAATCCTCTTGGGACCACAATGTTCTTAAAGGTAGTATGAGATGCAGGGTAGAATGAAGCTTTTTCTTTTGTCTATTTTCTGTCAAGGTGTCAGTTTAGATTTGTCGACAAGTTCTAAGCCTGTAGTCATATTAGTTATTGCGTCCTTGGCAGAATTTGCAGTATGGAACTCCATGGGATTCCAAGGTAAAAAATGGGTATTTTCCTCAGACATTACTGAGATCCCTTGATTTTGCATTTGGGATTGTGTGAAAGGTGCCCTCTTCTTCCAGCCATCAATCATCAGGTATGATTATTTGGTCCTGTTAAAATGTAGTCCTGCCCATGTGACAACCTCATTTATATTGTCTGGCATGTAAGCCAGAAGTGTCTGCCACTATGGCCAAATTGATCTTACGCTGTAGGATATTTTTCCCCGTATTGTACAAATCATACCCATATCACAGTCCTTGCCTGCATTCAGAGAGGAGTAAGAACTAGGATCCTCATGTGAGGGAAAGGGTTTTGTAGAGACTTGATAGACTTTAGTTCTATGGTTGGAGGGCTCCTTCCCAGAAAACCAGGAGACATCCCATGATACAAAATTCTGGAAGAGTACTTCCAAGAGTAGAAACATCTACAAAACATTTGTTTTGATTCAATTCAATTTGACTACACATTCATTAAGTACTATTATGTGCAAAGCTCTGTGCTAAGGTACTAAGAGAGATATCAAGTTTTAATGACACGGTTGGTGTCCACCCTTATGAAACTCAGTTTAGAAGCATTCTAATATGAATAGCTCATATTTATTTCATCAAGTTTACCAAGTGCTTTCATTCTCTTCTTCTTTACAAACGTACTCATGGTCTCCTCTATCCTTTAAAAAAAAAACAACAACAACAACAAAATATAAACCCTTTTTTGACCTTACCATTGCTATTATCCACAGTCCTTTATCTCTCCTCTCCTCAGCTAAACTTCTTGAGAAAGCCAGCTACACTTAATGCCTCCAATTTCCTCTCAATCCCTTTTAAACACTGCAATCTGGCTTCTGATCTCATCATCCAAATGAAATCGATCTCTTTAAAGTCACCAGTGATTTTTTAATTGCTGATCCAATGGCCTTTTCTCAATCCTCATCCTTTTGACTTCTCTGTAGCCTTCTTTGTAGTCTATTATCCTCTTTTCTCTAGGTTTTCATGATGCTGTTCTCTCCTGGTTCTTCTCCTACTTATCTGACCACTACTTCTCAGTCTTCTTTGCCAGATTTTTATTCTGGTAATGCTCACTAACAATGAGTGTCTTCAAAGGCCATGTCCTGAGCCCTCTTTTGTTCTCTCTACATATTATTTCACTTGATGATCTCATCAGTTCCCATAGATTCAATTATCTTTATGCAAATTATTTAGATCTATTTGTCCAATCATAATCTCTCTCCTGATCTCCAGTTTCACATATCCAACTGCTTATTGAACATCTCAAACTTGAGGTCCAGTAGACCTCCTAAACTCCACCTGTCCAGAATTTAACTCATTATCCTCCTCTCTTGCCAACTTCTGTTACCATAGAGAACACCTTTATCCTCCTAGTCACCCAAGCTCACCACCTCAGTGTCATCTTTGATTTCTCTCGCATGCACTCCACATAACCAAACTGTTGCCAAGTTTTCCCAGTATCTCTTGTGTCCCTTCTCTCCACACCCACAGTTACCATCCTGGTGCAGATCCTCATCTCTTACCTAGATTGCTGCAATAGCCATTTAATTGGTCTCTCTGCCTCAAGTCTCTCGCCTTCTCATTACTCAACTTGCTTGCTAAGGTGATTTTCCTAAAGCATAAATCTGATCCTATGTTAGATTTGTTTCTTGTGTCTCGTCCCAACCTGCACCCCAACTCAATATATTCCAGTGGTTCCTAAATTTCTTTAGCTTTTAAAACATTTCACAACCTGGCCTCTTCCTTCCTTTCCAGTCTTCTTACATTTTATTCCCTTCCATGTACTTTATTGACATTGGTCTTGTTGTTCTTCAAACATGACATGCCATCTCCCAACTCCATGTCTTTTCAATGGCTGTTCCCAATACTTTTTTGTTCTCCCTTCTTGCCTCAGATACATTGGATTCCTTCAAGACTCAGCACAAATCCCACCTTCTGCAAGAGACCTTTCTTGGTCACTCCACTCCCTCTAAGCAGTGCCTTCCTTCTGAGATTATCTTCTACTTATTATGCATGTGTAAATATGTATGTATACACACATATGTATGTTTACACATATTTATGTATAAACACATATGTATATATATATACATACAATTTTTGTGTCATCTCTCATATTAGCCAAATTCCCACATTGGTCATATCCAAAAATGTGTCTCTTTCTGTGTATTAGTTGATTACTTCTTTGCCATGTGACACTGGAAGCATTCTCTTCATCCTAAGTCTTCTGGACACGGTTGATCACCACATCAATCAGAGTTCTTAAGTCTTTCAAAACTGTTCACTTTTACAACATTGATGTTATAGTAGAAGTTATTCTGTTGGTTCTGTTCACTTCACTCTGGATCAGTTGGTATAAGTTTTCCTAAGTTGCTCTGAAAACCATCTTTTTCTTTACTTACAGCACATTCTATAACAAATATTTTATCAGTTTCCAAATGATGGACACCCCCTTAGTTTGCAATTCGTGCCATTGTTATGCTTTTGAACATATAGGACTTACTCTTTTTTTTGTCTTTTTGGGATATAGCCCTAGTAGGGGTATCACTGGGTCAAAGGGCATGCCCAGTTTAGTAACTTTCTGGGCATAATTCCAAATTGACACTGGCTTGTTTTCTGTTTCTTGTACATGGTCTACATTTCTCAACTCTGCCTTTTCACAGGCTGTCTCCTATGTCTAGAATGCCCTCCTTCCCTCCCTTACCTTCTACTTCCTGGCTTCTTATTCTTATAAGTTCAAATCCCTCTTGCTGTGAGAGGTCTTTCTAGAACATTCCCCCACTCTTGCCCCCATGCCTCCCCTGAGATTATGTTCTATTTGCACTGTATATAGCTTATGTGTAGTTTCTTCATCTTGTCTCCCCCATTAGAATGTCAGTCAACAAACACTTATTAAGCATCTATTTGTCAGGCACTGTCCAAAGTGCTGAGGATACAAAGAAAGGGAAAAGATAGTCCCCATTCTCAAGAAGCTCAGTCTAATGGGAGAAGACAGCACAAAAGAATTATATACAAACAAGGTATACAGATGATAAATTGGATATAATCTCAGAGGCAAGGCACTAGGGATTAAGAGGGATTGGAAAAGGATTCTTTTAGAAGATGGGATTTTAGCTGGGACTTGAAGGAAACCAGGAAAGCCAGGAGGCAGACATGAGGAGGGAGAAAGTTACAGACATGGGGGAGGGGGGGCAGCCACTGAAAATGCCCAGTCTGGAGATGGAGGAACACCAAAGAGATCTGTGTCACTAGATCACAGTACTAGAAAGGTAAGAGGAAGGCCAGGTCATGAAGGAAGCATGAAGGTTTTCTATTTGATCCTGGAGAAGCCATTGGAGTTTATTGAATAAGAAAGTCATATGATAAACTTGTCCTTTAGGAAGGTAAGTTTGACATTTGAGTGGAGGAGGGACTGGAGTGGATAGAGAATTGAGGTAAAGAGATACACCAGAAGGTAAATATGAGCTTTTAGAGGACAGAGATCATATTTTAGCCTGACTTTGCAAACCCCATCTCTTAGCACATTTCCTGGTGCATAATTAAGTATTTAATAAGTGGTCATCGACTGATTGAATTTCCTCCCAACAGTTCTATGAGATATATAATCCAAGTACTATTATTACCATTGTATGGATGAGAAACTCAAATTCATAAAAATTAAGTGACTTCCCCAGGTTCATAGTTTGTAATCATCACTTAGCATGGACAGACCCAGAAAAGGCTAGGGTTGCCCCAGGTTTCAAAAACCAAAGAAAATTGACTCAGAAATTCTCCAAGGCCCTAGGGTGAGGAGAAACTGAATGATAGACGTGTGTACAGTGAGAGAGTCTATCCACTCACTGTGTAAAAGGAAACCAAATGTGGTTTGCCCAAGGTCCACCGGCTTGTTAGTGACAAGACCAGACATCCTGGCTTCCAGGTGAGACCTCTTTCCACTCTAACATTGTGAAACTGAGGTGCTGGCAAAACATCTGTATCTGTGTCCTGTAGAAAGACAGGACTGGATTGTGGAAGAGAGACCAGGGCTAAAAGAAGCAGGTCTTAAGAGTCATCTGAATTCGGTTCATCCATGAGCACCTTGGTAAAGAAAATCAATTGCAATGACAAAACTCACAGTGGCCAAAGCCAGTCTGAATTGCATCTGTGAAAAAAAAAAATCTATTATTTCCATCAGCAGGGGGAACTCCCTCCACTGTCAAATATCTTTAGTGGTACAGAGGGAAGTAAGCAGGCCCAGAACAATTTACACAATGACACTGAAAGACACCAGAATTCTGAACAATACAGTCAATGAATAATTGTGCCTTCTGCCTTTTGATAAAAAAGCCAGTGAAATATTGATGTAGAACACATGGCCAATGAGTTGATTTGTTTCCCTTAACAGTATTTCTTTGTTACAAGGAAAGTTTCTATTGGGGGAGGAGAATCATTGGGAAATGAATTTAAAAGAAAAAAAAGAGCATCAATAAAAACTTTCAAAAATGGTCTATGACTTAGGAAACAAGGTATGTTGCCTAAGACAGTGGTGTCAAACTCAAAAAGAAATGGGGGCCACTAAACCATAGCTACAGATTCCTACCTGCTGCCTATTAACTTAGAAAACCACCTATTAATATTGCTTATGCTTATTGTATTTGTGTTTTGTTAAATATTTACCAATTATCTTTTAATAGGTTCTGGCAAGTGTTTCCTGCTGTAGGGATCATAAATCACTAGGTGGTACAATAGTTTGAGCACCACTTCACCTATGTGACCTGGGCAAGTCACTTAACTTCTGCCTCAGTTTCCTCATCTGTAAAATGGAGACAATAATAGCACCTCCCTTTCAGGGTTGTGATGATCAAAGGAGATAATAAATGTAAAGCACTTAGCCCAGTGTCAGACATAGTAAGCATTATATACATATTAGCTATTGTTATCATTAAATGTCAGAGGCAGGATTTGAACTTTTGTCTCCCTAACTCCAAATTCTGAACCTTATCTAGGAACCACACTACTTCTCCCTTTTAACAAATATAAAATATAGTCTTATTACTTTCAAGTACATCCCAACCTCAAAATCAGCTGAGAAAGTATTATATGGCCCTACTTTAGATAAAGTTTGGAATGAACTCTCCACAGCTGTTCTATAAATAAGGGTCCTGGCTCTTTTCCCTTTCAAGTAGGTTAAATATTTACCTCAATTTTTTAAAAAAAATACTATTGTACTTTAAGTTTAATTTGCTTTTACCAAATAGTACAAAGGCAACCTTTAGCCCAAGCGAGAAACAAATGGTCACACATTCCATATGTACGTTGAACTGTACTAGGGATTTCACTTTAGTACTGGCTGATTCCAGGCCATTCACTGTCCAAGCATTTTAGGAAACCCAAGTGGAAAAATTCATTTGAGAGTAAGAGAAGAAAAGTAACTCCTACCTAGACTCTTTCATCATTTGCATTTGAAACATTTATTTCAGGAAATACATATTAAACATTTTATTATTTATACAAAAAGAGTTAAAGTTGTCAGGATGCATTATACCACAATGCCAGAAGTCATTTTTGGAATTTATCACCATGATGTCTTGACATTTTTTCAAAAATTAAGGGTAAAAAGAAGGAAAGGCTGAACATCTTGCTTTGCCCTGATGCAGTGCTGCCTGGAAATCACACAAGCCAGTGACATGATGTGAGCAGAAGTGCAGTCCTATAGAAGTGATCACCACCTCCACCCCCCCAATTCACTACACTCAGACATTAGAAACAGTATGTGTGTGTACATATATATTGTATATACATATACACATATATAGGTGTACATGTGTATGTATATAAAGTAAACAGTTTTTCTTCAACATAGCTCAGTAAAGACTCCTACATTTCCCATGTGGGATAGGAGTTAAACACAAAATTCAGACTTTCTGTCAAAATTAAACTTTTGTAAATATCACCACTCTGGAACTGTAGTAGCTCTACATGCAAGACTTTCCACATCTATTAGTCAGGGGTCCTGTAGTTCTTCCTTCTGGTTGATTGGAATGGAAAGCCATTGCAATGGCCTTCTGACTGACTGGAATGGTTTAAGGGGAAAATGGCTTGTGGTAACCCTCACTCCCCCCACCCTCCACCTCCAAATCTGTACCTCACTAAATCTTCTCTCTAGGCTAGGGGCTACTCTGAAATGAAGAGTGCAGGGATGCAGTGGTTGAGGGTGATGAGCACCTGAAAATTATCCAGTCTCAAATTGTACAGGTGCAGGCGGAGGTGGCTATACGCTGGGGCTGAGAGAAAGTGGGGGCAGGGCCACACGTGTCTTGGGGGCTCTGAGAAGATGAGAGGTCCACCAGCCAAAGTACTGAACCAAACTGAACAGCTAGGCATGAATAAGCATGCTTGTCCACACAAGCCAAAAACAAGAAATAAACTCATTGAAAATCCTCTTAATTCAATATTACTAAGCAACGCTCTTTAAACATCTATAATTTCCATCCTCCGTTACTTCACAAGATCAACCTACTTCTAACCTTCCAAAAATTAAAAAAAGGCCTTGGGGAGGAAGGAGGCAAGATGGGAGATGGAATTTATTTTATTTTATTTTAAAAAGAAAATCAGAAATCCAAGCAAGTTCCCAGCAAATCAGCAGTTTCTACATACCAACAAAGAGTAATAATAGCTGGTGGAAAGCATGACTAGAGGCACTACCTGATCTCTATTCCTTTCCAATTCCCCAGCTCAAGGAACTACATGGGAGAGACAAGAAGCCCCCAACTGATTCGTTTGGATGGTCAGAGTTAAAAGGCACTTTCTGTCCCAGGACAGGCACACAGTCAGCTTTGTCACTGCTTCAGAATTTGGCACATTCATTTTGTAAAACTAGTCACCTCCTGGGGTGGAGGGTAGGGGGAATTAACTCTTGCTCTTAAGGTTATTTTTTGTCTGAGTCCTTTCATATTTGCAAGAGGATGGAGAGGTAAGAGCCCATGTCCCCAGGTCTCTATCCATCCTCTCATGACATGGAATCCCTGTGCTTCAAAAACTTACATTCTTTCTGAGAAGCCATGATCTTACGTGGACAGAGGGGTGAAAAATGGGCATATGGACATGCTTACACTGTATACATGTGTGTACACACATATACACACAAACACTTATACACACACATACACAAACACCTGAGGCTATTTGGCACTGAGCAAATCTGTCTAGTTAGAATGGTTGGTAGCTACAGATTCCCATCCCCTCCCTCCCCATTCCCCACCTTTTCTATCCTTTTTCTGGTCCTAGAAGTAAACAGATTTGGTTTCCCAAAGAGCTGCTGAGGGCAGGAGAGCAAAAGAATTTC
>NW_020948774.1:7871269-7993091 GCF_900497805.2 Vombatus ursinus
CCCCTCCCTTCCAAGATCAGTGCCAGTGGGCTAATAATTAACACACTCAACAATGATATATGGTATCTTGTTATCTGGTCAAGTGACAATGGCAGTGTGTAAAAGGGATGGATGATGACAAAAATGAAGGAAATTATATAAAATAAAACAGGGTGGGGAGGGTGATGGTGGACTAGGGGATGGGAATGGGTGGAAGGGATGGATCCTAGGGGCAAGGGAATGCTTCTACATCTCCTGGGGTGCCACCTCCTCCTCCACACCATTGGAAAGCATGCTGCTGCTGTCCTCATTCAGACGCTTTACTCGATAGGCTTCAAAGTGAATACTGCTGGTAATGTCCTTAATGTTCTGCATGTGTGTCCTGGAGAAGGCAATAAAGAGGTCAATGAGGCATTAGCTGGGGGGGGGGGGGTGGCATGGGGGAAACTGAGCACACCAAATCAAAATCTCTGAGGGCCCAATGAGGGAACCAAACTCAATTTAGGACTCATTCATGATTGGCCCTCTCCTTTCCATCCGGAGAATAACTTTTCATTGGAGTTGATTTTTCCCATGGTGCATTATGATTTACAAACCACTTTCCTCACAACAATCAGGTAAGGTAGGGAATGCAAGTGTTATTATCCCTATTCTATAGATAAGAAAACTTGGAAAGAGAAAGTGACTTGCTCCCAGTCATAAAACTAGCAAATAGCAAGACTGTGACTTGAACCCAGGACTTGGGACTCCAGGGCCAGTTCTTGTTCTATTATACCTTATTGCCATTCATCATGGACTCTACCTGAAGTCACCATTCCTTTCCCTGTTCCTCCTCACCACCTATTTTTAATTAATGTCCTAAATAAAAATAAATGATTAAATATCAAATTATAATATCAATCATTAAATAAATGATTAAATAATTGAAGGAAAATTAATTAAAAATAGATTTTTAAAAATATGTCTTATGCAAGCACTCTTGTTTGGATGCTGCTTTGCAAATGGTTGCTTCAGAGGAGAGTGAGAAAGAATGAGTGAGAGACAGAGACACAGAGAGAGAGAAAAAGAGAGGGAGGGATGTGTGTGTGTGTATGTTTGTGTGTGTGTGTGTGTGTGTGTGTATATATATATAGATATATATAGATATATCTAGCATGTGTGTATGTATATGTATGTATGCACATGCATGCACATTTCATTTCCCTAACAAGACTGGAAGGTCTCTGAGTTCCTTTCTCTGTACTTATCTCCCTTGATGAAAGGGGAGAAAATTGTTTCGTTCTTTGTATTTACATTCCATGTGCCTAACACAGGATGTCCTCTTTGCTGATTATCTTCAATTATCCTGAAAATAGTTTGCTTCTATATTATCTTCATTTTCAGGTTGTCTCTCTCATTACATGATGAGCTTCTTGAGAGCAAGGACATTTCTTTGCATTCCCAGGGCTTAGCACACAGTAGGCACTTAATAAATGTTTACTGACTGAATGATTAATAAATGCTCAATTGATTGATAATCTTGTTAGTGCCTCCTAAGTCAATGTTCCGCTAAGGGAGCACTCAACTCCAGGGTATTGTTGAAAAATCATTGTCTTGAGGCTGGGAGAGAAGAGAGACTAATGAAACTTAATAATGAATGGGATCTGAAGAGCATAATAGTCACAAAATATGGACATAGTCTAGTATGATAATTTAGTTTATTGATTAAATACTAAATTTCATTAAATTATTAAATATTATATGTTATTAAATAAGTCTATTACTTTCTTTAAGTAGAAAGAGTGCTAGATTTAGTCAGAGATGTGGGTTGGAATCCTGACTCTGCTACTTGCTAACTGTATGACAATAACTTAACCTCTCTGGGCCTCAGTTCCTTTGTGTTTAAAATATGAGGGTTGGATTAGAAAGTCTCTAAAGTCCCTTTCCACTGTAGGTCTATTGTAGATATAAATTGATGGATCCTGAATGTAAACTATGTTTTAGGCACTAAAGAAAAATGAACAAGACAGACATGAGGCCTATGGGTCAAGTGGATGGTTTGGGAATGGAAAACAGGGTTTTTGGTATTACGGAGTTCAATGAAATATACTTGTGTATAATCATGCATATACTTATTTTGTATATAAACTTAAATGTGCATATGATTTCTATCCTGACAGATTATAAGTTTCTTGATGGCAGGAACTGTCTTATTTATATCTTTGCATCTATCAACTAATGGCAGCTGTAATATAGTAGATGCTTAATAAATGTTTACTTGCTTTATTGACTGAAGGATCCTGCTATAGACTGAAATTTCAGGGACAAAGTCTAAAGACTGGGAAATAGGGTTCATGGGACTTTGGGATCAGCAGAACAGAGGGAAAAGTCTGAGCTTTCCAACTCACTTATTTGCATGACCCGTTCTCTCCTGAAATCTCCTAGTAAAGGGGACTCTTTCAGGCTTTCACAGACTTTGGTATTTCTGAGTATCTTTCTTGTTTTGGCCAGAGAATTCTCCTAGGATTATAGATTCAGAGCTGGAAGGGGTCCTCTGAAGTCAATTAGTCCAAGGCCTTCATTTAACAGATGAAGAAACTGAAGATCAAGACAAACTTGCCCAAGGTCACACTAGTATAAGATCCAAGGTAGGGATTGGAACCCAGGTCTTCTGATTCCAAATCTAGTATTTTTTCCCCACTGTAATATGTTGCTTCTTTTTCCTAATCTGGCCAAGGAAAACAATTAGCCATCCATCTCCCCCACCAGGCACAACCTTTATGCACTATACTTAAAAAAGGCTCATCTATCTATCCCTTCTTAACCTTCCCCTCTTTCAGTCCTACTTGCATTCTTTCCTCCCTGTCCTGACACCCTCTCAAACAAACCCCTGCCCCTTTAGAGGTGAAGGGCCTCAAGATGAACTATAGTGTGCTGCTGGCTAAGGTCTTCCCAGTAAAGAGAAGGTCAGCAGGTAAGGACATTCAGATACTGTCCTTGGGAACCTAATGCAGTTTGTTTACCTTTCAGAAATCACCCATGTTGCTCAAGAATACATGGCCCTGGGGGCAGCTAGGTGGCACAGTGGATAGACTACTGGCCCTGGAGTAAGGAGGACCTGAGTTCAAATCCAGCCTTAGACTAGACACTTGACACTTACTAGCTGTTACCCTGAGCAAGTCATTTAACCCTAATTGCCTAAAAGGAAAAAAAAAAAAAAGAATATATGGCCCTTTGGTCTCTTTTCTGTCCATCTGAGGGGGACAACAAGGCAAAACCCAAAGCAAAAATAAGTTCTACACTCACCTGATAAGGAGATCCCGCAGATAAGCAAACTCACAGTGTGTAGTATTTTCAACTAAGGAAAGGAAATAAAAATTTACTATTAAAAATTGAGAGGGAGAAAAAGCCATCCCCACACCCTGCCCCCAACACATCCCAGTTATAATTACTCTTGAGCAGGAAACTGAAAATGGGATTTCATTGCTTAAGCAGTGGTATTTTTAGGAAATGTTCACTTTGTTCTGTAGGCAGTTTTTTTTTCTTAAATAGGCACACACCCAAGTATGCACATACAGTTACCCAGCCACCCACCATTGGATAAACCCAAGTACCTGGCTCCCACTCAATATATTTGTACTTGGACAGACAGACAGACACAGACACACACACACACACACACACACACACAAACACATCATTTGCACACATTATTAGACTTTCATAAATCTGTCAGGAAAATTTTTCCTTTTCCTCAGTTCTCTTGTAATTTCTTTTTCTAATCATGGTTTTCCCTTTGAGACTCCAAGTAATTTCTACAGCTGTCATGACATAGATTCGGCCCAAGGGGACAGACAGTTGGAGGTAGGGAGAGAGACATTTTGAGAAACTACAGGTAAAACTTCTGCTTCATATTCTTCTTGCCCCACATACAGTTTAGGTGTGGGGACAGAGGAATAGATGGTTAGACTTTGTCTGGAAACTTTATCCCTTTACTAAAACTAACAAGATCAATCTTTGACAGAAATAAATGTAACATACTGGATTAAACATTCATATGAAGAATATCTGAGATTTTTAGTTGATTCAAATCTTAGTAGAGCCAATAGTGGCAGGTGTGGTTACCAAAAAAAAAAAGCTATTACAAACCTAGATTGAATTAAGAGAAATGCAGTGTCTAGAGGGAAAGCTATGGTGACTCTGTGCTAGTCAGACACATGAAGTACTGTGTTCAGTCTGAGAACACTGACAAACTAGACTATATTCCAGAGGAACTAGATTTCTAGAGGAAGTCAGCAAAGTGAGGGCTGTGAAATGTACTCCCTCTTCACCTCTGTCTCTTGGAATCTCTAAGTTTCCTGCAAAATTCAGCTCAAAAGCCATCTCCTTCATGACACCTTTCCTGATCCCACCTGCTAGTTGATTGCCACACCACTTTCCCCCCAAAATTTACTTTGCATATTTTCTATATACCTATATGTGTATGTGTTTCCTAGCCCCAGCAGAACATGAGATCATCAGAGGCAAAGGCTATTTCATTTTTGTCTTTGTATTCAGTCTAGTTGTTCAGTTGTTTTTCAGTTGTGTCTGACTGTTCTGACACATAGTAATAACTCCCGAGACACCTTCAGCCACCCACTGCTTGGCAATTTTATTTCAATTGGACTTGGCCCCTTTCTTTGAGTTCAGTGTTCCCCAAACAGCATCTAGCACAGTGCTGAGCACAGCCTTCACCACTTGTGGAATGACAATCTCACCAACAGGTTCTCAGCAATTTCCTGCAGTTTCCAATGTCAGCCATGAGGGGGCAGCAAAAGCATCAAAATGAACAAGTTTCCTTGGTTTGGGTTCCATTCTCTTTTTTCCACCCACCCCCCACCTTCTCCACTCCCTTTAGCCCTCAGTAAACATGTCCTCTATAAAAAGAGTCTTAATCAGAAAAATATCTTTAGGAGGGAGGAGGGACATAGGAGATGGACTGGCTCAGGCACTGCACACCCCACCCCAAGGAAATGAAAAGCCAACAGACCCAGGATGCTGCTAGGATCTCGGGTGGAGGAGAAAACCCCTGATCCTCATTAGAGAGCAATCCAGCATGTGTATGTAGGTGGACGTGAGGAGGAGAATCCTAGAACAACTCCCTTACAAAGGACAGGGCTGGGTTTGAATTAGGATCCACTGGGAAAGATCTGGAGAAGGGAAGATTCCTCCTGTCTGAAGTTTTGGAGAATCTTGTTTGAAGTTTCCTTGTCTAAGATCTGGTCTTGTCAACGTGGCATTTGGAAAATATCCAGAAGGTTAAAAAATATACCCACAACTGACAGATCACACACACGCACACTCTCTCTTCCTCTCTCTCTCCCCCTCTCCCTCTCTCCCCCACCCCCCTTTGGGGGTGGAAGAAGGGAACAAAGGAAAAACAATGCACCATGTTTTCTCCACCCAACATTCAGAGAAAAGTCTAACAGTCAATCAGAGCTAAAACAAAGGAAAAAGGGTCAGTATTCTCCCACTCCCTCCTCCAGCCACAGTCCTTTCACTAGGGCAAGATTTCTGGCAGATTTTTTTCTGTCGCAGTATGGGCAGCTCAATCTACCCGTTAAATTTCCCATTTCCCATTGTAATGGAGAATTGTGACAACGGAAGAATAAATACTAAGACCACTTACTGGGATTTAGTTATTAAATTTCTCCTTTAAAACTTGAAAGAGCTCAATAGACCTCAACAGACCAATTTGTCCTCACAAAAACTTATCAAGGCTGGTAGGACTGGGATCATATTCCCCATCAGACCTAGTCATGGATAATTTTCATAGGATTATAGATTTGAAGTGGAGAGGAACCTTAGTGGGGACCTAGTCCAACAGACTCCCTCACTCTCATGTTACAAAAGAGGAAACTGAAGACCCAGAGAGATGATGTGACTTGCCTAAGATCACACAACTAAAGAACAAGCATCAGTTCCTCCCAATTTAAATTCTACAATCCTACAGTGTTGCTTTTAGCGGCACTACATTGTCGCAAGGGAGAGTTTCACTGGTAATAGGGAGTCACTAGAAAGTGATGGCACTGAAAAAAAAAATCTATCCATATCTTTATTTTTTTAAGAAAGTAGGGACCAGGCTAGTTAAATGACTTGCCCAAGGTCAAACCCAGGTCAATGGTACAGTCTCTCAAAAGTCATTGGAGCCATTCATCTCAATTTCCTCAGTGGAAACAGCATTTTTCATTGGGACTGGGAGTTGATATTTTAATTCCAGCTTTGCAGCAAGAGCTGGCTATGTCTGAAATCATTCCATCTCTCTAGATATGTTTTGGGGTTTGTTTGGTTTTTTTTGTTACAAAGAAAAGGAGGGTTTCATTTTTTTTTTAACCTTTTTTGCTTCATGGACCCTTTCGGCTGTTTGATGAAGCCTATGAAACCTTTCTCAGAATAATGTTTTTAAATGAATTAAATAAAATACATAAGATCACAAAAAAAAACCTCCGATTATACTGAAACATAGTCATGAAGATACATATATATAAAGTTCATGGACCTCAGATTAGGATTAGATGATCTCCAAAGTCCTACAGATCCACAGGAGAAAAGCTGAGTTATCTGTCCAGCGTCATGAAGCTAGTCTGCGGCAGAATTAGGGTTACAACCTAGATATCTGAACTAAGTCCAGTGTGATGATCTACCATGTTGTTTCCTTCCCAATGAAAGTCTCTGTGGTACTGCTTCCTCCTAATTCAGCCTCAACTACCCTTAATATTCACCCACTGGGAAGAAAAAAGAGAAATGTAAAGATGGCTACCTTCAATGGTGCCCCATTTAGTCTTCCTCCCAAGGATCCTTTTCCCATTCACTTGGTATTCATGATCACTGCCCACAACAGCAAATGGAATCATTTCCTAAAGAATAAAAAGGGGATATGGAAGGGTTTTAGTAGCTACCCTAGAGAAGTCCCATTAGTTTCCCAAATTCCCCACAGATGGGGACCAGGCTAACCAGTCTTTCTTGGCAAAGATCTGTTCTACAAAGGGAGAAAATTCTGAGCTTAGTTTTTCCCCAAGACTCGAGGAGAGATTATGATGGAGGAAAGACCACCCTCCCACCTCCTTAATAAGTCATTGGGAGCACCGGTTCCAGGTGGGGCTATTTTATATGAATGAGTCTTCAACTAATTTACTTACTCTAAATTTCTCATTGACTAGCCTGTCTTCTGAGTCTTCATCAAATTCTTTCTGGGGATATACATCAATACCATTGGACAGCAAGTCAGCAGTGATCTGGAGTTAGGAAAGAAAGAAAGATAGCACATCAGCCCAGAGAGAAGAGGATAGCCCCTAGGTATACATACCCTTGTATACCATGTATCTCCACTCTATGTCCATCTGCCCCGACCTCAGGGAGAAGAGAATGGGCCATTTGCCTAGAATTATCTGCACTCCTACATTTTTTTTTAGAGTGGGAGGGAGTAGTCTGGCATCCTGGGAATTTTTCCCACTTTGCTTCATGAACACAGAATGGAACAGAAAAACAAAAGAAAAGATTTTTAGGGCATCTTTCCTGAACTAGACTGTATCATTCCTCTCCAGTTTAGCAAAATTCCTGAGAAAATAATACAGGATCCATAAACCCACCCAAGAAACTTTCAAGCCCTTCTTCTATCATTAGGCAAAAGGTTCCAGCTGCCCACTTATACCATGTTTTTTTCTCCTTTGAATGCAAGCCCCACCCCTCTTTCTTTCCACCTTCTGCCAGATTATAGCCTTCTCTCACAAGTTCAAAACTCCGTAGCTTGTTCCCTAATGGAAAGGAGCCCTTCTATGAACATCACATTCCTAACAAACTCATCATTCTGCACACAAGACTCCATCACACGAAACATATAAAATCCCTCCCAAAGGAGAAATAAGTGAGAGCTTTTGAAGAACTTTCCAGATTCTTGCTGAGGATCATGGGTGTGGGATGTGCCCCATGTACCAGGCCAAAAAGTTGTGTTCCTTTTTCTTTTTAATGAACCAGACAATGGTTCTTGCCCCATGAAATCATTTGAGCAAATGATAGATTGTCTTTTCCCTACTAGAAAACCAAAGACTTCAAAAAATTTAGAATTGGAGGAGATCCTTTACAGATAAGGAAAGAGGCCTAAAGAAGTGGATTTGATTTTTCCAGGGTCACAAAGCTGGTAAATGGCAGAACCAGGATTCAAATCTGAATCTTATTTCCCTGTACTTCTACATAACATCACTCAACGGATACTGCTCTCTCTAAAGTAACCAATGCTCGGTTCTGACCTTTCTAAGCCTCCACTGACGCTGCTGACCAAACTCTCCTCCTAAATATTCTCTCCTCCCTGGGTTTTTGTGACACTGCTCTCTCGTGATTATTTCTTCCTACCAATCCAATCACTCCTCCTCTGTCTCCTTTTGCTGGATCATAATCCAAAGAATTCCCTATAATTGCAGGTGTTCCCCAAGGTTCTATCCTGGACTCTATTAGCTTCTACACTTTCTTGGAAACCTCGTCAGTTATGACAGTTATAATCTCTATGCGGAAGACTCTCAGATCTTTATATCCAGTCCTGGGCTATTCCTTGACTTGCACCACCAATTACCTATTAGACATTTCAAAGCAGATGTAGTATAGACACTTTGAACTCAACATGTCCAAAGCTGAACTCATTGTCTTTCCCCCTAAACAAACTCCCTCTTTCAACTTTCTTATTTCTGTCAAAGGCACCCTCACCATTCTGGTCTCCCAGGTTTGTAAGCTGGGTATTAAAGTGGACTCTTCACTCTCCCTTACCCCACATATACAGTTGCCAAATCTCAACATTTCTACCTTTACAAACTCTTTTTAATCTGACCCCCTTCTCTCAGAATTACAGTTATCATCTTAGTTCATACCCTTACTACCTTTCACCTGGATTATTACAGAGGCCTCCTAATTGGTCTACCTGTTTCCACCAGTACATTATGCACACTAACAGAATAATTTTCCTTAATGACATTGTCATTCCCCTTGGCTCTGCTGGCTTCTTATTGTCTCTAGAATAAAATATAAACTCCTCTGTTTAGCTTTTAAAATCCTTTGTAACCAGGACCCAGTCTGTCTTTTCAACCTCAACGGATATTACTCTCCTTCTCATACTGTGGTATCCAGTCAAACTAAGCTTTCTCTTTGTAATTCACTCAATACACTCATCTACAGTCTCCAGCATACATGACACATGGAATGCGCTTCCCTCCTTACCTTTGCCTCATAGAGTCCCTGAGTTCCTTTAAGACACAGCTCAAGCATTATGTTCTTTTAAGACACAGCTCAAGCATTGTCTCTCCCCCATCCCACATCTGCCTCTGTGTGTGTGTGTGTGTGTGTATGTACATATATACTTGTTGCTTCCTCCATTAGAACACAAGCTCTTTGCCTGCAGAGACACTGTTTTATTCTTTGTATTTCCACGTCCAGAGCCTAGCACCATGCCTCGCACATAGTAAATGCTTAAGAAATGTTTGTTGATAGATTGATAGTCTCTTAGAAGAGGCAAAAAGTTTGCTTGTGCACCAATATTTCCAGATAAGCCTGGGCTAAATAGACACCATTGTTCCCAGGGATAGAAATCAAATTTGTGTCCAAGTGAGAGAGCAATGATTGGATGCTATTCAGAACATCAACCTGCCAAAAAAGCATTCCTACCCTTCTTACCAGATACACATTCAACGACATGATGGAATGACCCCTGCCAAGCCAGCCCAGCCTATTTCCCGGGGAAGTTAGGACACTGGGCTGGCTATCCAGTGGGGTTCAGGCTATTGCTGCTCCCACTTCTAGAACAGTGAAAACAGTGTGTATTCCTGGCTGCATCAGTATATCTCTCAATGTGTGTCTATATCCCAGGGGAAAGTCCCCTAGTACCAGAGGTTGAAAACACAATCTTAGTTTTTTAAAGGGAGAGATGAACCTTCACAGACTTTCTCTTCCATCCAATGAAAAGCAGGCAAATGTCACCTGGGACTCCTGTTTTTTTAGGCTTCATTCATTGGGAGCAAAATAGACCAGAGTTAGACATTGCACCTATGATTTCATCAGGATAGGGAACTCCCTCTTCCAATTCACGTCAACAGCTTCTCTGTAACTTGTCATTTTAGAGAGGTGCCTAGAGTACAGAGAGGTGAAGTCATTTGCTCAGGATCATACAACCAGTATGTTATCAGAGACAGGACTTGAACACAAGTCTCCCATGCGCCAAGGCTAGCTCACTCTCTACTTACTATATGACACTGCCTCTCAGACCAGAGATACCCACTGAAATGGGATCTTGGTTTTACCTCCTCAGGCTTTCCAATTCAAAGTATACACACTTCTCGCTTTACATAAATTTGCATTATGCAAATTCAACTTTACATAAAGAATTCAGAAAGAAATTCACTTTCCAAAAAAAAACACCTATGTTAAGTACTGTGTGCTCTTACACATCAGCTCTCTCTCTCTCTCTGTTCCTGCCCCTTCTTCACCCAGCTTTCCCCCAAAAAAGCCCTCCAAGTGAACACAAAAGAATGGTTGTGTGGAGAGACTACCACAGTGCTGGATTGGGAGCTAGGCTTTAGACCTCTCGTGCTAAGAGGGGAGACCTTTGCCCTGCTCTGCCATTTGCCCACATGCCCAGCCCCCACATGGCTGGCCCCAGCCCCATGTGTTCCTCTTCTTTCTCCCATTTCTGTTGCTAGCCCCCAATGTGTCCCTAAATCACATTCCCACTGCCTCCTTCCACAGGCAAGTGGCCTTCTTCCTGTCTCCCTCCCTCTCTCCCTTCCCCAAGTCTGCAGGCAAATTCGCATTAGGTAAAAATCATAGAAGTCCACTTATGTAAAGTAAAAACTGTCTGTACCATCTTTTCCCAGAAGCTCTGTGTGGTCTCCTTAAAAAGGTGCTACCTTGAGTGGAAGAGGGAGGTGTTGCCATGTGTAGAGTACATAGAAGCCACCATCCCTGGGGCATACTGATTGGAGTGGCTTTCAAGAGCAACATAAGGAACTGTTTGGAGGTGAATGGGCCTTCTCTGCCTGCTCCAGGCAATCCCTCTGGGCCGAGACTACAGGATTACTCTGGGCTCCAGGCCAGACATTCAGTTTGACAGAGTTGCCTGGGGGGTGGGGGTGGGGGGTGGAGTTCATAGATGGGGGAGCGGAGAATAGAAGAAAAATGTGGAAAAACTGCAAAGCCCTACCCTTTGTTTGAAGTAGTCTCTTTCTTCCAGCGTCAGGGTGTCAGCTTTTGCAATGACTGGGACGATGTTGACCACTTTGCTCAGACGTCTCATGAACTCAATATCCAGTGGTCGGAGACTAGAAATGAATAATTCAACTTAGATGAGGATGATCAGGAAAAGGAGAGAAACAACAGAGGTTTTAAACCTCCTGGTCCGACATGGCAAGGGGAGAACACGATGCAGCTACTCATCTGGGCCAAAGCCTGTTTTTTATTGTGCTTAGCTGGGGAGGGTGAACTCAGTTGGGTAAAGCATGGTGCTAATGAAGCCATCATGAAGTTGATCTTCATCCAAACCAGCTTGCTTTTACACAGAAGAAATATCATGTTCCTTGGCCACAGGCTGTACTCCTAACCCTAGCCAGTTGCCTTCTACTCTGCACCTTCCCCGGGTTACAAGAAGACCTGTAGAATGTGGATAGTTCAGCAAAATTCATTTATTACCCTGCACCCAGTCTTCCCTACCCCACCCAACATAAGACCTTTTTTAAGCTTAAGTAGCCAAAAATGTAAATTTAGTTGGGTTTTATCATTGTTTCAACTTAAATTCCAAATAAATTGTTTATGAAGAAAAAAAAACCCTTTAAAAGCACTTTCAGGAAACGGAGAATTTTGTGTATCTCAGGTGTAACCCATACTCAGCAATCCTGCTCTTCCATTAACCTGGTGAAGAGATGAGGGTTGCTGATCTCCTGGGCCTGTCTGTCATTGGTCCTGAACATCAGCCCAAATGGAAGGGTCCGCTGTGGGGCTTTTTTATTAGGAGGAAAAGGGAAAACCAACAAAACAGCTGGAGGACATAGTCAAATCAAGCCTCTTTATGCCAGGTCACCTGGATCCCATTCAAAGGAGGCCTTCCTTTGGACTCTACCCAATGTGTCTCCATGCTGATAAAGTGATGCCCTCTCTCACCTCTCTTCCAACACCCTCAAGGATGAAATATTCTTTTTATAGTTACTGCTGGCACCATTAGCAGAGAGTCAGAGGGGAACTAAGTGTCTCCAAGCCCACCACTCTTCTGGCTCCTTAGACTGGAAGCAGACCTGCTCTTTGGAGGATTTCATAGCTGTAAGGATGGTACTGCCTGCTGATGGCCCAAGTACTATATTCCTACTGTGGCACCTGGGACCTGCTAAACTTCTGCTCGACAGCACATAAAGAGTAAACGTAGCCAAAGCAAACTAGCACAGGCCCAACCAGATGGGAAGAAATCAGCCTAGGCTTAAAAGAGCCACATAAGAACTGTGAACAAAAATGAGGTCTTGTCTTAGCTCTGCCTACCACCTACTAGCTGGATGACCTTAGGCCTCTATTTCCTTATCTATAAAATGGGGAGAAGAAAGGATCAAATAATCTTTTCTTTTTTGGTGGGGGGGGGAACTCAATCAGGGTTAAGTGACTTGCCCAGAGTCACACAGCTAGCAGGTGTCTGAGGCTGGATTTGAATTCAGTTCCTCTTGACTCCTGGGCCCATGCTCTATCCATTTCACCATGTAGTTGCCCTTAGATCAAATAATCTTTAAAGTCCCTTTCCAGCTCTAATCCCACGAGATTAAAATGGTTGTCTCACAATGTTTCTCCTATCTTCCAATAACGATAACAAAAACTAGAATTTAGAACTTTAAGACTTGCAAGTTACTTTACATTTTATCTCATTTGGACCTCACAAAAGCTCTGTAAGGTAGGTGCTATTATTATTATTATTATTCCCAGTTTATAGATGAGGAAACTAAGGCTCAGAAGTTAAGTGACAGAGTCACATAGCTAGTATCCAAAGCAAGATCTGAACCTAGGTCCTCCTGATTACAAATCTAGCATTCCATACACTGTGTCACCTAGCTGCCTCAAGGAAACCAAAGCAGTATATTATTGCTGTTAATTATTATTGTCATTATTATTATCTCTCTACCTTCCAGGTACCCTGAGCCACAAGGATGGGAACACATCTCTAGTGTCATATATATGATTAAAATCAGAATCTCTAATGAAAAATTAACAGTAAGATTAAGAGCCTTTTCACATTTCCCCTTTTCCCTTACAGGCTACTTTTATCTAGGTGATTAAGTCTCAAATGGCTTATTTCTGAGTTAACCAACAGTGCTACTTAGGGATGACAATATTAGTCACTTGGCTCTGAACAGGCAGGATAGTTTTGGGGTAAATGAATGAAACAAAAAGGATTTATTAAGCATATGTGTCAAGTGCTAGAGACAGACAAAAAGTGAGACAGCTCCTTCTCTCAAGCCCTGATGGGCAGTTAGCAAAGCCTGGTGTTCCTGGCCCAGAGGCCCTATTTCTATCCTTGGGCTTATGGTTCTCAAACATGGACACTCTTGATGACCTGAGGAAGGAGGGAGGCCCCAGAATCACCCAAGTCAGGATAGGGACCAATGACCTCACTGTTGAGTCTGGGCATTTACTTCCTCACAAAGGCCTCAAGTTTTGAGCTTTCTGTCCTCTTGCTAGGTTCTTTTCTATTGCTGGAAGACTAAAAGGCCATATGCATTTCCCTCCCCACCCCACCCCTAAAAAATCAAACCTAATAAACAAATAAAAAAGCTTCCCCAGGTGCTATATATACAGTTAGCAGTATTTAGGTAAAGCTGACAAAAAGAGCTATTCTGGATGGTTGAGTCTTTAGATTTGTGTTAGCTTGGGTGACAGAGATGGGGTGCTGGAGGCAGGTGGGTACAGAGAGTTTAGATATCCTTCCCTCCCCATATGGGGTTTTGAGGCTGTATGATTCCTCACTTAAGAAATCAATGAATCATGGATAAAACTAGGAGGAAGCTTCAAGGTCACTGAGATCAGAGGTATCAAACACACTGCACAGATGGGGAACAAAACACTCCTGAATAGAGTCAGAATCAGATTAAAATGTATTTGGGAAACATTTAACAAAATAATAAAAATACAGTGAAATATAGGTGATATTACATTTTAAAATTATGTCAATATGCAGCCCAGAGGGAGCCCTAAGGATTTTGGTTGTTCAGTCATTTTTAGTCATGTCTTACTCTTTGTAACCTCATTTGGGTTTTCTTGGCAAAGATACTGGAGTGATTTGCCATTTCCTTCTCCAGCTCATTTTACAGATGAGGAAACTGAGGCAAACCAGGTTAAGTGACTTGCCCAGGGTCACACAGCATCTGAGGCCAGATCTGAACTCAGGAAGATGAATCTTTTGACTTCAGGCCCTGCAATCTATCTATTAGTTACCCAAGTATGGATTAGTGACCCCCATTTCTGTTTGAGTTTGATACCACTGATCTATACTTGTATACTTCTCATCAAATTTTGCACATAGGTTAACTATAAAGCCCCTCCACCACCCAGCTCTCAGCTGGGATACAGATGGAATCTGCTTCTACTCCACATGACAACCCACTGCTGGCAAAGTTCTGGGGCATGACTGGAAAAGAGAAGATATAATCCTCGGCATCCTTTCCATAAATGACTCAAGATAAACCCCCGAGAAAAGGTTTGCAGGGGAAACTCTTGGTCAGCAAAAAGAAGTATTATATTCAGTACAGAAAGCCAAGAGCCAGGAAATCTGAGTTTTAGTACTGGCCCTGGCCCGGTGTGGCTGAAAAATCTTGAGACGTCACCTCTGGGCCTCAGTTTCTCCATATCTGAAGAAAGAAGGTATTGACTTAGAGACGTAGTATCAATTTCAAACAGAAATAGATCCCTTCAGGCTGCCTATGGACGTAGAAAACCACAAATTAACATTACCTATGTTGTATCATATTTTTACTTATTTGTTAAACATTTCCCAATTACATTTTAATCTGGTTCCCAGTATACTTGGGAGTTTTGGAACCTTATGAGGCCCATGAGTTTGATACCTCTGACCTAATGGATTCCTAAGGTGCCTTCCAGATCCAAAGACTTCTATGGCCTCAGTATTTCTGCCCGTATAACAAGGCCCCAAAGACGTCAGTCTGCCTTATACATACGAGTGGCCAGTGGCAGGAATGAAGTAGATGCAGCAGTGCACCCGGGTGTCTGGGATCCTCTTCTTACGGTTGATGTTAATTTCCTCCTGAAGGTATTTCTCATACTGATCATTGATGAACTTCATAATGGGTTGCCAGCTGTGCAAAGGAGTAAGGGTGGGTAACAAGTTATTTTTTTGAGTATATGCAACCCCAGACCTAGGATTTCCTCATTATCAGACTCAAGAAGAAAAGATCTATTTCCCATTTCACCCATGTGTTGGCAGGTTTCTGGTGGATCAATCTGGAGCTTAGATAAAATGCTCCCAGAGAGCAGTGAGGCATTTGCTCAGTGGTCTGTCAGATTATGCTGATAGCTTTCCACTTTTATCCCTAACTCCTAAACTGCGATCAAAACATCATAAATTCCCTAAAATCTCTACCCTCTTTCTAAGCATATTCTGTGCTCTTCTGCCGCAAAGTTATAGGAATTTGTTTAGCTTACTCAAAAGAAATGGTACTCTGGGCTAAACCCCTCAAGTCATCCCTGACATTGGTCTTAGTGTTAGAGAGGTTGAAGTTAAAAAGGGAGCTATTGGCCTCATTGGTCTTCAACAGTTTCAGTCTTTTTTGTTTTGTTTTGTTAAAATGGCATTAGATGGCAGGATAATTGTCTCCATTACTCAACTGTGGCTGAACTTGGCCTTAGAGGCAGTCAGCAAAGTCCCCATCAGCCCCAACTTTGGAGGATGGAGACTCCACATCCCCATTTTCTACCAACACACGCCAGCAGGAATCCAACTGGAACACAAATCTTGGGACTTGGGATGCTCACCAGTTTTCATTGTTAATGTGATCGCCAAAACCTGGTGTGTCAATCACAGTTAGCTTCATCCGGACACCTTTCTCCTCAATTTCTGCAAAAGAAGAGAACAGTATCTTGAGGCTTGGAGGGAAGATCAAAAGGGAGACAGGGTGGTTTTCCCTCTAGGATTCAAAGAGAGGAACAAGTTAGTCCCTTCCAGTTTGGAAGTTGTGACTTTTTGCTGCCAGAGAGGAAAATAGAAAGGTGAACGATGACAGGAGCTTCAGTAAGTATTCTGGTAAATCCTCAGTCCTGAGAAGCAAAAGTCTAAGACAATCCCACCTTCATCTTCCTCTACATGAGTAGAAATGATGCTTCATCATGAATGATTTATTCATTCATCAGCATGAAAATTTCTTATACCCTGAATTCTTTTAACAAGGACTAATCAGAGGGAGTGGGGTATAAGTAAGGATTGTTTTACAATTTTTAATGAAATACTTCCTTTGCCTACAGAGAACAGAACTGAACAAAGGGTCTTAAGAGATCCTAAAGGGAGTCACTGACCTCTACAGGTCTGTTCTTAGGGTATAAAATTGAGAGTTTCTGTTTCATTTAAAGAGTCCTTCTTCCAACACTTAACTATCCTCAAGAATAAGGAATATTAGTTCATCTGACTTATGAAAAGTCCATATCCCCATGATTCCAAGAAGGATAGTGGCATCTCTCTGTAGGCAATGTTCACTGAGAGAATTAAATGAATGATATAATATCCCACCCTACTCAAGACCCCCATCCGTGTTTTCACCTGTATCCCCAGCAGAACACAGCCTGAGGTCTCACCGTGAGTGATGGACTTGATCTCAATGGTTTTGGGGATCCGTTCCTCCGAAACTGGTTGGACTGATTTCCGACTGACTTTGGATTTGAACAGAGTGTTGATTAATGTGGATTTCCCTAAGCCACTCTGACCTGAAAAGGATAAAGGCAAGCTGAGTTAAGCAAGATTCTATATTGGATTATATTACACTGGAGTCCAGAAGCCTGGCATTCTGGCATTTCTGCTTCAAAGATGGCATCCATCCCTTTATGACATTCCATATTTGGTCCAACCTGGCCCACTTTTACACCTTGAAGCCCATCAGTTTTTCTTAAGAATACTCAACTTCAGGGGCAGCTAGGTGGCACAGTAGATAGAGCACCGGCCCTGGAGTCAGGAGGACCTGAGTTCAAATCCAGCCTCAGACACTTGACACTTCCTAGCTGTGTGACCCTGGGCAAGTCACTTAACCCTGATTGCCTCACCACAAAAATAAATAAATAAAATTAAAAAAAAAATAAAATAAAAAAAGAATACTCAACTTCATTCATCTATAGGTTCACATTCTATGCCAAATCATCACACAAAGAAATTATCACCAATTAAGCATGAAGATCACCTTGGGAAAAAAAAACATCTATTTTGTTGCATTGATCAAGAAGGGGATAGTTAAACATGGGAAACTTAAGAATTCTCAGTGGCATAGTAGAGAGACAAGTGGAGAGAATGCTCGATTTGGAGTCATAAGACCTAGCTTTGAATACTAGCTCTACTATGAACTGCCTGTGTGACTTTGGGCACTTCACCTTTCTCAGACTCAGTTTCTTCATTGGTAAAATAAGGGGCCTTAATCTATAAGGTCTCTTCTACCTCTTGACTCTGCTGGTCCAATTCAGTGAACAATCTCTAATTAGAGTCATCTCTTTCTAGAAAACCTTTATAGCAAGACAAATATAAGGGTTATTGTTGTTGTTTAGTCATTTTCAGTCATGTCTGACTCTTTGTGATCCCATTTGGGGTTTTCTTGGCAGAGACACTGGAATGGTTTGATATTTCCTTCTCCAGCTCAATTTACAGATAAGGAAACCGAGGCAAACAGAGTTAAGTGACTTTCCCAAGGTTACAAAGCTAGTAAGTGCCCGAGGTCATCTTCCTGATTTCAGGCCTAGTACTCCATCCTGGTACTCCATCCACTTAGCTGCCCCACCAAAATATAATGGTAGCAAGACTGAAAGGAGCCAAAAGTATAAACCAAAAAGGGGAATCGTTTAAAGAAACAGAGGAAGCAACACAGCTATGAACTGGACAAGGGTGGTGTCTGGAACTTGGATGCAGGGCTCTGGCAGAGGGTTTCTCCCTATGCGGCTGCAGCCAACTAACCCCATTCCCCATCCCTCAAACTCATCAGCCAAAGCCCATCCAAATAATCTTCAAGCATTCCTGACCTCCTTGGTTAAGGGAAGGCTGGGGGTAATCCCAGCTCAGGATTGTTTGTATACTTAGCATAAACAGCCTGCCACTGAAGGGCAAGACTGTAACTGGTTGAGGGGGTGAAGAAACAAAAAATAAAACACCCATGGCTGAAATCTGAACTGGAGTCACTTGGAAGGCCTGAAGCACAGCAGAGACTGTCCTTTGCAACTGTCCCCCAGAGCTATGGGCAATGCAATCACTGGCCTGGTGCCCACATCCTCAGGCTAGATACCGAAGCTGGCCAGGCAGATGAGGACCGGTCACTGCTTGTTTGCTAGTGACCACCCTAGCTGGGCCTAGCATGAACCTCGTTGCTTAGGATCCACAGGTCTTCCGAACTCCAGGACTTGCATGCTCCCTTCTCCTTCCTCCATCACAAGTTCTGAGGTAGGCTTTGGACAAAGGAGAGGGAATAGTTCTTCTATCTCAAGCAAAGACAAAAGAGGTACGCCCACCCCACTTCTTTCCTTCCTTCGTAAGCAGGAGGCCACCAGGCACCATGCTGGCATCTTTAGAAATAAACATCCATTAATACTGTTTAGGAAATGAATCACAGGAATGGATGGATATGTCTACTCTTCCTCAGGCACTGGCTTTAATTCTGCCCTTGCCCATTTTCTCCCAACTCATTCTTCTTCTACCCCAGTAATTTCTATCGTTTATGAAAAAAACTATCCTAAGTGTCTTCTTCAAAACTCACTAGAAGACAACACTCTCCACTGGATCATGTCAAATGCCACTCACAAAAACCTGCAGTTTCTTCATAGATGATGTATTTTATCCCACTGACATTTCTTTGAGGAAAAAAAAAAAGAGCCTGGCCTTAGACTCTAGGGTTGAGATCAGACACTGAAAAAAGAATCTTAGGCCAAATCCCTAAATGCCCTGCTTTAAATTCAGATTTGGGAAGGCTAAAAAAAATAATGACATGGGAGCCAGGAGCTGAATCCAAGCAAAAAACTCAACAAGTATCTCTAATAGGGACATATGTATTTTTTTTCTCGAGCATGTAAGAAATGCTCAGTGCTCAGACAGGTAGAAAGAATTATAGTCTCCCTGTTTGGAAGGACTTCAGAGTTTAGCTGCACCAACGTATACCCAAAGAAGAATTAAAATCAAACACTTGAATAAAACATGCAAAAGGAAAGAGTCAGGTAAGCAAATAGTAGTTTGCCAATAAATAAAGCAAATAGTTTGCCAAAAAATCTCATTTAAACACTGAAAAGGGGTCCTAAGCTACATCCCACTCCCCTCCCCACACCAACTCATTTCCATTTTCAGCTAAACTGAAGCCTGACCTTTATTCTTCTTAGTGACCACCTCCTTCCACTAGCCACAGTATTTCCTGTAAGCTCTCTTGGGCCTGGGGCCCCAGGAAGGATTTGAAATGACTTGACTTCTTAGCCAGTTTCATTGCAAAGCAAAGCTGCTTCAGGTTACTGAGAACTTTTAGGCCCACAGCTAGGTGTGTGCTTAAGAGGTAGGGGTTGGGGTGGGGGTGAAGAATATCAATGATGGCCCAAGCTTAAAATCCCAGCACTAGATTTTCTATTCTCTTTTGGACTGTTAGGGGAAAACCTCTGCCAGAAATAAGTGGCAGCTATGATATTCTCACTCCTCCTCCATACTTGCTCTCTTTCTGTTGAGAACAGCACCAAGCTTCCATTCACCCACGTTTACAACCCTAAAGTCATCCTTGACTCTGTACTCTGTCATACCCAGTCTCTACCTCCACAGAACCTTTCACATCCATCTCTTTCTCTTCACTCACAAGGCCACTATCCCAGTTCAGTCCCCCTTATCATCTCTTGCCTATACTATGACAATTGTTTCCTAAGTGATGTCCTGGTACTTATCACAGTTCTGGCACATAGTAGGTGCTTAATGGGTATTTGCTGACTTGCCTTCCAATCCATCTTCCACACAGTTGACAAAATAACTTTGTCATGTTACTCCCCTTCCAATTGTCTCTATGATAAAATATAAACTCCTCAGTGGGTTACTTATCTTTCCAGGCTGAAACACTCTAATCACTTACTTAATGCTCCCTGAACTCCACATTCTATATTCCATCTCCATGTTTTTGTATATACTATTGTGTCTGCATGGCTGCTTCCTCACTTCTGCCTCACAGAGTCTCTGGCTTCCTTCTAGGCTAATGTCTTCCTCTTTGTGATCATCTTCCATCGACTGTCTATCTCTTGTATACAACTAGTTATTTATGTGTTGTCTCTTCCATTAAAATCTGGGCTCCTCAAAGCAGGGACTGTTTGTACTTTTAACTGTAAATCCAAGCCCTTAGCACAGTAGACACTTAATAATATTTTGTGATAGATAGATTCATGTCAACTCCTACCCAAAGCCTTTCTGATCTCCCTCCTATTTGTTTACATCTTGAATCCCCTCAGTCCCTTACAAACTGTTAAGCTATCTGAGGGCAAGAACTGCATTTGGTTTTGCCTTCCTACCCCCAGTGCCTTAACATAGTAGTATTTCATAAATGCATGCTGGATTGGAAGGTGTTGTGAGCCAGCATAGTAGAATGCTGAATATGGAGACAGGAACGCCTTCATTTAAACCCTGCTTCAGATGCTCACTAGCTCTGTGACCCTGGGCAAGTCACTTAATCTCAGGCTCAGTTTCCTCATCAGCAAAATGGGTATGAGATCTATACCATTTACCTCCCAGGGTTTTTATGAGGATTAAATGAGACAATATATGTAAAGTGCTTTATAAACCTTAAAGCAGTATGTAAATGTCTATTGTTGTTATTGTTAGAACCGCATTTCATTCTCATATCTTATAAGGAAGCTCAGAGATAAGCAGTCACAAGGACAAGTTTCTATCTTACTAGTATCTTACACTTAATGTTCTTCTTAGTATTACATAGACTGTTAAAATGACTGTCTCTGCAATGTTGTTATAAGTACTGGAAGGTCATCTCATCTTCTCTGGAAGCATCTTTGCTTCCACTCACTGGAAATACCTTTGGGACAACCTGAGTAACAGACAGGACAATAGGGATGACACATACCTCATCCTTTCCCACAGGATTTTAATTTCTTCTGATAGGGCTCTGTATTCTGAAAGCTTTTTCATTTAATGTAATTGGAGATTATAAGCAGTGGATATGGCAAATTCAATTTTAAAATTGTGTTCTTAAGTTTTTATGGATCCACGCTGTGTCTGGGCAGTTGTAGGCAACAGTTCTGTCTGTAATGATGCTCTGGTTTCAATATAATTTGTTTATTGGATTCTAAAATACATTTGGGGTTTATATTTGTAATATAATGTTTCTCATCTCTTTGTGACCAGGTTTGGATAAAAATAATACGGAGACAAGTCACTATCCTAAGGACTGTTACACAAATGGATCAAATTATTTTTAAAGTCTGAATAAAAATATTAGGATATAAGTTCATCATCTCTTATTCTCACTGAAAGCATCACTCGTACAGTTATAACAGTATTCAGAATAATAGTGATGATAGGGCAGCTAGGTGGCATTGGACCTGGAGTCACAAAGACCTGAGTTTAAATCCAGACTCAGGCATTTACTAGATGTGTGACCTTGGGAAAGTCACTGTTTGCCTCAGTTTCCTCAACTACAAAATGGGAATAATAATAGTACCTACCACCCAGGGTGTGGTGAGGATCAAATAAGATACTGTTTGTAAAACCCTTAGCACCATGCTAGACACACAGTAGGCACTACATTACTGCTATTATTACAACGATAACACATATCTTATTTTTCCTACATGACTTTTATTTCTTCTGAAAGCTTTCTCTGTTACATTTTCCATATGGTGACATCTACTTAAAAACTTACTCAAGTTTTTAGAGATCAATGTTATATCCAGGTGATGGAGGTTGGAGGTGGGGGTAACAGTTCAGTATATGATAATGGTCCATTTCCAGTAGAGTTTATTGAGTTCTCCAGGATTTTTCGGGTCTGTATGGGATTTGTTGATTTTTCGGTCTATGACACATAACTAAGCTTTTGATGTAGAATTCTAAGTACCAGGTCATATTTTACTAATTACTTGGTTGGTATTAAATTTTTGTATCCTGCACTAATGTGTTGCAGTTTGTCTCCTTGCATTAATCTATGTTGATCTGCTAGCAGTGACATAGCCTGAATTGACATCATAAATCCTATTGTTTTCCACAAACAAATCCATAAGATTCAGTCATTTGTTAGATGCTTCTTTGTTGACATTTTGTTTGCTAAATTCAAGTGGATTTCATCCATGTGGGACCATTTTGGTTCCATTTTTGGATTTCAGTTGTTTCAGAGGTTCCATTCAGATGTCAACCACTTTTGATTACATCAGATGAATCCAACAATGTGTATACGTTATCAGTCTTTTCTACTGCTCAATGAAGATAATATGCCTGTTCCAAAAGTATTTCTGTAGTTTTTGATTTATTATATGGCATGAGAATTTCTACCAACTCCCTTCCTCCTTTTTTGGTGCAAAGCGCTAATCTTCTTTGCGTTACAGTGATGGGTCCTGTGTTTTGTTCTTATGCAATTTTTTTGTTTAACATACATCCCAAAACCGTCATAGTACATTTTACATTTTCTAAAATGTATGTTAAGACTCAAATTGTGTAGGTATGAATTGCTTCAAACGTGTTCTTCCCATTCAGCTTTGATTTTAGAATTCCAATAAGTCTCTTAATAGCCACAGCCTTCCCTTTGATATCTTTATGTTAAATGTATATTGCCTGGAAGGCGGCAGAATGTGTTTTTCAGTAGTCATATAGCCAATCAGTCAACAAGCATTTATTAAGTGCCTACTATGTGCTAGGAACTGTGCAAAGCACTGGATGTCATTCATGTTCATCAACTGATTAATAAGATGTTTCAGTTTGACTCCTTTAATTTGTAAGCCACTATTAGTTCTATTTAGGGGAGATGACTGATAACAGACTTAAAACTAAACAGAACCATTATGAACTTAAACTGTCTCCCTGAAAAAAATGCCATGTTTTATAACAACTGCTCTCAACATTATTGTGCTGATGACACATTTCAAAGAGAGAACAGATCTCTGTGCATATTAAATACCCTAGCATTCTTACCATACTTGGCTCTATTTTATATATTGTGTTATTTTTTTTTGTTATTATTAACATTACTATATTCCTAGCAAGTAGCTCAACTAGCTCAAACAAAATCAGTCTGGGAGAGAGAAGGAAGGAAGGAGATAAGGGAAGGGGACAGACAAGACGCACCAACCACCATGATGTTGAATTCAAAGCCCTGCTTCATGGCTTTTCGCCTCATCTGCTCCAGAATGGCATCAATCCCCACATAGCCAAAGTCAAGGGTAGCCTTCTCATTCCTCTGGGGGATGGCTTGCTTTAGCCCAGCATCTCTGGAGTTATCTGCCATGATGCTGGTATGGCTGGGAATTGCCTCTGAGGCTGTGGGGAGAAAAGAAGAGACATTAGCAATGAAACTCAGATGCTCATTGATTAGGAAATGGACAAACAAATTATGGTACATGAATGTAATTAAAGCAGTAGAAGAAATGATGAATAAGAATTTAGAGATGACTAAAGAGAGTTAAATGAACTAAATATGCAAAATGAATGCCATAATATAAATGGGAAAAGAGCAAACAAACAAAAGAACTAAACATTGTGTAATTATAATGACCAAGTGTGGCCTCAGAGAAGAGATCAAAAAAAGTACCTCATTCTCTTTGCCGAGGTGGGGAACTATGGGTATAAAATACTGCATATACTGCCAGACTCATTTGACCTGTCAGTTTTGCTTTTTTCTTCCACTTTCCTTTTCATTCTTTGTTTAAAAAAGATTGACTTGGGTAGGGAAGGGAGAGAGAAGGATACATTCTGAAATGAAATCATTGTGTCCATTTGGAGCTTACTGTGTGGTGTAAGGTTTAAGATGATAGTCTAAATGTAATTTCTGTTCAACTTTCCCATTTCCCCAGTACTTTTTATCTAATAAGGAGTCCTTAGTCTATTAGTGCATGTCCTTGGGTTTACAGAACACGTTACTTCCGGATCTGTCTTATCTAATCTGTTCTGCCAATAAACTTTTCTATTTTTTAAACCAAAACCGAATAGTTTTGATGATTACTGCTTTATGGTTTGGTTTGAGATCTGGTCCTGCTAGGCCCCATTCATTCCTACAAGTTTCTATTATTTCCCTAGAGATATTTGATCTTTTGTTTCTCCAGTTGAATTTTGCTGTTATTTAATGTAGTCCTACAAAATGATAGTCAACATGGCATAGTGGATAAAGAGCTGGTCTGAAAGCCAAGATGATACGAGTTCAAGCCCTGTCTCTGACACACACTAGCTGATTGGAGGCAAGTCAATGAACCATTTCTCAGTGGACTAGGCAACTCTCTAAGACTCTCAATGGCAGAAAATACATACATACATATACACACATATATGTGCATACACACATATATTAATAATAAAGGCCTTCTCTCATTCCTCATCCTTGTTAGGTGTTGACCTGTATTTGTGGAGGGAATTTCCTTATCAGGGAATATCCATGAAATAACAGGTCTAGCTCCTATCCCCTTAGTCTGATTGGTATGTTCTTACTGTTTCTCACACTGAACAATGCACTAAAACCCAGCAGCTCTGTTTGCTATGCTCTATCACTAAGAGTTACCTTTCTTTCTTAAATTGCTTTGTTCTCACATGTCCTAGAAACTGTATATTTATCCCCAGTGAGACCTAAAGGAAAATCATCCTTGTATTCTAGTAGTAACCATAAAAGGAAGAACAGGGGCCATCAATAAAAAAATTACAGTCAGTATCATTCTAGTTTTATAAAGGCAAACATAGGCCCAGAAAAACAAAGAATCAGTCTTGTTAGGAAGAGAATTTATTAACAATAACTAGTAATTTAGGCGCCCAGGGCAAGCAGCACAAAAAGCAGTCCCCTCAAAAGCACCTTTATAATTCGTGATGTGAAAATAATTAAAGAAGTAATTAAAATATAATTTAGTTAAGCAGAACAAGGAAGTAGTAAGTGTACTGGCTAACAAATTAACACTAACAAGGCTATGACCCGGTAGTTTTGTATTTTAATAATTATTCTTTGCTAAGTTTACATGGTAGGGCAATTCATTTCAGTGTCTGGTTTGTGGTTTCCATGACCCCTTATAAGATGTATAAGGAATGTTTGCTTTTTAGAATTTAGTAACTGCAAATGCCATAATTCCTCTGGAAAATGTAAATGAATCAATACTGCTTGCTACAGGACACGTGTGTGTGTGTGTGTGTGTGTGTGTGTGTGTGTGCGCGCGCGTGTAAATCTATATACTTATATTAACAATTAAGGCCTCCTCCCATCCCTTACATTTGTTAGAACCTTGGTATATTAGAAGTATATTCCCTCACCCCTACAGAATCTGAGTTAACATTCTCATGTAGAATACTGAGAGGAAAAGGCACATATTCCCCTCCACAAGGCATCTGATCCTTAATCTGAGAGAACAACCCAAAATCATCCTCCGAGCATACCTCTTGAATTTCCCGGAAGACCCATGTCAAAATTGGCTAGTATCTTGCTTCTTGCTAACTTTTGCTTTCACTCTTCAAAACAGCTGAGAAAGTCTCCCTTTTTTCACAATAATAATATCATAGATGTGTCCCTCTGGGCTCAAAGGACCTCATATCATAAAAAAGACCCTCCACACATTACCCTTGTTAGTTAATTTTGAGTAGAGGGAAACACTTTGACCTCATACTCTTATTCCCCTCAAGCAGTTACTGTGTTCAAAGATCTGAAAGCATAGATCTCAAAGAAAAAGCAAAAGGTAACACCTGATTGTCTAATTACCATCCCAGAACACAAGAAAAGGAGGTAATATCTCTAACACATATCAGAGATTGGATTTTTTCTGCACATAAAGAGAAAGCTGGGAAACCATCTTATGGACAACTACTCCTCTTCCTATGACCTCATTTCCCTTTCCCATACACACACACACATACACACACACACAATTGGATGAAGATTTAGGGGACTACACTATCTCAGTTCCCATTTCCAGGCCTCCCAAAGGTTGCATGGCTATATGGAATACCCTTTAATAAATCCTCTTGTTTTCTGCACATGGAAATCTTTTCCTTTTGCACTCTCTACCATAGAATGGATTACCACATAATTACTCATTTGCTAGCAAATGAAGGAAATGAAATGGGTAGGAGAAATAGATCAAGTTGCCTCATTTTTAAACTCCTTGAAAGCCTTCATTCCAGTTGCTATAGTGAATGACCCTCATTTGGCATGTTGTCAGGAACTATCCTACTTCCCCTGGCTTGCAGAATGCTCTCTCTGGGCATCACTATGTCTACAAAAGAAGTGAAAATTTATCATGTATGAGATTTGAAATCTAATTATGAAACATAATTCCCACCTCACTACATCTGGGTAGATGTACATCATGGGTAGATACAGAATCTCAGTCCATGGGGGAAAAAAAAGCCTGCCTGTGTCTCTTCATTCTGTAGGAAAATCCTGATGTCCTCTACCCTCAGGAAAGGCAGTTAGAGTCTCTACCTGCTAGGTCTAATCACAAAGGTCCTACACAAACAAAAAAGCCAAAAGCCGGCAGAAATACTTAGAGGGTAGAGAAGCATTCCCTGGAAAATAAAGACACCAAGGAAGCTACAAGATCCAGAACTGGGAAAAGAATCTGGTTGTCTCATGTTTAAAGGCAGGTTGAGACAGTCCTTGCTGACATTAGGACTTACCAAAAAAAAAAAAAAATGGTGAAAGGAAGAGAGGAAGATAGATAGGAGGACAGCTAGATAGACAGACAGACAGGTAGCCATTTATTAATATGTTCCAGACACTGCACAAAGCACTGGGGATACAAACACAAGCAAGCAAGGTAACCCTTACCCTCAAGAAAGCTTGCATTCTAATGGTAGAAGAAGGCACATAAAAGGGAACCAGAATGGAGAGAGCAGAAAATATGAAGTTTAGAGAGTCAAGTGAGGAATGAAGTGAAGTGAAGCATGGCTGAGGTTCACCCTGAAACAGCAATCCAGGGCAGAGGTTTCTCTAATGCAAGAAGGCAGTTGGCCAGGCAGAAGAGGAGAAGTCCAGAGAGTCAAGTGGGGAGGTGAAGCTGCTTTCTAGTGGGCAAATTCCCCAGTAATGAGGAAAAAATGCAAAGGTATGACAAGAAAACCAGACAATGGATTAGAAAAAACAGACTGCTGGCTACAACACTCGGAGCTGCAAACAGGTATGCAGCTGCAAATATAATTTTTTCATGGGTTCCAGGCTCAGATTAATTGCCTATTAGACATTTAGAACTGGATACTTCAAACGTCATATGTTCAAAACAGAACTCATTATTCCCCCCCCCCCCCCAAAGAACACTCCTCTTCAAACTTCCTTTCTTCAGTCAAGGGTACCACCATCCTCTATTTGCACTGGTTTGAAAGATCCATACCATCCCTGACTCTTCATTTATACTCACCCCATATATCCAACCTTCTGCTAAGTCCTGTTGATTCTACCCCCACACCATCACCTTCACTCAACTCATAGGCCCTCATTAGGCACCACTGATAAAATGAATCAAAGAATCACAAAATCACAGTACTTGGGAACCGGAAGGGACTTTAGTGTTCATTTAGTCCAACCCATTCCCAGAAGGAATCTCCACTACAACATATCCTTTAAGTGGCCATCTGGCTTCTTTTGGAAGATCTTCAAGGAGAGGGGATTTCCTGAGGCAACCATTTCATTTTTGGATAGCTCTATTAGGAAGTTTCACATGACATCTAGGCTGACTTTCCTTCTTTCTAAGTTTTGACTATTGCTTCGCCTTCCAGATCCAAAAAGAGTAAGTCTAATTTGCTCCTCCACATGATGGGGTTACTATTCCTCCCAAGTCTTCTTTTTCCAGGCTAAGCATGCCAGATTCCTTCAAGTGATCAAAGACCGTCATCAGTCTAGTTGCTCTCCAGCTTATCAATACCATTCTTAAACTGTGGCACTTAGAACTGATGACAATCCTATTTCCTCTTTACTCTTGCAAGTTAAGTCAAGGTAAGTGCTTCAATGCGGCTCAGGATCAAATTAGATTTTTTTGACTGCTATATAACACATGCTCACAGGCTGAACTTGCAGGTCAATAATACCTCTGTATCTTTTTTCAGACAGACTCATACTTGCAAAGATGTTTTTTGTACTCAAGACCAAATATTTAGCCTTACTGAATTTCATTTATTTGACTCGGCCTTTGTTCTAGCTTGTCAAAATCTCTGATGGTAGAATGAATGAACACAACCTCTTTTCCCTTATTATTCAACATTATTACTATAATTAAGAATTCTGGGCAAGTCACTTAACCCTGTTTGCCTCAGTTTCCTCATCTTCAAAATGAGCTGGAGAAGGAAACAGCAAACCCACTCTAGTATCATTGCCAAGAAAACCCCAAATGGGGTCACAAAAAGTCAGCCACAACTGAAATGACTGAACAACAACAACAAAAGAACTCTGGCAACTAGGGAATGATTCATTTTTGGGGGTGAGGTGCTTTTCCTGACCCTTCTACCTGCTAATCCCTCCCACCCTACTGTGTATTTAATTACTTTGTATTTATTCTTTTCAGATTTATTCAATATATACTTATATGTGTATTTGTTGTCTCCACCATTAGGACGTAAACTCCATTAAAGACAGTGCATTCATGCTGTTCCTTTGCCAAGAAATGGATGATCCCTCTTCTCAGACCATAAGACCATGGAGTGTGGGGCCTTGTACAACCTGGGCCAAAGCTCTTTTCAGCATTTTTCTTTATATGTCTTTTCTTTTCATACCTTGAGGAAGTGAAGGATTATTTCCAAGAATGCTTTAAGACCAATAAGTTTGTGATACTTGATTTAATTTAACAAATAGTAAATGTTTACTCTGTATAAGACCCTATCCTAGATTCCAGTTAATACAAAGATTAAAAAAAAAAACACTATATAGTATCACCTTCAAGGAGCTCTTGATTCAATTGGAGAGTGTGAGGGTGTGGTAGGAGTAATATCTATTTCATGTAGTCTGGGCTGGTTTCTATTTAAGATCCTAAGGATGCCCTAAGTCTTGAATCACTAATGTGGCTTCCTTATTGTTTGAGGTATAAGGCCCATACGCTTCTGAGTTGGTTCACATGAGGGTTAACACGTGTGTTTCACTGTCCTGATGGGCATCTTTCTGATACAATATTGTCTAGACAAATGTAGATATGGAGGGGGAAGCAGCAACCATTTGATTCAGTAATTGTACCCTTTTGTAAGTAAAGTACCCTCATTATAAGTAAACTTGATTTTACTGCATTTTATGGACCATTAATTCTGATACCAAGCCTTAATCACTGGACTGGCCTCAGCTAAACCTCACCCAGAACAGAAGGAAGACAACAACACCGACAAATATCTTGATAATATGAGAGAAGGCAGAATATGATAAGTATGAAAGGAAATGTCCAAAGCCCTGTTATAAATACGAAGAGACATCACTGTTAACTGAGGGGATGGGGAAGGGGAGAAACAGGGAAGGCTTCATGGAAGATGTATTGAAAAAGCTGAGTCTTTTAGAAAAAGAAGTATTTTCAACAAGCAGGGAGAGGGAGGAAGCACATCCCAGGCACAGGGGAAAACTGCTCTCCCAAATATGAGGCAGAAGGAAACTGCAGGACATCTAGGAACAGCAAGTAGCCCAATTTAACTGGAACAGAGAGTTCAAGAAAGAGAGGCTTGGAACATAAGTAAGATGTGAGATAGTCTTCTAGAAATGACCCCAAACCACGGTGGTCTGAAGATCAGAAGCTGGGGGCCGGCTGATAAAAAAGAACATCTTAAAAAAAAAACAAACCAACTTGACATTCTCTCAACCCATATCTACTCCCTTCCAAAAAATAGGAAAGATGTGGAAATAGGTGAAAAGGTGCCAATATCAGGATCTCAGCGAGGTGTGATTCAGTGGGGCATTCATCTGCCAACCTCACCAAGGACACAGCAAAATCACAGAACCTGGGTAATAAACTCAGCCCTATGCCACAGTCTAATATTTGTTTCCTGTACCCTGCCTCAAATTCTAAACACACGCGTGCACACGCGCGCACACACACACACACACACACACACACACACACACACCCCTTTTATCTGTGTGGATAATTCAGAAAAACATGCTGACCAAAGACTTTCCCTAAGGTGTTTTGACTTCAGCCTGGCTGACCTCTTAGCCTCCTCCAAACTCAGCTAAGGACAAGCTGTAAAGTTTTCAGGGTGACCCTGCTTTTACCCCACAAGCTGCTCTCCACACCTGGATCACACTCCTTCTCCTCTCATCTCCCCTTTCTCAGGATCATCAGATGACTGCTTTGGAGGAGCAGTTAGAGACCTCAGGGGATGTCTACTTCAACCCCATCTTTTACATCAAGGCTCAACTGAGGAGCTACTTCCTCTCTGATGATTTCCCTGAATCCCCCTAATTGCTGGTGCTCTCTCCTTGCTCCAATTACTCTACTAAATCACTGTATACAGATTATAATTTGCCCTAGTACAACGTAAACTCTTTGAGGGGGGCAATTTTGATTTTTTTGTACCTCCGGAACTTAGCATAGTATTTTGCACATTAAAAAAAAAAAGTATGGACCTGTGATGTCATTGTAAGGAATTATCAGTGCACGAACTCCCTCCACCAAGGCATATTGAAACTTCCTTGTCATTTACAGTCTCTGAAATTTACCTGGCTAATTGCCTTGCCCATTGTCACAAAGACAACTGGTGTGAGAAGTAGGGATTGAACCTAAATCTCTATCCATGATATCATGCTGCCATGTATACAGTAGCACTTAAACATTTGCTGTATTGAATTGTATGGGTTCCCCTTTCCCTTTTCTAGCTATACCCATATTTTAATTCCCTTCACAGCCCTCCTGGCTGATGAGCTTTCTTTGCTCTACCCCTACTGTTGATTCAGGGCCTCACTGTTCCCTTTAGAAAAGTTTAAAGAAAAAAGACCACACAGGATGTTTTGTCACTTTCTTTTCCTGTGTCTCTTCCCAACCCCCTCTCAGCATGCACCCCTGCACCTTAGGGTCTTGGTTGGAAAGTACAAGGGGTGGGTGGTTTTGAGAGGGTGAGGTATGTGTTCCACGGGCCCAGTGACCTTTTTCTTTTCCCTACTTTCTGTTCCCTGCACAATATAGATCACACATGTTTTAGCCTAGAGATGAGATGGATGCTTGTCTACCACCTGGGCTCCAGGCTGTTCCGGATGTGGTGGGTTGTTTATCATCGCTTAATCAGTTCTCTGGTATGAAAAACAGCTTCCTCAAGAAACTTTGGCACCCCTGGTATTAACCATTGAGCAGTCCTCAGATACAACTTGGGGATTTAAGGCATTTTCTCAATCTGACAGCCATTTTAGAAGTTTTAAGATAAAGTATTTTTTTGAGGGGGGTTTGCTTCCTAAGTTAACTAGAAAAACCAAGATCTAGAATGACTGGTGAAAAACCCAGTCCTGAAGCCAGGACCCAGAGTCTTGTTCTCTTGCATTATCCCCCTTTTGGAGATTTGCCTGAAACAGTGTTGGCAAAGATAGGGGACAAAGATTGGACCACTGATTTCACCGATACCTGAAACTGTTGCCTGAGGAAATTTCCTCTGACAATGCAGGTCAGCACTTTCTCTGTAATTTATAGTATTAAAGAGTTGTCTGAAGAATGAGAGTTTAAGTGACTTGTCCCAGGTCACACAGCCAGTATGTGTCCTAAGTGGGATCAAACTCAGGCCTTGCTGGGTCCTAGGCCAGTTCTTTATCCACTTTGCCAAGGCTGTTTTGTTGGCAGAAGTGGGGGAAGGGGTGGAGAATGTAAGTGGACTAATTGGTTCATCACTTCTATCTAAAAAATAAACATGGTTATGTACAGGCACAGATTTATCTGCATGGGGATGGCAGGTTGGAGGACATCCCTTTTCCATCCTCAAGGAGGGGATTATTTCATGAAGATGCAAAAAAATATAAGTCCATTGAGAGTAGGGATAGGTTCATCTTTGTTTTTACATCCTCAGTGCTTACTAAGTGAACTTAATCATAGGTGCTTAACAAATGAATCCTGATTCAGACACTCACTAGCGTTGTGACCACAGGCAAAACACCCTCTGTCAGACTTTGTTTCCTGAGCCACAAGATGGGGGAAATGGTGTCTACCCACACTGGGCTATTATGTAGAGAACTATGTAACTTTTACAGCACTTAGTACTTGTTCAACCCACCCCCCTCTTTTGAAAAAAGAAACAGAAGGGCACCCACCCAGGCCATTCACTGTCTCTATGCCTTCTCGGCCTAAGAAAACCACAAAATGTGTTGGAGAAGGGGAGACTGCATGTTCATTTCGGGATCTCTGACCTGGCTCTGGAAGGCTTCAGGGCTTATGCTTTTGCTCCATTCCCTTCTCCTCACATGCCTCCCTCCCCCCTGCAGATATTATTCTTTGGATTTCTAGCATCTTTAAATAAACAAAGAAAGAAAACTACATCTGGCTTAAGATCATGTGGCTTTTTGGGGGTCTGCTTCCTGAGCCTTTTTCTAGGGGCAGCGGTTCAGACCTGACCCATGTGACTGAAAATTGTTTCCATCTGTCAGTGGGTCTGGGAGAGATTTTCCTCAGGATCTGGGCTTGGCTCAGGACTTCATATCTCTCCTCAAATCTCCCTTGATTATGCTTCCCTGTCACCTTTGACCAGGCCATGTCGATGGAAAGGCTCAGTCCTCTGAAATCTCCCTCACCTTCCTTAAGGAAGGCTGAAGCCTAGGGTATTCTGGGGGTCCTTTGGGGAATGAAGTTGAAGACAGGAAGAATAAAGACCCATGGTCCCAGCTCCAGCTGGCCCCTTTGATAGCCACCACCAGTCAGTTCAAACTCAAATTAAACCAAATATCCTGCTGAGAATAATTTTTGCTTTAGAATAATTATTTAAAGACACACATGAGAAACCTCATTCCTTCCACATTCATTTAGGAAGTTTTGGTTCTTCTACAAATGAAAACTGATTATTATCAAATATCTTACTCATTTAAATTTTCCCCCCAAACATGCACCTCCTACAAGCCAGTACCAAAAAGGGAATAAATTAAGAAGCATCAGCTACTAAACAAAACAGATTCCTCTCTGCCTATTAGTCCAGGTCCTGGATGGGAATTGAATTTTGTAATCTACTCTTGGGACCTCCAGCCAGACCTGGAAAGAAAGGAAAGGGCTCTACCCAATCAATCCTTAGAGAAGCACTCGCTGTCTGTGGTTTGGCTACTTGGCTCTGCAGAATCCAAACAGACACAGAGGCACAGTAAGAATTATCTTCTAGAACATCCAAGCCTCCAGGTCCAAATCCCTTCACGTGATGACATGAGGAAACAGAGGCCCGGGAAGACCCATCGACAGAGAGAGTGGCAGAGATGCGACTGGAATCCAGGTCTGCTAACCACTACCATTTTTTACCTGGTCTAACTTTTGTTGTAATATATTCCTTTGAGTCCGAAGGTAGGTGGCACAGTAGAGAGAGTGCTGGGCCTAGATCTCAATCTTCCTTAGTTCTAATCTGTTCTCAGACACTTACTAGCTGTGTGATCCTGGGCAAGTCACTTAACCTTGTTTGCCTCAGTTTCCTCATCTGTAAAATGAGCTGGAGAAGGAAATGGCAAGCCATTTCAGTATCTCTGCCAAGAAAAGCCCAAATGGGGTCATGAAGAGTCAGACATGACTGACAAAAAAAACCAGTATGAAGATAAAGCTACAGAAATAATATTTCTACCAATACCACAGATTTTTATCTTTTCAAAAAGAAGTTTTACAATAGAAGAAGCACTAGAATTGGAACCCCAGGCCCCCTAAAAAAAACACTTGACCTCTTGGGCTTCAATTTCCTCATCTCTAAAATGAGGAGATTAGACTCTCCCCTCCCTTCTAGCTTTAACACCTCTAGATCTATGAAATTGATAGTAGAGATCCCTCTGCCTTCTTTGAGGAGGTGTCAGATTTGGTTGATGCTGGTTATTTTTTTCTGAACTGCTTCATCTGGCCTTTTCTTTCTTTTTATTCTTTGTCACAAAGAAATGGGTAGGGGATGGAAAGAAAGGTGATTTAAAAACAAAAAATACTATTTTTCTTTTAAAGTTTATGTCACAAAATAGTGGTTCTAATAAAGCCCATTTGCCTATTCTCAGTTGACAATCCACTGGGATGTGCAAAATGTTCTGTGAGGTCAAAAGAGATCTCTCTCTGGCTTTCCCCATCCCATAAATTCAGCCCTTATAACAAGAGGGCCAGAAAAGTGATCCACAGTTATAGGGGTCTCACTTTACAAAAATTCTGGGGAAAAAATGGGGCAGGTAGGTGGAGCAGTGGATAGAGCTCCAGCCTTGGAGTCAGGAGGACCTGAGTTCAAAACCGGCCTCAGACACTTGACACTTACTAGCTGTGTGACCCTGGGCAAATCACTTAACCCCAATTGCCTCACCAAAAAGCAAAAAAGAAAAAAAAGAAAGAAAATTCCAGGCTTCTAAGCAGCACAGTGGATTGAATGCTGGGCCAGAGTCAGGAAGACCTGAGTTCAAATCCAGCTTCAGATACTTACTATCTGTGTGACACTGGGCAAGTCATTTAACCCCTGTCTACCTTAGTTTCCTCAACCATAGAATGGGAAAAATATAATAGCACCTGTCTCCTAAAGCTGTTATGAGGATGAAATGAAATATTTGTGAAGTATGCCTGGCACAAAGTAGGCATTTAATAAATTCCCTCCTTGCACTCAGGCTGAACAACTAGCAATTTCATACACACACACACACACACACACACACACACACACAGTCTTATCTGCTAAAAGTATTACACACCATTCCAAATGAATGAGGATATTACAGTATAGTGGAAAGAACACTGACCTCTGACGGGTCAGAGAACCTGGGTTTGAATCTTGAGTCTGCAACTATTTAGTTGGGTGACCCTTTCTATTTCTCTAGGTCTTAATTTTCTTATCTGTAAAATGAGGACTGATGATTGCTAAGGTTCCATCTGATTCTAAATTCCATGCATAACCACTAGTCTGAATAGAATCTTGTGATTTTTTCTTTAACAATGATGCTACTATTCACACCATTTGTACCCCACTGCTGCACCTCCAACATGGGGACACTGGGATACAGTCACTTACTTAAGCATCTCATACTACCCCCACCCCCCATATGCAATGTTTGGGATAAAAAAGGACATTCAGTCCAGCCCTGAGGGAAGTTCCAGCCTAATGAGAGAAAAAGGAGGGAAGAGGAAACATTAAGAACATTTGTAAGTTCTAAGCTGGGGTAAAGGAAAGTTAAGAGGTATCTCCTGATGCCTTCCTTGGGATGGGGCGCTCATAAAACTTCACTAGTCAGAGAAAACATAACTACCCCTCAGTCCTAATACATAGACACATAGAGACACAGACATATACACAAACACATACACAAATTCAGACATACAGATACACACAGACTAGACTGGATACACACAGAGACAGATACACAAATAGACACAAGACACACAAAGGCACAGATATACATACAGACACAGCTACACAGACACAGATATACACACAAATGTACGTACAGTATATACACATACAAATATAGACACACAAATAGACACAGATATACACACAGACACATATACCCTTGTGATATTACTGCTCACAAATTGCTGTCTTTTGCAGGCTTCAGAAGAATTCAGTAAACTAAGCTGTTTGTTATTTTGTTTGTGTTTTTCTAATAATGTGGATCATACCTCTCCTTGCTTCCAGGCTGAGTACGTACATAACTGACTCCCTCCCTATAGTCTGTCTGTGATGCTCCATATCCTGCCTCCATGGCCTTTGAATAGGCTTTTTCCCAGACCTGGAGTGATTTTTCCACCATCACTTCTGATTTTTGGAATCACTAGCCCCCTTCAAGACTCAGCACATATGCCACACTTCTTACCAGGCCATTCCTTATTCTCCCAGTTTGTTAATGGTTTCCCGAAACCATTTGAAATCACTTTGTATTTACTTCTCTGTGTATGTTATATCCCCCAATAGAATGTAAATTCCTGGAGAGCAAAGACCGTTTTACTTTTGTCTCTGTATTCCTAGCACCTCACACAGCAGAACTGTTGAATTTCTCCTACACTCTTCTGGGGAGCAATACTCTCAACAGACCCCTGTAGGGCCCAAGGACATTTGGGGACTTTTGCACAAAGTGACAAATTCTTTTCCCCACCCCAGGCCAGCCTGTGCAATTCTTTCCAAGCATGATTAAATTAGAACACATTCTACTGCCTGTGGGATCAGTCTCATGGGAAGTAAAATGTACATCTGGTTCTATGACATCTCAAGAAAGGGGCCAGCTGTTGGATAAGCTGACTTGGCAGACTTTGATGGGAGCAAACTCACACTTAGGCACAGTTCCTGGTTTCAAGAGAGGAAGCTTTTTTAGACAAAGATTTCTGAATTTTGCCTTTGAAATCAACATAAGGGACTACTGCCCAGCCCCCACTAGATCATAAACGTCAAGTTCAGTTCAACCCGCTCCTTTTACATAAGAAGACTCCAAGAGGTGAAAAGACTTGACCAAGTCAAACACACAGCAAATAACACAGCCAAGACTTGAACCCAGGGCCTCTGACACGAAATCCAGGGTTCTTTTCCCTATACTCCTTTCCTTTTTATCTCTCTTTGATTTCCTGAAATTTAAAAAATTAAACCTGATGTCCTCACTGTTCTTTATTCATTTGGCAGCCATGGAAAGCCATCCTATAAAGGAGACTAAACCACTAATTTCCCAGTGCTGGTCACTCTCCAAGTAAGGGAGAGCAGCAACTAAGGAGTAGCCCCGGGCTGGTAAAATTCTGAGGGTTCTGACACTTCTTCCAGTCCTTCAGCAACAGACAAATAACTAAGTTTAGCACCTAGTAGGCAATAGTAACTAATTTTAAACAGGAATGTATTAGATGGCCAACATTCTCCTCTTAGCAGCCGCATCTCGGGTAAGCATCTGCTCCATCCTCCCTGCTATATCCCTAAATTAAGGGCCTGTTTTGTGCGTGACCCATGCTTGGGTGCAAAAATTGTTCATCTTAGCTCTGAAGTTTGGGGCCTGTATGTCATTCAATATGGGAACAGGACCCTAGCCTTGTCTTTCAGCTGTTTCTACCTTAATAATGTCAATTGCTCTCTTTATTACTTCTCTCCCACTGAACTACTTTTAGGAACCTGAGAACTAGAACTCTCACAGGAAACCATTGTCAGCAAAATTCAAATCCGCCATGTACGCCATCTGCATGTGACACTGTACAAAGTACACGCTTTTTGTCTTCTGGTAATTTGTAACTGAAGAGAGGATGAGTTTGGGGTTGGGAGTGTACTGACAGTGCAGTAATATGAAGTCGAGTTCTGAGTCTTGGCTCTACCATTAACCACCTGGGTGACCTTCAAAAAGTCACTAATATTCTTTTCAGCTTCATCTATAAAATGGGAATAGTGAGATCTGATTTGTCTTATTTCATAGGATTATTGTGAGGATCAAATAAGATAATGTGAAAGTGTTCTGCAAATTATAAAGCACTAATGCAAATTTAATGCATCACTATCATTAAGGTGGGGGCAGCTAGATGGTGTAGTGAATAGAGTGACAGGCCTGGAGTCAGGAAGACGAGTTCAAATCTGGCCTCAGACACTTACTAGCTATGTGATCCTGGGCAAGTCACTTAACCCTGTTTGCCTCAGTTTCCTCATCTGTAAAATGAGCTAGAGAAGGAAATGGCAAACCACTCCAGTATCTTTGCCAAGAAAACCCCAAAGAAGATCAAAAAGAGTCAGACTTGACTGAAATAACTGATCATTAAGATGAAGAATGCTAATGCAGACGAGCTAAAGAATGAAGTTGAGCACCTTAGGAGACAAAACAACATGCTGACCTGGTCTGTAATTGTAGCTAATCTCATGGGAAGCTGACATGGTTCAGGATGGTGGGAAATATACTAGGTGATCAATGCCTATTGACCTAAGTAAGACTGGTTGAGTCAACTAATCTACAAGCATTTATTAAGCACTTACTATGTGCTAGGCAATCTGCTGAGCTCTGAGGGTACAAAGAAAAAACTGAACAGGCTCTATCTTTGAGGGGCTTACAGTCTAACAGGGAGATAAATAACCCAATATTTTCAAAAGAAATAAAAGGTAATTGTGGGAGGGAGAGCATGAGCCACTGGAGAAATCAGGAAAGCTTCAACATAGAAGGTGGCATTGAGCTGGGTCCTGAAAGAGACCAGGGGCTCCCAGAGGAGAACATGTGGGAAAACTTCATGATAGGCACGCGGGAGAGCCAAAACAAAGGAAGGGGGTACCCTGTGTGAGGAACTGGGAGGTCAGGAGAACTGGATGACAGTGAGGGGAAGGTTGTAAGATGTAAGAAGACTGGAAATTGTTAAAAGCTTTAAATACATATCTGAGGATTTATACAGAAAGTGAAGAGCAGATGTTAGTATTGGAGTTATCTAAGTGTTCTAACAAAGGATTTTCAGACTGTATTAGTAGTACTAGGCATTGTGAGATGATCTTTTCCGTTTCCAGTTTGCACTTACACTTGTATCCCCTGACTCACTGGTCCTGGTGGGGGAGTCAGAATACTCCTTGCTCCCATTTGCCTCTTCCAGATTCTCCCTTCACTACCATTCAGTAACCTCTCCTTTGAAGCTTAAGTTCAAATTTATTGCTCAATCAAGATTCTGGTAGCTGTCATCTATGGACCCCCCCCCCCACCAGGACATTCTCCCTTCCTCAAACAATTCCGTACCTTTCTCACACAATATCTTTCTCTCCACTCCAACTCTTGCCTTGGATTTAAGCATAAATATTGCTAATCCCTCAAATACTCCAACTTCCCAGTTACTTAATCTACTCAATTCCCATGACCTCTTCCACTCCATCTAAGGTACATAGAGATGGTCATAGCCTTGATCTTACTTCTCCCTCACCCAAAAAAAGCATTCCATCCATTTTCTCCTCTGCCTTAGGACTCTAACCTGTTCTTCATCTCCTTCTGCTTGTCTCCTCTCCTCTACACCTCACTTCTAATCTCTCTACCTCTCAGTTCTTCTCCTGGTCATTACTCTAGCACTAGCTACACTCTCCTCTCTTCTCTATTTCAACCCTTTAGTGAGTCAGCCCAAATCTCCACTATTCTCTACACTCTAGTCCTTTGCCCCTTTGGTTTTTTGCTAAATATGCCTTGCCAAATGCTAACCTTGGATTACTCCCACTGTAGCTTTCCCTCCTAGAGAAAAACACGAAACCAAGTTGACTGTTTCCATCACAAATTTATGTCACATTCTCAAGGGGGCTTTGACTGCATCAGGGAAATCTTTTTATACTTCCCTGATCGATTCACTATCTCACTTATGACTGCAGTTATTCCAAACCTTTTCAACCCTTCTCAAGCCCCCCATGGCACTCCTAACCCACTCTATCAACAGAGGACCTTGACTCATGCTTTTCTGAAAAAAACTGAGGCTATTTGAAGAGCATTCCTTCTCCTTCTTGTTCATATCACATCACTCTGTCTTCGCCCACTATCTTCTCCTTCACCTCGGTCTCACACGAAGAGGCATCCCTTCTCCTTGCCAAGGAAAACCTCTCTAAAACAGCTTTCAACCCATTCCAACATTTCCCTGCCTATCATCCCCACTCTTCACTGATCTTCAGAACTCTCAACTTACTGGCTGCTTCCCTGGTGCCTACAAATATGCCTCTGTTGCCACCACCAACACCACTCACATCAGTAAATCTCTCAGTTTATCTGACCTAGCTACTAGCTTTCATCCTATACTCTCTTCCCTTTCCTGGCTACTACTGGTGCTTCCACTTCCTCTCTTCTCATGCAATTTTTAAACACTCTTGTAATCTGACTTCTGACCTTATCATTCAATTGAAACTGTTCCCTCCAAAGTTACCAATGATCTCTTAGTTGTCAAATTCAATAGCCTCTTCTTAATCCTCATCCATCATGATATCTTTCCAGCCCCTGCTTGAAGACCTCTAGTCTTCTGGATGATTTTAATCTGAAGTCTTTCCTTATATCAAACCTAAATTTTCTTATTTGCAATGCCCAGGATACAAGTGACTGAGACCAAATGTTTCCTGGACTATCACAGATATTTAGGAAGCTACTGGCCCCACTGAGTATGTCTGATACCAATTCTACAGAATCTCAAATCACAAAATGTCATAGCTGAAGGAAACCTCAGAAGGAATCTTTAAGGTAAACTTTTTGAGGCCAGGGACTATTTATTGATGTGTGTGTATATATCTGGTGCTTTGTACATAATAGAAACTTAGTGTTTGTTGAATGAAATCTAGTTCAACCTGTACCTACACATAAATCTTGATTGATGTTAAGTGATTATCTATCCTTCACCTGAAGACTTCCATTGATGGAAACTCACTACCTTATGAGACGATTTATTCTACTTTTGGACAACTTTAATTGTCAGAACGTTTTCCCAGACACAATCAAGAATGAATCCCTTCCTCCCAATGTGTCCTGTGACAAGAGAAGACAAGCTATATCCCAAAACTAACCTCACTCCCTCAGTGACTTTCTCCCTTTCACCCTCCTAACTCTAACAGTCAGACTGACCCCTCAGCTTCCCCCCAGCAAAAATGCATATCAGATAAGGGGCCTGAAGCCAATTCAACTCAAACTTCAAATCCTCTGCAGGACTCCAGATAGAACAATTTGAGTTGTTGTACAGCCTTAACAGCTCTGGGACCACCAGGAAGTCAGTACTTTGGGCCAAGAGGCACCCTGAGTGGACAATAAACTCTATAGCAATAATAAAGCTGTTTGTCAAGCCAAACCAAGGGGTCTCCAAGGTTACCTCTGGGGCATTCAAATCCCACAAGCTTCTGATGCTAATTATCCAAATGGTTACTAGATGTGAAATGATTTGAGAGGAAGAGAGGGAGAGTGAGGGCTAGTCCCTAGGATTCCACTCCCTGGGGCATATTGCCCCTCCAAATCGTTATTGCTGATTCCTCCCTATTGAGAGCTGCATAGAAACACAAAAGTCCTCATCAATAACACTTTCCTCATCAATAACAACAGTCTACAGTTATAACAAAATCTTTATGATTTATAGAGCACTTTCCTCATAACTACCCTGATGAAAGTACTATCAGTACTATTAATCTCATTTTTAAATGAGAAAATTGAAGATCAGAAACTTTAAGTGACTTAAACACAGACAGTCAAATCAGACCCAAACCTAGCTAGGCCCTCTAATTTCAAGTCATGATCACAGAATCATAGGTCCAGAACTGAAAGAAGCTCCCTCCAGAGACCATCTAGTGAAATCCTTTCATGGTATGGGATGAGGAAAATGAGGCCTAGAAAGGTTGGGGCTTATTCAAAGTCACACAAGCAGAATAAGGATTCGAACCCAGGTCCTCTGACAGTGCTCTTTCCACTATACCTTGAAAACACATTAATAATACGTTTCAATAGAAGAGTATGGTGGGGGGGGGGGGGGTTTGTTCATATCCAGTACATGGAGCTCAAGATTGGAGTCAAAAGACCTTACATGGAGTGATGGAAATGGCAAAGGCAGCATGGAATGATGAATAGAGTCAGGAAGACCTGGGTATGAACTGTCTTAGAGACTTAGATACTTCATCAACAATAAATATTAAGTGCTTACTATGGAGGTCAATAAATATTTATTAAGTGCCTGCTATGTGCCAGGCATTGTGTTAAGGATTAGGAATAGAAAAAGAGGAAAAAGGTAGCCCCTGTCCTCAAAGAAACTGACAATCTACTGGGAGAGAAAAATATTGGATTGGCTGGGAATTGAATCCAAGTCAACTGCTTGGAAGGTAACTATGCTAACCACTATGCCACCAGTGCTTCACATGTGATCAGAACGTACTAGCTGTGTGACTCTGAACAAGTCACCTAATGTTTCTTGACTTTGTCTCCTCAGGTATAAAATAAGGGAATTGGACTAGATAACCTCTAATGTCTCTTCCAGTTCTAAATCTATGATTGAGTGAGTGTGTGTGGGGGGGGGGGGGGGTAATAGGAGAAAGGAGAAAAGAGTGGCATGGAAGGGTTAGTTAAGTTGCATCATTAAGTAAACCAAGTCCAGATTCTGGCTCCACCACCAGTCATCGAGAAAAGTAGAGGGGAAGAGGCTGGAGAAATTTGGAGAAGTCCCATCTCCTTCATCATAATCCACTGATAGCAACTTTAGAAGGCTTTCCAGCACTGCTTTGAATGCAAAGAGTAAATCCAGCCTTGGCTTGTTTATTCTACAGCTATGTAAGGTTTCTGACAGATTATACCACAATTCATGACTTAATATTGCTCTAGCCCAGATCAAGGGGCATTAGCATTTTAATCTCCTTAATCTCTGGGAGAATGACAGCCAATGTCAAACATGGCGCTTTCTTCTAACCAGCTGGCTAGGCTCATCATTAGAGGTGGGTGGGGATCTGAATTCTGGGCCCCTTCTCAGGGAAGTCCTAATACTTTAATAGGGCATTGGTTCTGACATGGGAGGAGAATATGCCTCCCTTGAGGACACACTAAAAGGGGGCCTGGGCCTCCCTTTGAGAGACATGTTAAAAGGGGCTCCACCTCCCCTGGAGACACAAGCTGAAAGGGGCCCATTTTTCCTCCTGTGTACCTACAGTAAACAGAGTCTGGAAAATTAAGTATTACTTCAGGCACAGTACCCAACCCAGTCATTCAACATACATTGTTCTCTTTTTAGATGCCACATCGGATGGTCTTTTCTCAGACCTTACTTATCCTTCTTGACCCATCTGCTACATTGTCCTAACTGACAATGTTGTCTTCCTATATATTTTCTCTCTCTAGGTATTCATGACACTATTCTCTCCTGGTTCTCCTCCTGCCAACAGACGGCTCATCATCCAAATAATGCCATCAAATGTGGATGTTCTCTAAGGTTCTCCCTTAGGCCCAAGACCTCATCAGCTCTCATGGATTTAACTATCAACTCTATGCAAATGATCTCAAAGCTATATATCCAACCACAATCTATCTCCTGAGCTCCAGTCTCATATCAACAAGTGCCTATTGGACATTTCAAACTGGATATCCTGGAGACATCTAAAACTCCTTATGTCTGAAATTGAATTCATTATCTTTTTCTGCTAACCTCATCCTTAGTTTCTCCTGGGTTCATAATTTCAGTATTATTCTCAACTCTCCACTCTCCCTCACTTCACATATCCAATCTGTTGCCAAATTTTGCCATTTCTAGTATCCCATCTCTCAAACTTGACTACTACTCTCCACACACACAGCTACTGCCTTGGTTCTGGCCCTCATCACTTCTCTTAGAATATTTTAACAATCTTGTCTCAAGTCTCTCAGTATTCCAGTCCATCCTACACATTGCTAACAAAATAATTTTCCTTAAGCACGGATCAGATTATGTGACTTCTCTACTTGATCAACTCCAGAGGCTTTCTCTATGCCCCAGGACAAAATATTAACTCCTTTGTTTAGCTTTAAAAGCCCTTCACAACCCAGCTCCAACCTATCTTGGACTCATTATACATTGCTCCTCCCCCCCCAACCTAGCCAAACTGGACTTCAAAGTTATTTATACATGTATCTATTGTCTCCTCCTTTGAAATGTGAGCACCTCGTAGGCAGGGATTAGTTGATTTTTTGTACTTGTATCCTCAGCAGATGGCACAAAGTAAGTATTTAATAAATGCTTGTTGATTGGTTTTCGGTCAACAATTCTCGAAGTGTGTTCTTCAGAGGTGCTTTAAAGGGGGTCCACTAGGCCAAAACCAATTTCATAATAAATTGTTATCGTTCAGTTGTTTCAGTCGTGTCCAACTCTTGGTGACCCCATTTGGGGTTTTCCTGGCAAGATAATGGAGTGTTTTGCCATTTCCTTCTCTAGCTCATTTTACAAATGAGCTGAGACAAACAGGGTTAAGTGACTGGACTAGAGTCACAAAGTTAGTAAGGGTCTGAGGACAGATTTGAACTCAGGAAGCAGAGTCTTCCTGATTCCAGGCAGGCCCTCTCTCCACTCCCCACCTAGCTGCCCCTTCACAATAATAAGATATTATTTGCCCTTTTCACTCTCATTCTTTCACAAAACACAGTGGAGCTTTTAGAGGCTACATAATCTGTGAATTTAAAAGCAAACATGAAGAATGAGTTAATATCCAATATGCAGAATTGTAATTTTGTCTTAAAACAGATGAAGCTACAGATATGGCTGGACTTGCTGTTTTGCTTGTAATAATTTGTTACTAGCACCAAAGAAGATCTTTTACATGAATGCTTGGCAACAAACTCAAGTTCCAGTATTCAAAGTGGTGCATAACTCAATTTTAATATTAAACAAACTATTTGCAAAAATAGAAAAAGGAGGGATCCTATCAAATTTTTTCTATAATATGAATATGGTCCTGATATCTAAACCAGAGAGAAACAAAACAGAAAACTATAGCTGAATATGGCTAATGAATAGCAATGCAAAAATTTTAAATAAAACATGAGCAAATAGGCTACAATAACATCACAAAGATCTCATGGCTTATCCTGGAACAACTGTGCTGACAAAGTTCACAGGCAATGGTGGCTAAACCTCTGGCACCTTCACCTGAGTCAAGGTAATAGCACCAAACTGTATTAGCTGAATCACTAAATCACAGTTTAAGAAAAAAGTCCGGTTTTACTTAAGAATGTCCTTGATGAAGTAACAAAAAACTTTCTTAAATACTCACCCTTGAGTACATTAACATGTTGTATGACAAATGTGGGCAGCTAGGTGGTGCAGTGGATAAAGCACCAGACTTGGAGTCAGGAAGACTCATCCTTTGATCCTTTCACTAGCTGTGCGACCCTAGGCAAGTCACTTCACCCTGTTTGCCACAGTTTCCTCATCTGTAAAGTGAGCTGGAAAAGGAAATGGCAAACCAGTCCAGCGTCTTTAACAAAAAAAATGAACCAACAAACAAACAAAAAAATCCATATGGGGTCAGGAAGACGAGGACATGACTGAAATGACTGAACACCACCACCACAATCAAATGTGAAATACGCATAAAGTTCTTCCTGGGCACGCCAAAGTAGGATGTTCGTCTCGGGGGAAAAGCACTTGTGTGACTGTTTCATTTGAGAGCAGAACTAAGCCACTTTTTTCATGGGACATCATTTTTACTTGAAGGAATGACTGACAAAATATGGTTATTCAGATGGATATGCAGCGGGCATTTTCTCAAAAATAAACAAAGCGAGCTTGTCACTACATGGAAAATAACTCAGCATTTGTTGCCGGGGATAAAGTTTAAGCTTTTAAGCAGAATTTTGGAAAACTTGTATCTATCACAGATTCCCAATACTTAACGATTATTGGTGACATTAATGAATATGATTTTTGGATAACATACAATGAAATGTGTCAACACTTGGAAGAGCAGCATAACTCACTGAACCAAAATGTTCCAAATGACTGATACATAATGTTACAAAATCATGCATGGGTAAAAGATAGACCAACAGATTTCAATGTAATAGAATACAAAAAGCTTATTGACATGGTTTCAAATTCCACATATCAACTAACCTTTAAGAAACAACTTGTCAAGTTTTTGGTATTGTGTCAAAGAAGAATATTCACAATTATCTGAAAAGACTATGAAAGTATTCCTTTTTCCAACTACATTCTCTGTGGAAGGCTGGATTTTCTTCATATACTTCAGTCAAAACAGCATATCACAACAGACTGAATGAAGAAGCAGATTTAAGAATCCAGCTATCTTCTACTAAAACAGACCTTAAAGAGATTTGTAAAAATAAGCAAAACAATGTCCTTTTTCGTGCAAATTTTTTTTTTGTTTTGGAAAATATAGTTATTTTTCATGAAAACATCATGGGAGAGGACGGCTTCCTCTTCCCCAGTGGCTTCCCCAAAGTAGTTCTTAGGGGGAAATCTATATTTATAAACACTTTCTTTGAGAAAATAGGGAAAGATATCAACAAATTGGGCAAGCAAAAAAGAAAAACTTGCAAAGCAACAGATGAAAAATTATACATCAAAATAGAAATTGTAGAAATCAAAATGAACAAACTAAAAATTAAATTAGACTAAAATTAAATTAAACTAGAAAGTTTAAAAGATTAAAATGATATGAGTAGAAATTATTTAAATAAAAATAAGAGAGAAACAATTAAGTAATCCTTTAAAAAGAGCGAAAGACCAAGTTGCCAATAAAAAAGAGAATTCATGACAAATGAATAAAGAAATTATTAGGAAATATTTTGTCCAATCACATGCCAATAAAACTTACAACTTAAATACAATAGATGAATATTTACAAAAATGTAAAATACTCAGATTATCAGAGCAAAAAACAAAAAATTTAAAGAACCTAATTTAGAAAAAGAAATTGAACACTATATTTCCCCAGCAGGGGGAAAAACCCAGAAGCTGATGGATTTATAAATGAATTCTATTAAATATTCGACAAACAATTAAAACCAATATTAAACAAACTATTTGCAAATATAGGAAAAGAAGGGCTCCTACCAAATTCCTTCTATGATACCTAAACCAGGAAGAAACAAAGAAATATAGACCAATATGCCTAATGAGTAAGCAATGCAAAAATTTTAAGTAACTTGTATATTGGCTCCAGCAATATCAATAAGATTGCATACAATGATCAGGTTGGTTTTATACCAAAAATTCAAGTTAAGTTCAAAATTACAAGATATGTAAACAAAACAGACCACATTAATGACAAAAAAAATTAAATGTCAATAAAAGCAGAAAAAGTTTTTATGAAATACACCATGAATTTCTGTTTAAAACATTAAAAAGCATTAGAATAAGTGAACCTTTCCTTAATACGATAAGTAGTGTCTATCTAAAACCATAAGCCAGCATTACCAGTAATTCAAAACAACTAAAGACTGTTGCAGTTAGGTGAGAGGTAGAACAAGGATATTTATTATCTCCACCACTACTCAAAATGGTTCTGGAAATACTTGCCAAAGCAATTAGACCCAAAAAATTGACTGAATAAACAAAGATCAAGAGAAAACAAAATTATTGATTTTATAAAATTATTCAGTCTACTAAGAGGATCCTAGAGATTCAAATACAACTAATTAAGATGATAACTTGAGCAAAATAGCAGGATATAAAATAAACTGACATAAATCATTAGTTTTTCTGTATATTATCAACAAAGCCCATCAGGAAAAGATAGAGAAGTTCTATTCAGAATAACCACAGGATCTATAAAATAGCTGGGAGTTTACCTTCCCAAGAACTTTACGAATAACTGAAAAACATTCTTTAGAGAAATAAAGACAGACCTAAGTAATTGGGGAGATAGTCACTGTTCATAGTTAGGCTATGGTCATGTAATGAAAATAATAATATTTGAATTAACTTATTAAGTGTCACACAAATCATCTTTCCAAAATACTACTTAGTAGAACTAGGAGGGGAAAAAAGCAAAATCTATCTGGTAAGGTAAGACTTGCAAGAGAAATAGTTTTTATAAGTTGGAAGGAAAGGGTCCTAGCAGTACCACACCTCCAACTATAAAACAAAGCAGTAAGCAAGGAAAAAACAAAAAACATTTGGTACAGGCAATAAGTGTATGAATGAATGGATGGATGAATAAATAGGTAAATAAACAAGCAAATAAATAAATGAAAGTTTGTCAGTGGAGTAGATGAGGTACATGTAGTAACATGGAGTTTGATAAAGCCAAAGACCAGTATTTAGGTAATATTTTACACCATATTTCAAGAGAAGCTCTAAATGTATTCATGACTTGGATATTAGAAGTCATAACATTAATGAATTAGAGGAGCAAAGAAGTACCTTATGTAATTTATAGTTAAGGGAGAAATTCATGACCAAATAAAGAAAAGAGAGGATCACAAGATAAAATCGATGATTTTGATTACATAAATTAAAAAGGTTTTGCACCAAATCAATGCAGTTACATTTATAAAGGAAAGAGTTAACTGGTTTTTTAATAAAAAAAAGTCTTACCCCAGATTTTACTAATAAAGGTCTGACATCAAAGATAAATAAGAAACTGATTCAAATTTATATGAGTAAAAGTCATTGTCCAACAGATAAACGGTCAAAGGATAAGAGGAAGCAGTTCTCAAAGAAATAAATACAAGTTGTCAATGGTCATATAAAATGCTCCAACTCACTCATCACGAAAGAAATGCACATTCAAACAACCTTGAGGTTCTACTCAACATCCATCAGATTGGCAAAAAATGACAAAATAAACTGTGCATACCCTTTGACTCAGCAATGTCAAAAAGGTTGCATATAATGATCAGGTTGTTTTTATACCAAGAATTCAAGATAAATTCAAAATTACAAGAGGAAAAGAACCTGTAAAGGTATTTCTTAAGCACCTACTTACTATGTGCTCTTCAAGTGTAGAATAGCTTAATACACTGTGGCATATGAAGGTAATGGAATATTGTTCTTCTATAATACTCTGCTGAAGTATTGCTCTGCAGTGTTCAGAGAATATTGTGAAGACTATCTGATTCAGAATTAGGTAAGTACATTTTAAAGAAAAAACAACAAAGAAAGACTTAACAACTCTTATTGCAATAGCCAACCACAACTGAAGACTATGATAAAGCCAAACCACCCACCTCCTGAATTCAGATGGATACTATGCTTTTTCAGACATTACCAAGGTATAGATTGGTTTTATGTGATTATGTTTATTTAGTTGTTTTTTTTTTTTAATGGAGTATTTGGGAGAGAAAGAAGAGGACTAGGGATTATGTCACCAAAAGAAATCAAAGCGGATTCTTGAAAATGTTTAAAGAAATGAACTGAAGGGAAGAAGTTCACAAGAAAACCCAGGCCTCCAGGACAGTTATGAGAGTAAAATGTTGTCTTCATTTTATACCTCAAAAAACAAACAAGCTCTGTCTACATAATCAAAACTCAGGTTAACACACAACCACCTTTTACCCTGTTCTACTGTGTATATGGAAATGCTATTTTTTGGTTTGGTGTTTAAGCAAAGACTTTTTTAAATTAATTTTAACCTGGAAAGACTTGTATGACCTGATGCTGAACAGTCACATTGTGTGATGACTAATATTGATAGACTTAACCCTTCTCAGCAATACAAGGATCTAGGACATCTCCAAAGGACTCATGATGGAAAATGCTACCCACATCCAAAGAAAGAACTATGGAGTTTGAATGCAGATCAAAGCATACCATTTGCTATTTTTTTTTTCTTCTGCTGTGTTTTGTTTCCTCTTTCTGGTGGTTCCTCCTATTGGTTCTAATTCTTACCTACAACATCACTAATGTGAAAATATGTTTAATAGGAATATATACATATAGCTTATATCAGATTGCATGCCATCTTCGGGAGGGAAGGGAGGAAAAATTTAAAACTCAAAAGCTTATGGAAGTGATTGTTGATAATTCAAAATACATTAATTTAAAAAATAAAATGAAATAAATTTTAAAAAGAAAAAATAGCCTGTCTTTATTTCATAAAATAAAGAAGTAGCATGACTCTAAGTATATTCTGTTCCTTATTGGCAACAATGAAGAGACTTAGAATTTCTAAAATCATTTCATTGTGTTAACTCATTCACTATAAATATGGAGAAAGACATTTTATCTGAGGTCTGCCCAGATTTTATGGGCTGTTTTTGAATTTTATGAAAACATACTCAATTGTTGGAACTAAAAAAAAAAGTTATTAGCTGTTTGCTTTTGACAGAAAGTTATAGAAAATATCTGGATAATTAAAATCTCCCTTCCCTGCTATGTCATGCCCCTAGACCACCAGGTTTATGACCTGTTTTCCCAAACTCTCCATCTATTTCTTTTTTCTGTCTGGTTAGTATATTCCAATAAAAAAAAGGCTTCTATTTCTTCCTCCACTAACTTCCATTATGCTTCCTGACTCCAGTTCCTGATTTCCTTTAAGTATAGAAGAGAGATTAGGGATAAGGACTGGACTTGAAATTTCGTGGGAAAGAAACTCCTTCTATCAATGCAGGTTGGCACCTTCTGTGCTACATATAGTCTTAGAGAATTGCCTACAGCTTTGATTGGTTAAGTGACTTGCACTAACACACAGCTAGTATGTGCTGGATGTGGGATTTGAACCCAGGTCTTGATGGCTCTGAGGTCTGCTTTCTATCCACTACACCATGCTGCTTCTTCCACATGAACATAACTTTTTAATATAAAATGTTATCCAATCCCTTATTTTAATTCTAAAATGAGGAAACCAAGCCCCAGAAAAATGAAATGCTGTAAAATCTGAGAGCGAGCTTGACTGAATGAAAAAGCATTTATTAAATGCTTACCAGGTGCTAAAACTCTAGGGGACACACATAACAAAAACAAGGTCAATTCCTTTCTTCCAGGAATACACATTCTAAAGCAGGCGATAATGCAAGAGGAGAGAGTGGTAGCCAAGTAGGGGTACTTTGGTCCAGGAAGTTATAAGGATGGTGAGTGGGGCCATGAGGGAGTAGATGAGAGCCCACATCCCGGAAAAATGGAAGAGCTGATTTGATCATGGTTCACGGGCGTAGGGGGCAGAGAAGGAAAGGGTACACAGGAATGATCTCTCTCTCCTCTAAGTAACCAAGAATTGGAGAAAGAGTTGTTTTTTTTTTAACTGGAGAAGGACATATATACAATAATAAATAAAAATGTGAAGAATTTTTTTGGGGGGGGAGTTGTTATAGAATTTCTGAATTTTCTGAAGGTATTCAAAAACACCTTTAAAGACAATCAAGATATGTTACAAATTTTAGTAAACATATAATAGAAGAAGCTAGGGTAGAATCAAGATAACCATATTTCAAATGCATAGAGCTCACTTTGTGTGATGAGTAATACAAAACTGAATTCCAGTTCTCACTCTGGAATAGGTACAGTATTCTGTCTTAGGAAGTACAATGCAGTAAGTAGTAGCAGAAGCATAGCAGGCACAAGGATTTTTAATTTTCTTTGGGAAATCTCAGTAACATGAGCTATGGGTGACATAACCTCCTAGTCTAAAGTGTACACAGAAATACAAATTATTAGGATTTCACATCAATGAAGCAGTTAGGGAAATGAATTACTTTTCTCTCTACCTCTCTCACAGGGTTGCTGTGAATAAAGCCTTTTTCAAACCTTTTAAATTTTTTTAAAATTCTGGACTTAAACACTAAAAAAGAGCATCTGCATATACACAGAATAACAAAAAGATTTTATGTGAAACTGTAAATCTCTATTTCACATCACTAGTTTTTTTTAATAAAAGAACATAATAAACTCCACAAGTTACTTTCAAAATTGTCCAGCTTATCTGTACTTCCTTCTGAATTTTCTGCTCTTTTCTTCTACAAAGTGAGGAAAAAATGTTTTAATGGCCTTTTTTCATATTTTCTATCACTCCTGCTTAACTGACCTTTCTTAATTAAAAATTGAGAAAAGCGGAAAAAAAATAAAAAATAAAAAACCTATTCCCCACTGCCCCCCAAAAAACAACTAGCATCAAATAAGCATAGCTGAGAAAAAAGGTGCCAGTGTCTAACTTTGGGCAACTAGGTTACATTGTAATCACAACTACTCTGACCTGAATATCCTTGTAGCTAATTGACTTCGACTGGATTTGGAGTTAAGAGATCTGGTTTCAAATTCCAACTCTTCCATTTACTACCAGTGTGATTCTGCACAAATCACTTACCCTCTCTGAGTTTCTTTCAATCTCCTCTTCTGTAAAATTGTATTATATAATTACTATTAAGGTCCCTTCTAGCTTTAAATCTACAAGCCTAATGTTCTAACACTCCATCTCTTACTCTGTCCCCCAACCCCCAATCACACTAAACAAGGCCTGGTTGCTGATCACTACTACAAAATTAGAATTTTTTATATATGGTTCAGACCACACTCTGCACTAAAAAGGTCACAGAACAAAACTGAGGCAACTAGTGCCAAATTTGCCTCTCCTGAAGCCAATCTATTCCCTATTCTTCAGAACAGAACTTTAAAAGCACATTTTGTTAAAGACACCAGACCTTCAACAAGCCAGAGTCGATAAAGATGGATCTGGGCCAAGACCAAACTGCAATTCTTCCCAGCCTTTCTTGACACAAATTTTTCTTTTTCTTGTCTTTTTTTTTCTTTCTTTCTTTCTTTTTTAGCCTCTTTCAACTGAGAGTTTTTCCACCCTGGCAGAGGTAACTATTAAGACATCAGTCTTTACTGGGGCTTGCTTTGACTTGCAAAGAGATATTATTCACTTCCTAAAAAGCTAAGACTTAGAATTTATTCTACAGTAAAAGTCCACAATTGAAGCCTCTGATATCCTGTGTTAGTCTATTTATTTTTTATTTATTTTTCAAAGCACCTACTCACTCTGGCCCCCAAATATATACAAGGCTCAGAGAACATAAACAAACATATAATCCAATCTGAGTGAAGCAACATGGTACTGCTAAGCAAAGGAAACCCAACTTTACCCTGGAGCAAGAGAATGGGATCACTCACCACTTGCCACTTCAAACATCTTGCAGAAAAACCCAAGATCTTAACAATTAATCAATCACTAAAGCATTTATTAAGCACTCACTATGTACCAGTTACTGTGCTAGGTAGGTAGGCTCTGGGGCCAAACCTTAATGAGGTTATGTTCTAACAGATGAGAGGTAATAACATAAACAAAACAAGGTAACCTAGGAGAAGATAGGGCTTGGAAGGGCCTCATACCCAAGGAGGTATTAGAGCTGACTCTTGAAAGAAGGCAGAAGTAAGAAGAGAGACCATTCCAGGTATGGGGGAAAGGAATAGTAGGAAGGACAGTACAGATGGACCACAGAGGAGGAGAAGTATATATTAATGTAGGAAAGGTAGGATTGGGCCAGGTTGTTAAGAGTTTTAAATGCAAAATAAAGGAATTTATATTTGATCCTAGCGGGACTAGGGAAGCATAGGAGCTCCATGAAATTGGGAGGGGAGAGGAGGAAAATGGTGACATAGTCAGACCTGACTTCAAGGAGAGAAGAAGGGGAATGGAGGGAGACTTCAGGCAGGAAGACCAATGAAGAGGCTATTGCTAAGGGACTGAACTAGGATGGTAACCATATTAACAGACAGAAATAAATGTATGTGAGACATACTAAAGGTAGAAATGACAAGATCTGGCAGTCCATTGAATGTGTGGGGTGCGAGTATCCTATCCAAGGTGAAAGCAGATTTTCAGACCACGGTAACAGGTTATTGTTTTAAAAATGGAGAAGATTTAAGCTAGTTTGTAAAGCACGAGCAAGAAACCAGTAAATATGGAAAGGTTCAAGGAAGATTAGAAGGGCGCGGGGAGATTAGTTGAGGTTGCTATCTGTTAGAGTAGATGGGAGAGTTTGGTATCAGGGTCCATGTAAATGAGCTGGCCTCAGGGAGAAGGGCCATCTCATTATCAGTCAGAAAGGAAGAAAGATCAGAAGATGAGAGAGGGATTTCAGAACCAAATGGCTTCAATTTTCACTGTGAAGTATGAGGTAAGTTCTCAGCTTTGAAGGTAAGAGGAGGGAGGTTTGGAGAAAAAAAGTTTAGAATAGTTACTGCTGTGGGTGAGACAGAAAACTAGGGAAGAGTAAACTGGTTGCCTGGCTGCAGTGAGGTCTCTGTTGTGATTAGATAAGATTCATAGTGGACCCTTTCAGCACAAGTTACATTTCTTCTTCCTGTTCTGCTTAGTAAAAAGTCAATAAGGCAGAGGAGGAAGACAGTGGGAATAAATCTAGGGTGGAGTTTGGCAAATTGTGAGTAAGAAGAAAGGGCTTTAAAAGCAGTGAATTGTGTAGCATTAAGCTGGTTCACTAAGGGAGCAGAGAATGGAAAGGCAAGTTCTTGCAATTTCAAGGAGGAAAAAAATTCCAAGCACAGATGCATGAAAACAGGCCGTTTTCCACAAGCATAGAATTTCCTTAATAGCCATGTGATATCCCCTAATGTAGGTACATGAAAGCTCTTCCCCAATACCACCCCAGTGCACTTTCAATATGCAAAAATTCTGTAATAAGCTAGTTTTGTGATTATACAGACACACCAGGACCTATCATGTTAAACAGCAAAAGAACCCTTCAAGTTTGTGTGTGGAGTTGACTGAAAGATCCCTTCTCTTCCAAATCATGAAATAATTTGAAGTAACATAAGATTCACAGTAGGGAAGAAAGGGTGATCTCCTACTGAGAGCTAAGAAGAGTGGTTTCCCTCCCCAAAAAGGTATCATATAATTCTGTCCTTCTGTGTTTGATCAGTCAATCAGTAAGTATTTACTGAATGCCTAAGATATATTATACATTTTGTTAGGTGCTGCAAGGCCTTCTGGAAGCTGCTTAAATTTCCCAGTTACCTTAGAGAAGGTAATATGCAGAGTCCTGACCAAGTGACCCTTTAACCTGGACAAGAGAAAGACATTTTTCTTCTCACACAAGTCAGAAGTCACATCAGTGATCATTTAAAGAACTGGTGGGAGGGGGGGAGGGACACCTCTCCCACATTTCATTCACAATTGTCATCAGCCCAAGACCAGGAATAAATTCCCAGTGGGAATGGTGCCTACCTGTTTTCCAGCTTGAGAGAGACTGAGTCAGCTATGCAGCAAGCCTTTCCTGGGCTGTGGGAAGCCAGAGGGTTTACAATGCTAATTCACTTGACCTGAGCTCTAAATGATCTCCTTTGGACCCCAAGAAAGGTCAAATGATTATAGGGAATACAACCAAAGACCCAACATGGCACCTTGGCCACATACCTAAGAGGATTCAATCCATAGGAAGACTATTTGGCCCACCTCAAATCTTCAGGCAGGAGGGAAACATCAAATCTTCACAGGATCAACCTGAGTTCCAGAAAAGTGAAATGGCCTCCATTAAGGTTACTCAGGTAGTTAGCAGATAGCAGAGCCAGAATTTGAACCCTAACATCCTTTGACTCCAAAACATAGACTCAAGAGTTGGAAGGGACATTCAAGTTAATCTTTTCCTAATCACAAATTCCCTTCTGCAACATCCTAGATAAGTGGTCATATCTCTGCTTAAAGACTTCCCTAGCATCCCCTACCTCCACTCCAAGCAGCACTGATAGAACGTTCCTCTAATTACGCCTGTCCCTTTCCCCAATCCCTGGAGGTGGGGGGGTCGAGGAGGGGGGAAGATACTGCTTCCACAGTGAAACTGGTTCATATCCCTGTGTGCCACTCCTATCCCATACAACCAGAAATCTTGGCCCATGCCCTTTCCTTCACAGTCTTCACTGGTGTTTATTTGAGAAGACAAATGAATGAGATGTTAACAGCTTCCTGTTTCCACCTCAGCTCTGGAGCCACAAACCAGAAAGACAAATGGACTTCTCCAGACACCTCTCATCCTTCTTAGGAAGATCTTCAGGAAGCAGCCAGTGGGAATGGGGAAAGTGAGGAGGAATTTCCTAAACAGCCTGGCTTTTCTGTCTTTGCCCCGGTGAGTGCCCACACAAGGAGAAAACCCCACACAAAGGACCCCAGCAGCACATCTGCTAAAAGAGTTTTGGCAGGTCAGAGAAATAGAGAATATGAGACAGATCAAGGACACTTGGGTTTTCGTCCTGACTACCCCTGACTCAATCAGACAAAAGTCCCTCTCTGTTTCTATGCTTCAAAAAGCCTAGGAAAGCAACTAACAGTTTTACTAGAGCAGAGAGTACGGGTAGGAAAAATAGGAGACAGAAACCCTTATCTATAAAATGAAGAGACTAGCCTAGACAATTTCTAACGTCCCCTCCACTTCCAATCTATCCTCTCCTAACATCTCACTCACACCCTCTCCCATCATTTGTAAATGTCAGAATGGCCCTAGTCCCTGAGAAATTCAATCTACCGGGTATCAGAAATTCCACTCTTGACTGATAACTTGAGTAAGTGCAAACCTGAGTATGTGCGGCTGTCCACCCAGGCCATTTTGCCCTCCTTCCGTCTCTTGCTCTGGGCATAGTAATCAGATCAAAGGTACAAGTATTTTTTGTTATTGTTGTTGTTTAGTCATTTTCAGTTGTGTCCCACTCTTTATGACTGCTTTTTGGGAGGTTTTCTTGGCAAAGACACTGGAGTGGTTTGCCATTTCCTTCCCCAGCTCATTTTACAGATGAGAAGACTGAGGCAGAGTTAAGTGACTTGACGAGAGTCATGCATCTAGTAATTACTAATGTCTGAGGCCAGATTCCAACTCAGGAAGATGAGTCTTCCTGACTTGTGCTGGGACTCTATCCATCACATCACCTAGCTGCCTACAAGCACTTTTAGAAAGTGTAAATCTATGGGTCAATTCACCATCCTTGTATCTTCTTAAACCAAAACTCCCACTGCCATGTTGTCTGCTACTATTAGAATATAAACTCCTTGAGGACAGGAACTGGCTAACTTTTTGTTTTTCTATCCCCAGAGCTGATTGGGACAGTGCCTTGCTTTTTCATTCATAAATTCAATACTTAGAAATGTGAGTTACTATAAATATTGTACTTGGATTTTTGATACGATTTCAGAGAATCAATTCCATTCCTGTCTCTAACAAACAAAATTCACTGGAGAAACTCAAAGAGGCATTGAATACCTTTGATACCTTGCTAAGACTACAGCTTCAAACCCACTGCCTTTGTCAGTCCTTACTCTCTCTATCCCTCTTTCTCTCCCTCTCCCTCTCCCTCCCTTCCTCCTCCAACTGACACTAATCCCCTAACCTGAGACTTCATCTTTCACTCTTGTAACTACACTCCTAACCCAGAGCATCCAAACTTCTCCCAAGTTGGGGAAAGCCCAGAGAAGCTTCTTCACCTTGGATTTAAAATCCAAGTTCCCAGGGCCAGTTCAGAGAACAATGGGCCAGTTCAGAGAACAATGAGCCTTCCAGAACTAGGTGTGATCTGGCATCTTTCCATGACACCCCCCCCCCCCCACCAACCCCTCTCCATCCAGAACAAGAGAGTTTCCCCGGGAATCATTGAGAAGGAGCTGAATTCATATGGTAATTTATCCCTTAGAACACAGAGAACAAGGGAAGACCTCCCCTCCTCCACAGCAGGAGGAGCCTAGGGCCCACTCCAAAGGAGCAAAGGCAACCTTCACGGTTGTCTCCAGCTGTGCGAAGAGGGATGGTAGGAGATGGAGCAGCACATTCTGTAGTTTGACTTCTTGCCTCATCTCCTCTGGTTCTGGCCTAACAACCTGCTTAGGCTCATAGATTTAGAGCAGTAAACTAGCTCAACCAACCCCTTTATTTTACTGATGAAAAAAACTGGTTTCTGAACCAATCACTGACATCACACCCACATCCCCACCCCAAGTCCTAACCCACAATTTAGAAGGATTTGGTTCTCTCCTTGCAGGCCTGGGGTGAGGAGGAATCTCTAAAGATTTTCCTTAGATTCACAGGAGGCCCAGCCCAATCTCAAGTCTTATCCTTTCAATTCTCATTACATATATAATCCACCTCATATCTCCCCCCACACACAGACACATTTCCTTACATCATCCCAGAATTTATGAATAAACAAGTATTCTTTTTTCCTCTCAGTCTGGGCCTTCTGTAATCAACCAATCAACTAAGATTTAGTAAGCACCCAATAGGTGCCAGGTATTGTGGATACATGGACATGGAACCCAAGGAGCTTACATTCTAATGGGGGAAACAACCAGTATATACAAATATATGTAACACACATATATATATAACATATATAAACACAAGGTAGTTAAAAATATAAGGTGAGTTGGGAGGGAGGGCACTAACAGTTGGGGGATCAGGAAAAGCTTTCAACAGGTGATGATGTTTGAGCTTCATTTTAAAGAGAGTGAATTTGTGAGGCAGAGTTGAAGAGAAAATACATTTTAGGAATGTGGGAGGACCAGCGCAAAGATAGAGAGAAGGAAAATAGTGTTCCATTGCTGAGCAATGTGTGGAATGGACTGGGGGGAGATGGTAGGAGGCCATTGCAATAATCTGGGTGAGAAAGGATGAGGGCCTAAACTAAGGTAGTAGTTGTATGATAGGAGGCACAGAGATGCTGTGGAGGTAGAAATGGCAAGATTTGTCCATTGGTTAAATATGTAGGATAAGGAAGAGGAAGGAGTTGAGAATAACATGGAGATTCCAAACCTGGGGCACTGGAAGGATGGCAGTGCTTTTTATGGAAATAACAAATTTTGGAAGAGGGAAGCATTTGTGAGGAAAGATAATGAGTTTTGGACATAATGAGGATGAGATGACTCCAGGACACACAGTTTGAAATGTTCAACAGGCAACTGGTGATGCAGAACTGAGATACATATATAGATCTGCAGTAATCTGCATAGAGATGATGGCTGAACCCATGGGAGATGAAAAGAAAAACGGTAGAGATCCACAGAAAACTGTAGGGCAACTAGATAGAGTATTGGACTTGAAAACAGGAAAACCTGAATTCAAAGCCTGCCTTTAATACTTACTAGCCATACCTCTCTGCCTCACAGCACTTACTTCACAATGCTGCCTTGAGGATCAAATGAAATAACTCAGGTGAAGCACTTTGCAAACCTTTAAAAATTACAATATAAATCCTAGCTGTTATTATGAGGCAGCTAGGTGCTGCAGGGGATACTAAGTGTAAGACCTGGTGTCCTGAAGACTTGAATCTAAATTCCATTTTAGACAATCATTAATTGTGTCACTTAAGTCACTTAAGCTCTGGCTCAGTTTCCTCATACGTAAAATGAGGACAATAGCACCTACCTTACTAAGTTGTTGCGAGGATAAAATGAGAGAAGACATATAAAGCACTTTCCAAACTTTCAAGTGATATGTAAACATTAGCTGCTATTATTTTTTAATAGAGAAAAAGAAGAGAGGGCCTAGGATGGAACTTTGGAGAATACTGACAATGAGGGGGTAGAACACTCATGATGAACCAGCAAAGGAGACAGAGGAGTAGTCGGGCAGGCAGGAAAGAATGGTACAATGAAGTCCCAGAGAGGAGAGAATTCTGTATGGGTTATACATAGAATTCTATAGAGGGACTGGAGAAGATGATGTTAAAAGGATGAGGTAGAGTAATTGAAGGAAAATAAAACAGGCTCAGGACAGCCCATTCAAACTCCCATCATCTCCATTTGCCTCTTATAATGAGAAAAGTTACTTTTCCACCAGGCATTTTCTGCCCAGAATCATCATCTCAACTGTGAAGTGGGCAGAAGGCCAAAACCATTCCACTCACCTAATTTTTCTCACTTTGAATGACTCACAAATGATGTTGCTTCCTTATTTCTCCAATTAAAATAATAAAATAAGCCTCTAGACATAGATTAGGATCAAAGCAGTTTAAAACAAAACAAAGCATATGGACAAAAAGCCAACACAAAGTAAAGATATACAGATTCAAAATGAGACACTCAAACATATGAAGCAAAAAAAAGGAGGGAGAGGTACAATCGGACAAAACAAAATCAATCAATGAACAAGCATTTATTAAGCACCAACTAGGTGCCAACTATTGTGCTAGACAATGGAGATGAAAATACAAAAAAAAAAAAAAACCCAGGAAGAGAAACTCTTTAAGGTGGGGGTAAGGAGGGAGTGCATTCCAAGGGAAAGGGGACAGGACATCCTGTGCAAAGGCATGAAGACAGGAGATGGGGTTATCTTGAGTAAGTACAAGCAAGAAGGCAAATCTGGCTGAATCAGAGAGTATAGGAAGGGTAGTGATGTATACAATAAACATGGAAAGGGTAGTTTGGAGAAAGGTTGTGAAAAGCTTTCAAAGCTAAAAAGAAGATTCTTAAGGCAATAGGGAACCACTGAAATGTATTGAATATGGAAATAACATGGTCTGACCTATATACACTTCAGGAAATTTACTTTGGGACCTGTGTGCAGGAGAGGTTGGAAGGTGAGGGTGAGGACACTTATGGCAGAGACAGCAATTAGGAGGCTACTACAGCTGTTTAGGGGAGACCTGATGAGGGCTTTGGATAAGAGAGGTAGCAGTATGAGTGCAGATGGATTTGAGAGACATTGCAGAGGTAAAAAAGACAAAGTTTGACTACAGATTGGATATGTGGGGTTGAATGAGTGAGGAGTCTAGAAGGTCACTGAGGTTGTGAACCTGGAAGGATGGAGGTGTCCTCAAATGAGTTAGTTCTTTTTTTTTTCTTTTAATTTAACATTTTATTTTTTTCATGATTACATGTAAAAACAATTTTAACATTCTTTTGAAATAAGTAAGTTCTGAGGAGTGGTATGGTAAGAACAAAGATAGTGAGTTGTTTGGGGCAGGTTGAGTTTGAAAGGTCAATGGAATACTCAGTTTGAAATATCCTTCCAAAGGGCAGTTGTGATATTTTGTTTGTGTGTGTTCGTGTGCCTGTAGCAAGGAGTAGACAAGGTCACCAAGTAAGAAAATGTGCAAAAAGAAAAGGGTCCATGTCAGAGCCTTGGAGTACACCCACAATTAGGGAACATGTTATGGATACATTATTACAAAAATAAAATAACACAAAACCGTCCTATTTTGTTCCCCCAAATCCACCCTCACACACCTCACTCCTAGCACTGTACTCCTGGGTCACATGACTGCAAAAACAAACAAGTTGTGGGGATGAGGCCCAGAGCATTCAAACCAAACAAGGCTTCAGAGGAAAGGGGATTTGTTGTATATCTGATTTTTTAGGAGTTTCATTTAGCTATTTACCTGCAGCAAATACACTACTATAAACAGAATCTTTTTCTTCATCTATATAGAAGGTACAGGAGGGTCCTGGTTAGAAACCTGGTAGTTGTAAACTGCTACCACCCTTTTTGTTCACACAATTTGGCTTACAGTTTTAAGCTCTTCTTGGATTACTACAGAATTCTGAAAGCTCTAATGTGGGTAACTGTAGGGTTGTCTCTTATTCAGATATATATTCTGTTCTGTCCCCTCTCCCTCTGCCTCCAGTATCCAAGAGTTAAAAGGCCTCAAAGTAAATAACACTGTTTTGCTTCTTTAAATTCAGAGTGACTCCACAGGATCCTCTCCCCCCCCCACACCACCACACATACACAAAATAAAAAAGCAACCAAACCCAAATTTTGAACTATGACAGAATTTGTCTTGGTCCCCTCATGGGGAACCTCAAGGGGTGGAAGAGGGAAAGAGAAAAAGGGAGGGAGGAAGAGAAAAAAGTGGGGGAGGCAGAGTGAGAGAGAGTGAGAGGACAGGAGAAGGAGGAGGAAAGAAAAAGAGAAGAGGCAATGTGGCTTTTCTTATCTTCTAAAGGACTCTGCATAAGCGCTGCCCCTGACTGCTGCTTCCTAGGTTCATGGTAAGAGATACTCACTACACGGCAAAAAGAAACATTAACTCGATTCTAATATAGAAAAGACTCTCAATCTATTATCTATTTTCTGTATTTCAAAGTTCCTCCCAGACCCACTCTCCACTCACACAGGCCATCACTTCATGCCTGAACTGTTGAAATCACTGTCTAATTGATGTCCTTGTTCCAAGTCTCTCCATACTCAAATCCATCTGTTAACTGAGGAAGATGAGATGGCCTATGAGGCCCCTTCCAGCTCTAATGTTGACCCTATGATCCATCCTCCACACAAGGGTCAAAGGGATCTTCTAAAACACAGTTGGGACTGTGTCACTCCCCTACTCAAAAAACTCTCATGGTTCCCTATTACCTCTTGGGATCATTTACAAACCCTCTATTCATCCTTTAAAGCTCTTCACAACCTGGTCGGTCTCTACCGTTTCAATCTTTACCATCCTTCAGGGACTCTGTCCTTTAGTCACACTTGTTTACTTGCTGTTTCTTGTACACGAGACTTCATTTCCCATTTTTGTGCCTTTGCTGCACGGTTCCCCTCTTCACTTCTGTCTTAGAATCTCGACTTAGCTCAAATGTCACCGTTTTTCAGCAGGCTTGGCCTGGCTAAGGCTGCCTTCCAACTACTCTTTGTTGTAATTATTTATGTACATGTTGTATCCACAGTAGAATACAAGCTCCTTGAGAGCAGAGGTTGTTTTTGCTTCTTCTCCATATCCCCAGCACTAGTCATTTAATAAACACTTGTTTTCTGACTAACATCAGATTTTTCCTGATCCCCTTAGAGGCAGCAAGGTGGTACAATGGGTAGAGCACTAGGTTTGAAGTCACAAGGACCTGAGTACAAATGTAGCCTCAGACGCTTACGAGCTGTGTGACCCTGGACAAGTCATTTAACTGCTCTTTGCCTCTGTTTCCTCAATTGTAAAATAGAATAATATTTTGAGATTCCTTTGAGACATCCAGTTCCATTCTGACTGAAATGCTCAATAGCACCTTTCTCCTTCCCAGAAGATGGTCAAAACCAAATGAGATAATATTTGTTTAATACAGCCCCTGGAACACATATAGTCAGTACTTAATAAATGCTTCTTTCTTTCTTTCCCCTTCCCCCGCATACCACTACCTTGCCTAACTTGAGTGTTTCTTCTTCATCAGAAAAAAAAAAGTCCTAGTATGTACCCACCATACTGGTATAGAGTTCTTCACAGAGACTGCCAAGAGGCCACACTGTAGAGAGGGTACCATTATGTCGGAAGAGGAAGAGCTTGCATCGTCAGAGCCCGGCTTGGCTGCTTGCCTTCAAGTAAACCTGCAAGTGCTCACAAGCCCTAGTAAGCCAAAAAGGAAACAATTCCTGGAGAAAATGGCTTAGGGGGAAGGGAGGATGTATAGTTATTACTGAATTTCCTGGGTGATCTCTGATGGTATCTATCCAAAATCTGGAAAGGATCCAAGTCCTTCAATCCTATCATCCCCACACTTCTGAAATAAAGCAATGAGTGACAGGGAAAAAGAGCTCCTGAATTCAATTAAGTCCCACCTTTACAAGGTAACACACATACCCCAGAAGGAGACAATGAGATTCTTGAGTCTTTAAGGTTTAATTATAACTTAACACCTCAGAATCTCCAAGTACTTTATTTTCAGCTGTTACTTAGCTATGTAGATTTTGATAAGCAGAAATGAGGTAAAAGAGGTATTCCAGGTATAAAGAGTCCAAAGAGCAAAGATTCAGGCTTGAGAGACTGTAGTTGAACAGTTTGGTTGGAGCATAGGGTACTCATGGTGAAAAATAGGGCACAATGGCAAATGACTATGAGTTTGTAGAGGGCCTTGAATGCCAAGCCAAGGAGTGAGAGCTTAATTAAGTAGCCAGCAGGGAGCCATAGATCATTTATGAGCAGGTGAATGACATGACAGGACTGTGCTTAAAAAAAGTGATTTGGGGTCAGCTAGGTGGCGCAGTGGATAGAGCGCCGGCCCTGAAGTCAGGAGGACCTGAGTTTACATCTGGCCTCAGACCAAACACTTGACACTTACTAGCTGTGTGACCCTGGGCAAGTCACTTAACCCCAATTGCCTAAAAAATAAATTAAATTTTAAAAAATTAAAAAATAAAAAATAAATTAAAAAACTGATTTGAAAATAATGTGTAGGATGGATTGGCACATGGAGATGCTAGAGGCAGGGAGGATCTGGTCAGGTAGGAAGGTGATGAGGGCTTGAATTTGGGTTTTGGCACAGGGCTGACGTGAGACTGGAGAAATAGAATCCACAGGACTTAGGGACTGGCTACATGTGGTAAACAAGGGAAAGTATGAATTTCAAGATGTCTCCACTGTTCAGGACATATTACTGGGAGAATTGTAGAAATACCAAAATCAGGAGAAAGAAGTGATTTTTCAGGGTTGAAGATGCCAAGGTAGGTTCTAGACATAAAGAGTTTCTATTTGTTTTACATATGCTTATAAAAACATTGTCACACACCACTCTCCCCAACAGAATATAAACTCCCCAAGGGCAGGGCTTGCTTCATTTATTTTTTCTTTCCAACATTTAGCACAGTGCTTGGCATGTGGTAAGTACTTAATAAACACTTGATAGATTCATTGAGCTATCTCCCAGACAAGTGGAAATGCAAGAGCTTCAGAAGAAGATTAGGGCTAGAGATACAGACCTGAAAATCATCATCTGCACAAAGGTAATGATTGTTGAGAGTACAGAGAGGACCAGAAGCAGATACAAGAGTTCCAGTAATGTCTCAGACACTATATGATCGGGGTAAGTCATTTCTCAGAAGCCATAAAACTCTAATACTTCTATTTTCATGGTGGAGCTGTCTCAAAGAGTTGTCATGAGGAAAGCACTTTTTACAATTAAAGTGCCATAAAAATGTGAATTTATTTTTATGACTACTATAAAGAAGGAAACTCTGAAGAATCAAATCCAAAAAAATTATTAATCCAAGCCCCCCTCCCAAAAAAAATCCCAATACTATTCTTATCAATCAAAAAACATTTATTAAGCTCCTACCACCTATGTGTCAGGCATGGTGCTAGGTGCTTATGTGGGAGTGGGTATGTCTAAAGACACCAGTGTGGATATATATTCAGTGAGCAACTTAGGTTTTAAAAGACAAGAATAGAAGATTAATGGTAGGACCTGGAGAATCTTCCAGGAAATTAAAATGTGGCTCCGTCCTGTAAGAATATAGTTGGAATGTTAACTAATACTCAGAATAAGGTGGGGCAAGTGATGGATGGTAAGGACCACAAAAAGGGCTATGTCAGTGAAATGGGGGAAAAGAAAGTGGTCAAAGAAGGGATCCTGCTTTTAAGGAGATAGAATGATGATAACAGATCATTTATTTTACAAGCGTTTATTTGGTTAAGTGTTTATTGTATATCAGATAATATCCTGAATAGGGAGGGTAGGTAGCACAGTGGATAGAGCACTGGCTCTGGAGTCAGGAGGACCTGAGTTCAAATCCAGCCTCAGACACTTACTAGTTGTGTGATCCTGGGTAAGTCACGTAAGCCTGTTGGCCTCAGTTTCCTCATCTGTAAAATGAGCTGGAGAAGGAAATGGCAAACCATTCCAGTATCCAGAGATGATATGGAGATGGAATCAAAAAGACCTGCCGAATGATTGGACATGCACATTTCAAACTTGGATGAGATGGAGGGTGGTGGTATCCTCAATAGTAACAGTACAGTTCAGAAAAGAAGGGGTCTAGTTTGGGGAAAAAATCATGAGTTCTGCTTTGGACATAATGAATTTTGAGATGTCTTTGAGACATCCAGTTTGAGACATCTGATTGAAATGTCCAACGGATAGTTTATGATCTGGAACTGACACTCAGAAGAGAGAACAGGGTAAGATATATAGATCTGGGAATCATCTACATAGAGATGACAATTGAACCCATGGGAGCTGATGAGATCATCAAGCAAATAATAATAATAATAACTTACTTAGTACTTACTATGTGTCAGGCACTATGCTAAGCACTTTTATTTCAACTCAGGTCTTACTGACCCCAAGCCTGGTGCTGTATCCACTTGGGTATATCCGGGGGGGAGGAAAGTCCCAAGTCAAAGCATTAGAGAGTGCATACTGGATTCAAATGGATGAAGATCCAGCCATGGAGACTGAGGAGCAGTCAGACATGCAGAAAGAGAATCAGGAGAGGGCAGAGTCATAAAACCCCAAAGAAATGTGAGTTTCCAAGAGGAAAAGTGGTCAGCTGTGTCAAACGCTAAAGAGACTTGAAGAAAGATAAGGATTGAGTAAAGGCCATCAGATTTAGGAGGCAGACCTACTCAACACTGATTTTGCTTCTATTGTCTCTGTCAAGGAGAAAGACTTTTGAACTGGGACAGTTAATGGTGTGTTGAAACCCCAAATAAGTATGGAGCTAATAAAAGATCACTTAACTACCCCTGACAAGTCCATACAAACTACATTCCAGGATATGAAAGAGCTGGTTGGTAGATGTGACTGCTGATCCTCTGTATGGGGAATCTGCTACTTAATAACTGTGTACCCTTGAACAAATTATTTAACTTCCCTGGACTTCAGTTTCCTCATCTATAAAGAAAGAGGGATGGGCCAGATGATCTGTAAAAAGTTCCCTTCTAGCTCTAAATCTTAAAAGCAGTTAACAGTGTACAACTGGATCTGTCAATAAGTGCACTACTATTGGCCTTGGAAAAAGCTATTTCAACAAAATGGTAGGGAAGAGGCCTGATTATAAGGGGTTGAGGGTGTGTGGGTAGAAGCATCAAGGGAAAACTTCTCTTTCACATTTGGATAAAAAAGGAAGAAAACAAATATGGCGGGTAGCTGGAAAGGTAATAGGGTTAATGAAAGGTTTCTTTGGGATAGGGTTGTGGGAAGGCCAACAAAATGCTGCAATGCTGCATTGCAATGCTGCAATGCAATGTCTGGTCTCTGCAATTCTATATGCCTTCTAACTGTGTATTCAAGGATATAGCTTTGCTACTCAGGATTCTGAAACTGCAAACATTAGCTACCCTTCCACACTAAATGAATCAATATTGCATCCTATAATCTATACAGTGTGTTCTTAAAACTTCACTAAGACTTTTGGAACACACTGTATAAATGCATGCATTTATTTATACCTAACTCTCTCCATATATATATGTAAAAATCTATGTCATTAATATATAAGGTTGTAATGTCCTTGTTAGGATCACGGCGTATTTAGGAGTTTATACCACCCCATTCCACCCTCAATCCCCACTTGCTCACCCCTGTGGAATCTGAGTTGGGATTTTACATGTGGACTCCTAAAAGGAAAGAGAAAAAGAGGCCTACATTTCTACAAGTTCGACTCTTCATTGTAAGAAAAACTAACCCTAAGCCACTCTTCCCTCACTTGTGAAGATAATTGACTTGTATCTTGTAAGTGTTAATTGTCCCTTGTTTTTTGCTTTTACTCCCCAAATAGTTGGGAAAGTCTCCCCTTCTTTTTCCCAATAATAAATTCATCAAGTGAGCCCAGACAGCCCCATAGTATCAGGACTTTTAGATAAGACCTTCCATTTCCCCCTTGTTAGCTAATGTATAATTTGGTGGAACATTCCTCTTCCACATTTGCATTTTCCTTCAATAAATGACAGCACTGTATAAGTGCATATCTAAAAGGGGATAGTTGATAACAGCTTGTTCCTCACCAATCATTACAGTAGACTCCCCAAAAAGAGGGAATATATCTAACACTTCGGAGATAGGATTTTTCCTTACGCAAAAAGGAAAAACTAGAAAGTTATCATTAGAGCTACCATATACCCTAATTTGGGGAACTGCTCCACCATCACCCTAATCTGGATATAGATTCAGAATTCTCCTGTAGTATCCAACTGTTTCCAGTTGGCTGTAAAGAATATCCTGTAATAAATCTTCTTTGGAAATTAAAGTCTGAAGCATAGGTTTCCTTCTCCCTTCTCCATTGTGGATACTTAAGTTACCATATACTCACTCACTTAGCTGCCAAATGAAGGAACTGAAATAGGTAAAGAAACTGATCAAATGTCTTCCTCATACTTAAATTCCTGAGCTCAGGGACCCTCAGTCTCTCTTTTTCTTAAATTCCTTTTTATTATTATGAACAAGCATGAACCTTTCCCTACAGAAAGAAACAAAAGAGGATTGCACATAAAACTGCAAATCTCCATTCATTATATACAGCCATGTTTTAAAAATATGTCTTAAAATTAACAGGGTAATGCCAAGACTATTCTGCCTGGCTTTCATGTGCCCCCTTCCGATCATACTTCTGCAATCTTGTTTTTATTTAGCTACTGACGCTTTTCCTTTTCTTCCTTTTCTAGTATCACTATCACAACCCCTCAAATTCTGCCCCCAATAAAAACCCTTCCCTTGTAACAAATGTAGTAATGCAAACAAATCCACACATTGTCTTTGTGTGCAAATGTAAGTCTCATTCTATTCTATGGACCTCTAGTGAATCACTTCCCTGCCAACAGCAGGTAAGCATGATTTATTATGGGTCTCCTGGAGTACTCATTCATCACTGCATCGATCAGAATTCCTAAGTCTTTATTTGGTTTTCCTTTCCAGTGTCATAGTCACTGTATAAATTGTTCTCTGACTTCTGCTCATTTCACTGCACAAGTGCATCAAGTCCTCTCAGGTTTTTTCTAGGGAGCCCTCATTTTAATTGCGGCATTAAGTAGCCTTTCTAGGATTGGAAACCAAGTCTACTTTCCCCCAGTACCTTGTAGCTAAAAGGAGTTAATGGTTTCCCATTGTCTGTCTAACAGTCCATACATCTTAGCCTTGAATTCAAGGCCTTCCAAAACCAGGTCTTAACCTCCCTTTTCTGTCATGTACAGAACGATAGAATGTTCAAATTTTAAGGACCTTTTTTTGGGAAGTGGGAAGAGGGCCTTAGGATCTATGATTTTATCAGTATAACAAGCTGCCTAGTCAAAAACTCTACCAAAGCAACCTAAAGATTTAGTTGCCTGAGACAATGAAAACTTAAGTAATTTGCTACGGATTAGGGCAGCTAGGTGGCAAAGTGGATATGGTGCAGGGCCGAGAGTCAGGAAGACCTGAGTTCAAATCGAGCCTCAGACACTTACTAGCTGTGTAACCCTGGGCAAGTCACTTAACCCTGTTTGCCTCAGTTTCCTCATCTGTAAAATGAGCTGGAGAGGGAAATGTTAAACCACTCCATTATCTTTGCCCAAAAAAAATCCAAAAAGGGTCACAAAGAATCAGACACAACTGAACAACAATATAGTGCTAGCAGTACGTATCAGAGGTGGCACCTGAAACTATCATCTTGATTTCGAGGCCTCTCCCAAAAGAACTTAGAGGTCCATATTTCATCCTAACATACTTCAATCTCTTCATTTTATACATGGGGAGACAGAGATGCAAATACTAAAGTAATTTACTCAATCTTATTCTGTAGCTGAATAAGGGTATGAACCCCATGTCTTCTAACTGCAAATTGACACTAATATTCCAGCAAAACTGGACTGTTTACTCTTTCCTTCCACTTCCCACTTCAAGGTCTTTGTAGCACCCTTCCCCCTCACACACATCTCCATTCACCTTTCAAGTCCCAGATCAAATATTATATAATAAATACACATAATAACTACATAATAAAATACAAATATTCCTTCCTGATCCCCTAAATCAGTGGGGTCAAACTCAGATATGCTGGGGTCAGGTAACCCCCAGTATATTGATGTAAAAGATCACATATTTTTATTTATTTTGTTAAATATTTTCCAGTTACAGTTTAATCCGGTACAGACTACACTACAGTGTTTGATACAGCTGCCCTAAACCACAGGTGATATTTCTCTCCTCTGAAATCCAATAGCATTCTACTCATTCTTCTCTTATGAGATTTATCTTCTTCCATCTTAAACTGAAATTATTTGTATATTTCTTATGTACTCCCCACAACTAACCTGCAAGTTTCTACCATGGAATATTTCTAACTCTTTTTTGTTTGCCCAAGCATCTGCCACAGTGCCTTGAATAGAGTAGGTGCTCAATGCATGTTTTTTGAATTAATCAACAGTATGATTATGGTGAAAGGTTAATGGGCTATATACGAAGGAAGTTCTACAGAAGAGTTTTAACAACATTCTTAGAGAGCAGGAAGACACCAACTGAGAGGGATGTTATAATAACCCTACCTCCTTTCGTATCTCCACAAGAGATTTCCCAGCTGCCTTTTTATATTAGGTCCAAGACACAACTACAGAATCAACCCCATGTAGCCAAGGGACAGATAAATTCTGCTGAGGGTTTCTATGGAGCATATTCTTCTGTTTACCTATCCTAGTAGCTAGCACCATGGTCCACTCTGTAAATGCTCTCTAAATGCATGAATACTGACTACAATCTATGGGAAGATGCTTCTGCTTCTTTCAAGCAGTCTTGGAACAGAAGGCACCATCCCAAGCATCTTCTACATGCATAAATCTTATGGGGGGGAAGACAATACTGCTCGATCATTTAAGATCTTGGGTACGTTACCCCTCTCTGAACTTCAGTTTGCTCATCTGTTAAAGAAAAAGGCTAGGAGTCATTAAGGTCCTTTCCAGGTCTAAATCTATGATTCTGTGGATTTTAGAGGGAATTTTCAGATTAGAGAGGAAAGCACACAGGAAAGTCTAGAACAAACCTAGAAGAAGAAAGTGACTTCGGTGTTTAGTATGCATATTCACACTTGGTTGGAAACACTGGATTGGTTTTTTTTTCAACCTTTTAAATATAAGCAAATAGACAAAGGAATCCACGTTTTAGGAATACTCTGAATGTCTTTTCCCCTCCCAATATGAAAAGTGGGATTAAACCAGTGAATGGTGTGTGTTGGGTGTGTTTTCCATTTGCCACTGTACATGCATGGTATAGCCCTTTGCCTCAGTTTTCACATCTGTCAAACGGCACCACAATCCCTTTGGCTCCATATCTCAAAGAAGATAATTCCAAGGGTAGATTGATCAGCCCCAAACCCTGAACTAAAAAGTCCTTTCTCTAGAAGGTCTAAATGCACAATGCCACTAGTCATCAAATCCCACCCTTGCCAGGCTTGTACCAGCTGCCTCCTTCCCATGGACAGATGAACTCCTACAGTAAAATGAAACAAACTAGAATTCTAACTACTTGCCTGGACAGTTATTCATCCTCTACAAAGATCTCTTTCCCACAGCTCCAAATTTATGCCATTTTAAAGGGAGAATGGCAAAGTCTGCTGCAGTATGCTAAGTGGATTCTCATTGAATCCAGCCACCTCCAAATTGTTGCCTAATTATCCCTTGCAGACTGTATATAAGCTTACTCTATCCCTGATACACTGTTAATAATTTCTTTAAATAAACATGAATTAAAAAAAAATCCTTATTTGGCTAGTTTTAGTACAGATCATCCTCTCCAACTGATCTCATGGTAATCTGTACTTTTCTTATGCAATTATCATTCTGATTTGTATCTGAATTTTCTGAGAACATCTTAACACTCTTATTAAAAGATTTTAATTTTGTCAAGGGCAAGGGATTTGCATTTCTCTCCTAAAGTCTTACAGTATTTGGCACATAAGAAGCCCTTAAAAATGTTTGTGGAATAAGTGAATGAATTTGAATATCACAAAACCATAGAACCTCAGTGTTTGAAGGGGCTTCAATAACTACCTAATCTAATCTGTACCTGCTGCATGGGAATTCTCTTCATTACTGACAATGGAAATCAATTTGAAGACCTTCAAAGATGGGAAGCTCCTAGTCCTGGGTAGAGGGAAGTCCATTCCACTGTAGGTGACTGTCAGAACTTTTTTCCTTTACATTAAGACTAAGTTTACCATCCTGTGACTTCCACCCATTGCCTCATGTTCCACTAAATAGAACAAAACTCTCATTCCTCTTTCAAATGGAAGCCTTAAATTAATCATTTGGATTGAGTTAAAAGCTTTAGTTAGAAGACAAGGCTTTGACCTGAGAGAGTGGAAGAAGCATTTTGTTTCATTTTTATAGGATCATCACCAGATACAGAAGGATTTATTTTCATTTTTATTTTTTAGCCTATGATTTCACTGGCGCAGGAAACTGTAGGTAGATGAGCTAGTTCTCTCTACCAATGCAGATCTGCAACTGTTTTACAAAAAGACCGGGCCAAATTCAAGCAGCCAGGATATGTTTAGGCCAGAACTTGAACCCAGGTCTTCCTGACTAAAGCCAACTATTCAACTATATACACCATGCTGCTTCTGTATAGGAAAATGAATTTTAAAACAAAACAAAAACTCGTAACACCTCAGTGGGGATCTGAGTATCTGAGTCAATTACTTCTCATATTATGGATAAAGATTTTATGGTAAAAAGGGAGTGAAAAGAAGGGTTTTTTTTGTTTGTGGTCAATCCTTTGCTATCAATTGGCTCTGGGAAGAAAGACCATCTTTATTTATACTGAAAGCAAAACCACTGGGAGAGATAACACTACTTAATATTTTTGCAAGTAGTGATTTAAAAGAGACTCTCGGTCTATCATCCTCCTCCAGATTCTAGTACTCTCTTCTAGAACTATTTCTTTTGCCTGTGTTTGCAGTGGTCCTGCTTCCCTATCCTCCCTGTTCATGTTTCACCATTCTTGCTTCTAATCCATGTCCTCTATGGCATCCCCTTCCCTCTCAAACCCCAACTTCCCCAAATCACAAACAGTGATTCTCTTTGGACTCAACAGAGCCACTGTCCAACTGACTGTTGCATTCTGTTGCCAAGCAATTAATAACAGCAATGCCTTCTTACAACTTATTTACAGTAGCTTTTACAAATAAGTAGCCCCTCCAAAAAATCGAAGCCTCCCTAAGGACCTACCAGAGTGGCCTGTCACTCTTTTCTTTTAGTGGCCAAAAGGCCCAAAAGAAAAACGATCCTGGTCCCTGTTAGAACGAGAAGGCAATGAAAGTGGTCAATTCTTTGTTTTGTAAGTATCCCAAGAAATGTATCAGTCAGGGATATCACCCACTTTGTCAAATGATGCCAATATATCATACTACACACCACCAAAGATCTCTCCTTTATAATCCTATATAAATAAGGTGCCACCAGCAATTAACCAGTTCATCCAGGCCTAAGATCATCAGACAGTTAGTTACTCAGCATCTTAAACTGGCCCACAAGTACAGACCTGAAAGAAAGCAAGAAAAGAAACAAAGGCAGCTGGTTTGGGCTGAGCAAAAAGCTTTAGGCAAACAGGATGTCCTTACTAGTTTGAAGGGGGAGTGGCCAAAAAGGGCTCAGTCCTGGGAGCATAAATGTTTGGTGAACCCACTTGTGGAAGTGTCTGTTCTCCACTTAAGCATATGCACTGGACTTCTGATGGGCTGCTGAGCTAGAATTGGGTGAGCATTCAAAAAGCACTAACCATCTTAAGTGAGCCTCTGTCTGTCTGTCTATTCTGTGTCTCTGTCTCTGTCTCTCTCTCTCTCCTTTCCTTCCTGGGTATGTGGGAAGGAGGAAAAAAGACTAGCACAAGTGGCCCATCCTTCCCACTCGGGTTGACTTGAAGCAATTAAGCACATGGATCTGCTATGGTTTCCACTGTATTTACTATACTACTCTTTTGTTCTTATGGTACTGTTCTTTCCTACTTCAAGGGAAGGAGTACTATAGCAGGAATGGACTAGACTTCATTCAAACCTGTAAGCTTTGAAATGGCCAGGAGAATAAACTACCAGAGTTCCAGTGACAGGAGTTCACTTTGTGGACAGTTGAGCCTGTTAAGAATTGAAGCCTTGGGGGCAGCTAGGTGGGGCAGTAGATAGAGCACTGGCCCTGAAGTCAGGAGGACCTGAGTTCAAATGGGCCTCAGACCAAACACTTAACACTTACTAGCTGTGTGACCCTGGGCAAGTCATTTAACCCCAATTGCCTAAAAAAAAAAAAGAAAGAAAGAAAGAAAGAAAGGAAAAGAAAAAAGAATTGAAGCCCTGAATGACCCGCTTGACCCAACATTGCAGTGGATTTAAGGCAGTCAAGAGGAAGCAATTTGTCCACAGGCTGTGCCTTCATTCAAGGAGTGAATGCTTTATACATAGGGAGTAGAGGAAAGTGTGCCCCAAATATTATGTACAAGAGGAAATTCTCTGTTCTTTGTTCTATCTTCTCAGTAAATACTTCTTTGGAGAAGCTAATTGATGTGGATTTGAACCTAGATTTTCTGACTCCAAATCCAGCATTCTTTCTAAGATATCATCATGAAACAAGCCCACAGAAGAAACATGAAAAATTCACCCAATATGTTGTTAGCACGATGCCAATCAACCAGTCTGACCACACTCTGGACCAAATTCACTAAGATGGGTAGGTGTGGGAGCACTGTAGAGACTTTGTTCTCAAGATGCCATTATAAAGATTATAAATGCCAGCTTCTGATCAGAGCCTTTGGCAGGGCAGGAGTGGTCTAGACTCTAGGCTTTTCCCTTACTATTGCACTGCCTCAAAGTAAGTCAAAAACAGGGCAGCTAGGTGGCCCTGGGGATAGAGTGGAGTCAGGAAGCCCCGAGTTCAAATCCAGCCTCGGACACATAATAGCTGTGTGACTGAGCAAGTCACTTAACCCTGTTTGCCTCAGTTTCCACATCTGTAAAATGAGCCGGAGAAAGAAATGGCAAAACACTACAGCATCTTCGCCAAGAAAATCCCGAATGGGGTCAGAATCAGACACAACTGAAAAACAACTCAAAAAACAGAAGGGAATCTCTACTCAAGGAAAATTAATCTCCACTGGTTGTGAATGTCTCTGAGAAGGTCATAAAGCACCTGGAACAATGCCTGAGTGATAAGGAAGTGGTTGGGGGTAGGGAACCTTGAGTTCTCTGTGGGCTTAGTTGCCTCAGCACATTCCACTAAGGAACACCCAAAGGTCAAAGTCTGTGGGAATCTGTCCCTGGCCCGTGGAGCCCTTCTGGCTTTTACATCAACAGCAGCCGAATACAGAATGGCAATGGCCTGCACAGAACCTACCCTGGAATGGGGGTGAGGGTGGGAGTGAGGCCAGGGACAGGGAAGGGAAGTTGCCCCAACATAGAAAACTACAAACAAATGCTGCCTAAACAGGGAGAAGTTTCACTTCCCCAAAACTAACGTATTTGGCAACAAGAATTAAAACTCCCACCATTAGGTTCTATCAGCCAGTAGTGACTGCTATTGCAGTTCCTTGTTTCCAACAGCTGAGCTGAGTTTAGAACAGGAACCTTGGGCCCAAAATGCAAATTCTTCTTACGGGGAGGAGTAAATAGATTTAAGGCTAGTTCCGGTTAATTATAAAGTAAGGAGACATTGGAGGTTTTTACACAGCATAATTCAGTGAATAACTCAGATTTGATTGATTTTGTTGTAAAAGACTTTGACCTGAAAGAATTAACCAACTTGCAACCAAAGCAGACTCCTTCTCTGTTAGATCAAACCCAGTATCACCACAGTGGCTATTAGACATTCTTATCACTTGTCACACCTTCTACAGCACCCTCCCTACCAATCCTCCAACTGAGGGCTTCAACTCATTGAAAAAAAAATTGAGGCTAATCTGTGGGAGCTCCCTGTTCTCCTGTCACATCACTCAGACATATTCCCACACCATCTTCTTCACCCCTGTCTTGTATGAAGAAGAGGTTCTTCTTGCTAAGACCAGCCCCTTTAATCCTACTCCATCCCCACTATGGTAGATTGTCCCCACTATCATCCCACGCTCTCATTAATCTTCCCCACTAATCAATCTCTCCCTACATACACTGGCTGCCTTCCTGTTTCCTCCAAACTTGCACATGTCGCTCTCATTCTTAAACAATCCTTATTTGATCCAACCATCCTTATTAACGTCCATCCTATATAAATCTCTTGTCCTCATCATGGCTAAACTTGAATAAGTCATCTAAGCCTGCTGCCATTTTGCTCTCTTTTCAATCGATCCTAAACCCTTTGCAATTTGCCCTCTGACTTCCCTCATTCAACTGAAACCTTCTCTCCAAAAATACCAATGATCCTCTAACCGCTAAATCTAATGGCTTTCTCTTAATCCTCATCCCTTGACCTTTACCTCAGTCTTTTACACTATTGATTACCCTCTAGCTGAGGCAGCTAGATAGTGCAGTGATAGAGTGCAGGGCCTAGAGTCAGGAAGATGAGTTCAAATCTGATCTCAGACACATTAGTTGTGTGACCTTGGGCAAGTCACTTATCCTGTTTGCCTTGGATTCCTCAACTGCATAATGAGGGAAATAATAGTAACTACTTCACAGGGTTATTGTGAGGAACAAATGAGATAATATTTGTAAAGCACTACATATAGTGCCTAGTATGTAGTAGATGCTAGATGCTCCAGGTTTTCATGACATTGTTCTTCCCTGGTTCTCCTCTTTGTCTGACCACTCCTTCTCAATCTCCTTTGTAAAACCCTCTTCTAGGTCACATCCACTAATTACAGGTGTGCCCCCAGGCTCTAATCTGGTCCCTCTTCTAATCTAAATCTTTATATCCAAGCTCTACTGACTTTCCTAAGCTCTACTTCCAAATCATAAACTGCTTATGAAATGTTTCAAATTAATGAAACTGGAGGCCCCAGAGATATATCAAAGTCAACATGTCCGAAACAGAATGTAGTGTCTTTTCCCCAAAATCCACCCTTCTTTGGTTACTTCTCATCAGTTACATTTGAAAGTAACACCACCCTTCCAGCAACCTCCCAGTCATCTTCCACCCCCTCACTCTCCCTCACCCTACTTATCTACTGGAGTGTCAAACCATACCCCAGCTTTACTTCATCTCCTATCACACAATACTCCCCACCCCCTCACCATCTCCTTACTCCTGGTTATTGCAATAGCCTGCTGGTTGGGTCTCTCTGCCTACATCCATTCTCCAGCAGGCTGCCAAAGTGATTTTCTTAGAGCACAGCTCTGACCATGTCAACTTCCTCCCCACCCCTCACCAATAAATTCCAGTGGCTCCCTATTATCTCCATGATCAAATATAATGCCTTTCACAACCTAGCCCCTTCTTTCCTTTCCAGTCTTCTTATTCTTTACTCTTCTCCACATTCTCTGTGACTTAAAGACAATGGCCTTCTAGCAGATCATTGCATAACAACACCATTCTCTCAACTCCCTCTCTTTTCATCAGCTGTCCCTCCATCCTTCCTAGAATGCTGCTTCTCATCTTTGCCTCCTGGCTTCCTGACTCAACTCAAATCTCATGTTCTGCAGGAGGTCTTTCCCCTACTGCTAGTGTCTTCACTTGGAGATTACTTTCCATTTGACTCTGAATATATCTTGTATGGATAATTTTTTGCATATTGTGTCTTTCATTACAATGTGCGCTCCTACAGGGCAGGTAACCATGCTTTTGCCTTTCTTTATATCCTCAGCACGTAGCACAGGGCTTTGCACTTAGTCATCATTTGGTCTCCGAAAGAGTTAATTATTTCTCTTCCTTTAGGAATGGAGAACATGAGCCACAAAGAGGTAACTTAGTCAAAGACACAAAGAAAGTCAGTGACAAAGCCAGACCATAGAACTTCCTGGGGTCTCTATATGATATCTTGGCAATTTCTTCGGCTGTCTGTGCCTCTTGGTGCCTCTATAATATTACTTTCTCAGTCCACTACATCTGCTGACTTCACTTTCCTGCTTTCCCCATTGTGACCCTATAGTTAGTTAATCAGTCTGACCCCACACAGGCCTCTACTCTAGAATTCTATGTCTCTTTTCCTCTCACTGCTCATGCTTTGTCAAACTCACACCATTCACCTTCTTTATTATTGGAGGAAGTCATGAAACTGTGTAGACTTGGACCTGCTATAAATGCATGTTATCAAATCTCATCTGGGCCCTCAATATAAGCAAAGAAATCCTTATACTCTCCTCAAATTGATTCTCTAACACATAGCAGCTGTTTCAAACCTCCCCATTCTCCCATCCTCTAAACTGAGAGCCTCATCTTATTCTTTACTGAGGAAAATCAAGGACATTCGCAGTGAGTTCTTTCTTATCCCTTTCTTCTCATCTTTCAATTTTGGCATAATCCCCCATTTTCTCCTCCTTTATTCCTGCCTCTCTGATAATGTAGGAGACTTTCTCCACAGCAAGGTCAATCCTGCCACATGTGCCTTGGATCCCATTCTCTGCTCGCTAAGGGTTCCCTCCCTGAAGCTAATAAAGATGCACATGTCTCCCTCATCCAACCCTTTTCCCTAAACTCTAACATGCTATCCTCCAATTTATCATCTCCTTTTCTCAGTCAAAATCCTAAAAGTGATGCAAGAACTGAGCCTGGAAGAAAGCTAGGGTATTTAAGATGCAGAAGTGAAGGGAAAGAACAGAGCAGACAAGGAGGCTGGATTTGTAATGAAAAGTAGAGGACATGGGAGACAGAATGTCACGTGTGAGGAATAGCAAGTAGCTCTAGCTGGATCAGTACAATGTGAGAAGGGAGTAATGGTCCTAGAAAGGTAAGCAAGAGCCAGCTTTCTGAAGGGTTTTTAATACCCAACAGCAGTTGGTTGTTGTTGTTGTTTTTATCCTAGAGGAAAGAGAGAAGCCATTAGAGTTTCTTGAGAAGGGGTAAATGACATGGAGACCTGTGCTTTAAGAATATCAATTTGGCAGCCACAAGGAACATAGATAAAGGAGGATAGAGAGAATTCGTAATTGTCTTCAACCATTCCATATGTATTGGTTTCAAAGTATATTTACTTACCAATTAACCATTTTAAGGGAGGACAGGAATGGTCATAGTGGGTAGGGTCTGGGGAGGTGAATAATCCAAAAAACAGATGATCTAAAAATGTCACTTAATACTAGATTTTGAAATAGATCATCTGCTCCCTCCTAAAAATACAGATTGATCTTCCTTCTTAGGATAAAGACAAGTGAATTTGCATTTCCTGTGTACAAATGAGAGTGGGAGGAGGCCCAGAGATGTGATGAGAAGCAGGAAGCCAGTATGGGGCCTCTTCTAAGTCTGCAGTGGGAAATAAGAAAAATGGGTCTCCAGTTAAACAATTTTAAAGTCCTTTGAATCTGTCACACAAAAAAGAAAGAGAAAGATTGTGTGTGTTCTACATTTAAGTTGCAAAGTTTTATGATATTCTGGTTAGGTGGAACACTAGTGGCAACATGATTTAATAGAACTGTCGTCCTCAAAGGAACTCTGAGCATACCCACTGCTGCAACGCAGTCCTTTCTGGAGCTAAACAGCCTATTCAACTGCCATGTGTCAAAATAAGAAGCTCAAAAGGATATGATGTCCAACAATCAGTAGTCAAACGCTCAGGGGGGCAAATATTCTTCCTGGATATATAGCACAGTATAAATACTTCAGTGGTATAGCGAGGCCACTGCTATTCTACAGTCTCAAACCTCCTCAGGTTCATGGGCACCCATAGAATCATTGAATTCAGAGGTAAAAGGCACATTAGAGATCAGCTAGTCTCATTTTCCAGAGGAAGTAAAGCACTTTGCTCAAGGTAAAAAAACACAGTAAGTGCTAAGTCAAGCAGAGTGAAGCATTTGAGCAGCTAGGTAGCAGAGTAGATAAAACGTTAGGCCTGGAGTCAGAACAGAAAGATCCAAAGTTCAACTCTGCCCTCAGACATATACTAGCTGTATGACCCTGGGTAAGTCATTTAACCCTGTTTGCCACAGTTTCCTCATCTGTAAAATGAGCTGGAGAAGCAAATGGCAAACCACTCCAGTATCTTAGCCAAGAAAACCTCAAATGGGGTCACAGAGAGTCTAACACAAACTTAACAGCTAAGTTAGAACTCAAATTCAAGCCCTGTAACTCCATGTTCAAAACTTCTGTCAACACATCTGCTATTCAGACTTTCCCTCAGGCCCCCAAGAAGTGTTGATGCTCCACTTTAACCGAGTGTGGGAGGGGTGTCATCAAGTCATTGGCATTGCCAGCGGAAATCATAACTTGAAAATAGAGAAATGCCAAGCAGCAAGCAATTATTAAGAGACGTATATGTGCAAAGCAGTGGTGCTCTGTGCTGGAATACAAAGAACACATCAAACACACTCTGCCCAGAAGAAATGCATGTTCTACTGACAGGAACAACATGTTTACAGATAAGTACAACAAGAGAGTTTGTAATAATAATACAACATAATCCACTATCTCTGTCTTAGTCCTAGGGAAGGAGAAACTAAGCCTAGCTTTCAAAAAAAAAATCTCTATTCAAGGGGAATCACCAAGATCTCTAAAGTTGAACACTTAACTCTCTTCATATTCTTTAGAAATGAGACCCCAGGGTACACTGGGGAGCTAGTCAAAGAGAAATGACCTATCACTAAATCCTTAAGTTTCACATGTTAAATTTCAGTTTAAAATGTACAGAAAGGAATATCTTGGGTTTAGAAGACCTAAGAGTCCCAGGTCTGACATACACTGCTTATGTGACCCTAAGCAAGTCACTGGGAGCTCGTTTCCTAGGAATAAGAATTAGATTAACTACTTTACAAGTTGGCAGTCAAAGAAGTACTTTTTAAACTTTATCAAAGTCTCAGAATTAGAGGGATTTCAGAGGTCATTTAATCTAACCTCTTCCTTTAAACCTCCCCTAACAAAAAGCAGTTGTCTCACTACCTCAGTCAAGCAGCTTCAGTGACCAGGAAATTCCTACTTAGATTGAGCAAGAATCTGCTTCAGCAGTTCCTTCCCATGGATTGCTCCTAAGGCTGCTCTAGTAGTACTTTGCTTGGAGGAAAGGAGTTGATCTGAATATTTAAAAAAAAAATAGTTGATTTGTATGCACTTTCACTACCTCCTCCCAATTTTCTCTATCAGATCTTCCCATTTGAGCCCAAAACCAGATTCCAAGCAATCCCACCTGGCACCTTCCTAAGAGCTCCAGTCAGACAGAAGAGGGAAGAACTGGTGAAAACAGTATGGATTTTCAAGGAACCATGAGACCCATCAATGGCACACTGTCTTATTTTTCTTCCAAAAAAAAAGGAATTTCAAATAAGGGAGCAGGGAGATGCCACCGTTAAAACTTCCTACCACCTCCCATGACAATTTTATGTCAGAGAGAGCCTGGGATAGAAAAGGAGAATTAACAGCATGCTGTAAAAATGAATGAATCACCCCAGGACATTTGGGTTTGGATTTCAAGAGCAGATGGTACTCTCTGCTCACACTGAACTATACTCCTCTAAACAACTCCATGTGGCAAAGTGCCCCCCCAGTTACATCTTTAAAGTGAGGGGACTCACTCTGGCAAGGCAAATACTTTGTCCCTAACTTCCTAGAAAAACAAAACAGAAAAAAAAAAACATTCTTTCACTCCCAGAAAGGAAAGTACATCAGCAAAAAGTCGTCACAAATTTTCAAAAGAAGAGGAACAAAGATCTAAGGGACCCTTTTACTTAGGGGCATTTTAAAAGTCGAAATTAAATTAAATAAAACAGCCCCTCTCTAAGGCGTTCCCCAATTTAGCCTTCTCTTGCTCCAAAAGTAAGGTAGGGAATTCTAGTTAGTCTTGGGAAGTTTTTCTTGCTTTCCTACATTTCAGAAAGCTAGAAAAGCCACTTCCAAATTAAAATATTCTGCAAGAAGAAAAATCCCAACAGGAGAAATTAAACTACTCAGTTCACTTGGCCAAATATTTACAAAGAGATAACTATAATCATACAAAGACCTTTTCTTCTCTTCTGCTACAGAAAATCTGGTTCTAGAGTTGAAACCAAATTCCCCCATCTCCCAGTGACTCAGCCTGCAGCAGGCACAGTCCTCCAAGTAGGCTAAACTGTCTTGCAACTGGCTCTGCTGACCTTTCTCATTTCAAGAATGAAAGGCACAAGGCTTCCTGCTTTCTGCTCAATGCAACTCCCCTGCCTACAAACAAGCTCACCAAACCTCAGGTCTCTACCTGTCTCCGGGCCCCCACCTCACCTAACCCCTGGTAGCCTCTGGCCAGAGAGGGGAACCCAACGACCTGGAGACCCACAGGGTAACAACTGGAATTATTAGAAAGAACAAAGGGATTGTGTAGACTCACCCAAGCAGCGGTAACTCTGTATCCCACTGGATATGTAGAGAGACTAGTCCCACCCACCCCCGGGTCACATGGCTCCGAGCCTAGTAGATGATCAAAGGGGCTTTGTGGCCGCTCAGAACAAGGAGACTCCCCGAGCACAGCAGAGAGAGGTAGGGAAGAGAGCTGTAGGGAGATTCAATGGGCAGCTGCGAGGGGGAGAAAAACTTGGCTGGAAAGGAGTGATCCCTGAAAGGCGGAAGGAAGAAACTGCTTCTATGTAGCATTTTTTTTCTCCCAGCACCAGGAAAGAGCTCTGAAAAGACCTGAATCTTCTCCTGCGTCTGCCAAGTAAATTTCCAAGTTCCCTGCAGGGCTAGAGAACCAGGCTGGGGGCTGGGGTGTTACCTAAGTAGTATGACCATAAAGGAATGCTACTGCTCCCCTCTTCTCTCTGTGTGGGTGTAGGTGTGTCTCAGTATAATCCATACACCTTGATAGAATGGAAAGAGTGGGTAGACTTGGAATCAAAGAACCTGTTCTCAGCTACTTGTGGGAACTTGGATAACCTCTCTGAGACTCAGTTTCCTCATCTGTCGAGTAAGAGGCCTGCACTACATTCATCAAGCGTTTATATAATCTCTCAAGCCACTTCCAAATTTAGATTTAGAGCTGGAAGGCCTAAACCCTTAAAGGTTATCTAATCCAACTCCATTTTACAGATGAAGAAACTGAGAAAGTTTAGTAAGTGGCAGACCCAGGTTTTTAAACAAGGTATTATGATCCAGGGGTTTTTCCACATGACTCCCATACATACATTCATCTGCTTTATAACTGGGAGGGGGGAAATTCCAAACGTAAGACTACTGCAACTCTGGAGGGAAAAGACCTAAGGGAGACAAGTTTGGTAGTAGAAAGATACTCACAGAAAGAAGTATATGTGTATGGGGAGAAGGAATTCCAACCTCCATCCCCTCAATTAATGCAATCACTTTGTCATTCAAAGACTTTTATAACCTGGCCCCTTCCTATCTTTCCAGTCTTCTTTATACCTACTTTTCCTCACATACTATGCCATTCAGTGACACTATCTTCCTTGCACAAGACATCCATTGCCTAACTCTGACTTTCCCTGGTTGCTCCCCAAGCCTGTCTCCTCATGTCTCCTAGTTTTCCTGGCTTCCTTTAAGTCCCAGCTAAAATCTCACTTTCTACAAGGAGCCTATCCTACTCCCCCTTAATGTTAGTGCCTTCCCTTGGTTGATTATCTACAATTCACTCTGTAAATACTTGGCTTGTACTTGTTTTTATGTTATCTCCTCCACCAGGCTGGTTTTTGTTTTTTTTGTTTTGTTTTGCCTTATTTTGTATCTCCAGCACATAGCACAGTATATGGCACACAGCAGTCACCTAATCCCATCTAGGTGGTGAAGTGAATAGAGCACCGACCCTGGAGACAGGACCTGAGTTCAAATCCAGCCTCAGACACTTACTAGCTGTGTGATCCTGGGCAAGTCACTTAACCCTCTTTACCCCAGTTCCTCATCTGTAAAATGAGTTGGAGAAGGAAATGGCAAACCACGCCAGTATGTTTGCCAAGAAAAACCCCAAATGGGGTTATGGAGAGTCTGACATAAAAGGACTCAACAAGTCATCTACCTAATAGATGCTGTTGACTGACTGAGAGAAAGCCCAGAATGTAATTAGTCTAAGGAAGAAATTTTCCATTCCACTTCAACTGATAGGAACAGAATGAATCAATCAAATTAGCAATGTAATCACAAAGTATAAAATAGATGTTAAGGAATTTTCCTACAGCCCCACTGCCAAATGTGAATAATTCTTTGGTCAAATTAAGAGAATTATAGGGAAGGCTTTGGCCATTAGATAAAGAATAATCACTACACATAGGAAACTTCCATGTTAACGACTGAAAAAAAATCAATTTTGCCCTCTTTGGGGCTGTGTCTAAAACAGCAAGCCAATCTAGCAGTGGAGCATGTTAGTTTCTAGATTTAGAGCCAGACTGGAGAAAGAACCATGCCCTTGAAAAGGAACAACTAAAGGCTGGATAGAGAAGGGGGGAGGAGAGGACTCCTTTTCCTCCCTTCCCCCCACTGACAACTGGAGATACTAGACTAGGAAAAGACAATGCATCGAACTGGGAGCAGAGAAATACTGAGGCTAGATACAGATGAGGAAAGTTATCAAAGGAAAAAGACAGCTTTAAGGAATAAAATCTCACATAAAGGGGAGAAGTGCCCGCTATGGATTCAAGGAAGGAACTGATCTGATTGGTGCAGACCACATTAGAGTGTTCACCATTTTTTGTTTCATTTTTGCTATGTTTAGCAACTACGTTGCTAAAATGTTGTTGCTTAAGTCCAACGAATGTGGTGAGGAGGAATTTTGGGTGGTACAGCCATAGATTTCCTATTTTTAAATATTTGTGAGTAGTATTTCATATCATGCCCAATAGTAGATATTTTTTTTTTAATCTCTTATGTCATAAATCCTTTTGGAAGTCTAGTGAAAACTATGGGCTGCTTCTCAGAATGTATAAAATATATAGGATTACAAAGGCAACATATACTGGTTACAAAACATTTTTTCAAAAAACAAACAAGTTCCCAGACCCCAGGTTAAGTTTAGAGAAATTCAGAACATGGCCAGTGTTCATTTCCAATTTCTCCACAATGCCTTTCAGAGCCACACTTGGACAGTGTGGAAAACTCCCTTCTAAGCCGACCAGAAAGGGTTGAGAAAGGGCTGGTGACTTGTACAGAGCACCACCTAGTGGACAACATGGATACACTGCCTCATTGGATAATTAATATAGTGACACACTGCCTTTTTGTAGGTTTAAGGAAGACAGCACATGAATAGATTTGGCCTGTTTACACTACTTCAGTACCCCATGTTACAATTTATATACAGTTTTATGCATGGCCTTAAATGTCACATAACTTTTCCCATACATCGAACTGAAATCTACCTCTAGGGAATTTCTAAGTTTCTAGTTTTGCTCTTAGAGACCAACAGAACAAGTCTAATCTTTTTTTTTTTTCTTTTTTGGTGAGGCAGTTGGGGTTAAGTGACATGCCTAGGGTCACACAGCTAATGTCAAGTATCTGAGTCCGAATTTGAACTCAGGTCCTCCTGACTCCAGGGCTGGTGCTCTATACACTGCACCACCTAGCTGCCCAACAAGTCTAATTTTTCTTCCACATAACAGGTCTTCCAACACTTGGAAACAACTATCATGTCCCCAAGTATTCTCTAGGTTAAATATCTTTGGTTTCTTCAATTGTTATATGACATGATTTTGAGATATTGCACAATCACCTTCCTTGGGATACTCTTCAGCTTATCAATGTTCTTCTTTTTTTTTTAATTTATTTATTTATTTTTAGTTTTCAACATTCACTTCCACAAGATTTTAAGTACCAAATTTTCTCCCCATCTCATCCCTCCTCCCACCCTAAGACAGTATACATTCTGAATACCCCTTCCCTTAATCTGTCCTTCCTTCTATCTCCCAACACCCCTTCTCTTATCCCCTTCCCCTTCTATATCTGTCCTAGGTAGGATAGATTTCTATACTCCATTGCCTGTATATCTTATTTCCCAGTTGCTTGTGAAAAGAATTTTTAACATTTGTTTTTAAAACTTTGGGTTTTAAATTTTCTCCCTTTCTCCCTCCCCACCCACCCTCATTGAGAAGGCAAGCAACTCGATACAGGTTATACATGTCTATGTATGCAAACCCTTCCATAGTAGTCATGTTGTGGAAAACTAACTATATTTCCTTCATCTAACCCACCCCCTGTTTATTCTATTCTCTCTTTTGACCCTGTCCCTCCTCAGAAGTCTTTGCTTCTGATTACCTCCTCCCCCAATCTGCCCTCCCCTTTATCATCCCCCTGCTCTCTTGTCCCCTTCCCCCCTATTTTCCTGTAGGGTAAGATAGATTTCCAAACCCAATTGAGTGTGAGTGGTATTCCCTCCTTAAGCCAAATCCGATGAGAATGATTCAGTTATTCCTTCTCATCTTTCCCCACTTCCCCTCCACAATAAAAGCCTTTTCTTGTCTGTTTTATGTGAGATAATTTACCCCATTCTACCTCTCTCTTTCTGCTTCTCCCAGTATCATCTTTTCTCACCCCTTAATTTTATTCTCCAGATATGACCCCTTCATCTTCAACTCACTCTGTGCCCTCTATCTATCTAGCTATACATACATATAATTTTTTCCCTCCAACTACCCTAATACTGACAAAGGTCTCATGAGTTACAAATATCATCTTTCCATGCAGAATGTAAACAGCTCACCCTTAATAAGTCTCTTATGATTTCTCTTTCCTGTTTACCTCTTCATGTTCCACTTGAGTGTTGTATTGGAAAGTCAAATTTTCTATTCAGCTCTGGTCTTTTCATCAAGAGTGCTTGAAAGTCCTCTATTTCACTGAATGACCATTTTTTCCTCTGAAGAATTATACTCAGTTTTGCTGGGTAGGTGATTCTTGGTTGTAATGCTATCTCCTTTGACCTCTGGAATATTATATTCCAAGCCCTGTGGTCCCTTAATGTAGAAGCAGCTAAATCTTCTGTTATCCTGATTGTGTTTCCACAATACTTGAATTGTTTCTTTCTGGCTGCTTGTAATATTTTCTCCTTGACCTGGGAACTCTGGAATTTGGCTACAATATTCCTAGGAGTTTTCCTTTGGGGATCTCTTTCAGGCGGAGATCGATGGATTCTTTCAATTTCTATTTTGCCCTCTGGTTCTAAAATATCAGGGCAGTTTTCCTTGATAATTTCTTGAAAGATGATGTCTAGGCTCTTTTTTTGATCATGGCTTTCAGATAGTCCAATAATTTTAAAATTCCCTCTCCTGGATCTATTTTCCAGGTCAGTTGTTTTTCCAATGAGATATTTCACATTGTTTTCTAATTTTTCATTTTTTTTGGATTTGTTTTACAGTGTCTTGATTTCTCATAAAGTCACTAGCTTCCAATTGCTCTATTCTAATTTTTAAGGAAGCATTTTCTTCAGTAATCTTTTGGACTTCCTTTTCCATTTATTCAATTTTGCTCTTTAGGGAATTCTTTTCTTCATTGGCTTTTTGGACCTCTTTTGCCATTTGGGTTAGTCTATTTTTTAAGGTGTTATTTCTTCGTTATTTTTTTGAGTCTCCTTTAGCAAGCTGTTAACTTGCTTTTCATGATTTTCTTGCATCACTCTCATTTCTCTTCCCAGTTTTTCCTCTACTTCTCTTACTTGCTTCTCAAAATCCCTTTTGAGCTCTTCCAAGGCCTGGGACTGATTCATATTTTTCTTGGAAGTTTTGGATGTAGGAGCTTTGACTTTGTTTTCTTCTTCTGGTTGTATGTTTTGATCTTCTTTGTCACCAAAGTAAGATAATATAGTCTGACTCTTTTTGCGCTGCTTGCTCATGATCCCAACCAATTACTTGAGTTTTAAACTCTTTGTTAAGGTAAGAGTCTGTTTCCAATGTGGAGAATGTACTGTCCCAAGCTTTGGGGGTTTGTACAGCTGTTTTCGGAGATACTTCTAGGGACCTGGAAAGTGTCAGTTCTTCCAAGGTGCAATGATAAGTGGCAAGGTGTTTCCTCTCCACTGCCACAACAAGCTCCACCATGCCAGCACTCCTCCTCACCCCAGGACTGCCCCTCAGAACTGTGACCAGATCCAAGCATGGGCAAAGCAAGAGATTCCTGCCTCAGCCCTAGCAAAGAGATCCTTGCAATCCCCTTCTGATCAGCCATTCGATTCCCCCTCAGTCTGTGGGCAGAAAGCTCAGAAGCCAGACACTGCCCTTAGGGCAGCTGAGATCTAGCTTCTTCTCTCACCACAGTAACAAACTTTTCCCACTGACCTTCTAAGTTGTCTTTGGCATTCGTGGGTTGAGAAGTCTGGAAACTGCCACAGCTGCCCGCGATTCAGCCCTCTGAGGCCTGGGCCAGGGTCGCTGCAGCCTGCACGCCCACGCCAAACTGTGCTCCTCTCCCAGCCCAGCGCGATATACCTTTCCAATCAGCCATCCAGGTTGTCTTGGGCTGGAAATTTGTTTTACTCTGTTTTTCTGTGGGTTCTGCTGCTTTAGAATTTGTTTGGAGCCATTTTTTGTAAGTATTTGGAGGGGTTTGGGGGAGAGCTCTAGCAAGTCACTGCTTTCCCTCTGCCATCTTGGCTCCGCCCCCCCAATGCTCTTCTTAAAGCATAACACTAAGAACAATACAATATTCTGGAAGTAGCCTAAGGCAGAGAACAGTGAAACACATGTTATATATTTGGATAGAGTCAAATTCCAAAGCAGAGAAATAATTGAGTGATGGCAGCAGAGAGGCTGGAAGCAGTAATGGGGAATATGGAGTATTCAGACTTTCTCTCTAGGAACAACATGTATGTAACAAGGTATAACTAAAACTAGAAGGGATAGCCAGAGATGCAACACCATCTGACGAAAGTCAGGTCTCCGTGAGTGTGGAAGATGTAAAGAAGAAGAAGTCTAAAATAAATGTAAGTTTATTAGTTATGGAACAGAAATTTTAGAGCGCACAAGGAGCAGGCAGAGCTAGAGTTGAACATGGGAAGAATAAGACTGAGATGGATGGTAAGAAGAAAATAAAAAATGACATTAGAAAAGGGGATAATTTACTCTTAGGGAACCCTGGAATCAATATCACAGAAAATGGGAGAAGAGTATAAAATTATGGGAATTTGATAACCATAGGCAATGAAGACAGGAAGAAAACAGAATACTTTTTGACTGGTCTTTGCCTCAAGATGACTCAATTAACATCACTCAATGTAGATTCTGCCAGCCTTCAGGTCATTCTCAGGACCTGGCTTATAGCATTCCTCTCAATCAACAGTCCTGAAGCATCTGTTAAGCACCTACTACATACCAGGCACTGTGTTAGTTGTCAAGAACACATATACACACAAATGAAATAATCTTTACTCTCAAGGAGCTTACACTCTAATGGAGGAGCCAACATGTATGTGTATATATGCATTTATGTATGTACGTATACAGAATAAGTCTGTACAAAATAAATACACCCTAATTAAGGGGGAAGATCATTTGCAACTAGGAAGAGGAGGAGGGGAAATCAGGTAAGGCTCCAAGTAGATCAGAGTGATGTTTGATGTGCATACTAAAGGAAGGGAAGGACTTTATAAGGCAGAGGTTGAGGAAGGAAGTGCATTCCACACACAGGAGACAACCAGTACACAGGACCAGAGATGGAGTGCTGGGTTTGAGGAAGAAAATTAAGGATAGTTTGGCTGGACCTTAGAGTGGGAAGACGGATAATGTATAATGAAGTTAGATAAATAGATTAAAACAAATTTCTGAAGAGCCTGAAAAGTCAAAAGGAGGGATTTATATTTTGATCTAGAAAGAACAGAGACCACAGGAGTTTATTGAGGAGAGTAGTGATACTTCAGATCTTTGTTTAAGGACAATAATTTTAGCATCCTTTGGAGGACTGATTAGGGGAGAGAATTAATGCTCAGGAAAACCAATTAGTAAACTATGGCAAAAAACCAGAGAGGCGAAAAAGGCCTGAATTAAAAAGGGAGGGGGGAAATGGACTGAATAGTAAGAAAGGAATGGATTTTGAGAGATGCGGAGAGAAAAGTAAAAAGATTTGGAAACTGAGTAGATATGCGGGGTGAGAGAAAGCGGACAGCTGACAATGCCAAGATTGTTGATCTAAGAGACTGGAAAAATGGTACCCTCGACAGAAGTAGGAAAGTTTGATATATGGGAAGGTTATGGGGGATCTATGAGTTGTTCTGTACTTTTGAGATGCCTATCAGACATAAAAGTTTGAAATGTCAAAGAGTAAGTTTGTGATGAAAAGCTAAATTTAGGAGAGAGAATAGGGCTGTATAGATTTGAGTCCATATACAAAGAAATGGTAATAAAACCCATAGGAGCTGGTAAGGTCACCAAGAAAAAGTTTACAGAGAGGACAAAGCCTTAAGTTTCATTCCTCTCAACCTATTCTTTGTCCTCACCATGATCTTTAGTCCTTATATTCTGAAGTATTCTCCCAGGCCATCATTCCTGCCTTGTCCTCATTTTACTTCCTTTACAAGTCTTGACCCAATGGTTCTAGTTCAGGGGTGGAGAACCAGCAGCCTTGAGACCACATGTGGCCTTCTAGGTCTTTGCATGCGGCCTTTTGACTGAGTCCAAGTTTTACAGAACAAATCCTTTTATTATTATGCAACAACAATAATAAATATATTATTATACTTATTTATTATACTCTCTGCTTCCTCTTCTCCTACTCACAATTAGGAGGAAGTCACTTGCCCACGTAGATTAGGTTCTTTTCAAATTTATGTAATCTAATCTCACCTGGGCTCTCAGGACAACAAAGCAATCCTTTCACATCCTAACAGATTCTCTATCTCACTTCCTACAGTGGCTATTCAAAAAGTCTTGCCTCCTCAAACCTCCCTCAATTTCCAACCTAAGGACATATAATCAGACTCCATTAATCAAAGTCCCCCTTCTCAATTTTTCTACATCTCATAACATCTTGGCAGAATCCCCAATTCTCTTTACTCCAGGCTTCTTCTTGTCAAAGCAAATCCTTAACTTTCTCCTCCAACAGTTTGTCTCCAAAGTTATCCCCGTTCTCTAATCTTCAATCTCTCCCAATCTTGCTACTATTCCTTCCTTGCTACCTAAAAACATACCTGCCTTTCCCCAACTTTTAAAAAATTAAACAAACAGAAAAAGTCTTTCAGATTCTTAGATGTAGGAAAACCTGAAAGGTAGAAAGGGTCTGGGTTCTAAAGAGCTTTAAATGCCAAATAGAGGAGTTTATATTTATTTATTTTGCTTTTTTGGTGAGGCAATCGGGTTAAGTGTCACACAGCTAGTGTTAAGTGTCTGAGGCTGGATTTGAACTCAGGTCCTCCTAACTCTAAGGCCAGAGCTCTATTCACTGTGCCACCTAGCTGCCCTTGAGGAGTTTATATTTGATACTAAAGGTAATACTGTAGTATTACCTCTAAAACTCAACCAGTTAGTTTATTAAGTTGGGGGAGAGGGTGTATAGGGGTATGTGTGTGTGTGTGTGTGTGTGTGTGTGTGTGAGAGTGAGAGTGAGTGAGAGAGAGAAGTTACAGTAATCTTGGGGGAAAGAGAAGTAAATAGAGCCTGAATTTTGAATTTGAGATCCCTATTTCATCTGAAATATCCAATAGGGAGTTGGTGATGTGGGACTGGAGTTAGAAATCATGTACATAAAGGTGATCACTGAACCCATGGGAGCAGATGAGTTCGCCAAATGAGACAGCATGCAGAGACAGGGTTCAGTACAGAATTTTTGGTTACCAATTGGATGGCTATTTCAATAGTCTAGGTGAAAGGAACTGAGGGGTAAACTTAAGGAGGTGGTAATGTACATAAAGACAACATCATAGGTGTGAGATGGTGCAAAAGTTAAAAACAAAATTTAACATCTTATTGGATTTGGGGCAAGTGAGAGTGAAGAGACAAGGATGATACAGGGCTTGTCAATCTTGGTGAGTGGAAAGATGGTGCTTCCCTTGACAACATCAATGAAGTGCCGAACGAGATGTTTGGTAGAAACATACTGAGTTCTTTAGCAAACTTCCATTGGCAGCTGTGTGAAGGATGAACTGGAGAAGAGAGAGGCGTGATAACAGGGATACCAATTAAGAGGCAATAGTTCAGGCAAGAAGTTCTGGGGGTCCAAACTAAGGCTGTGTCTGTGTGAGTTGTATACAAGTGAATGGCTTGTCTTTAAAGGTGGTGGGTTCCCCTTCCTTGGAGGTCTTTAGGCAAAAGCTGGATGATAATTTGTAGTATATATAATAGTGAATGGGATCCACTAGATGGCTCCTGATTTCCCTTCCAATCCTCCGTTTTTGTCATTCTATTAGAGCCAGACTATAAAAAGTTTTAAATGCCAGAGGAATTCATATTTTATCCCACTGGCAAGAGGGAGCCACTGTTTTCTCACCCAGATGAACTGCAATAACTATTTTCTTTTCTAAGGGGGGCTATAAAAATAATAATAATAAAACATTTTAAAGCTCTTCTGTAAAAGCATAAAGGACTATAATGAATTAGACTCACTAGAAATTTCAAAAGTGTATCCCAACTCATCTTACTCTATTGGAAGCCCATGTAATGGGGCCCATGTAATTTAGATGGTACTCTATATAGTCTCCCAGGTGTCACCCTGGGTCAACAGATAATAACCCTCTATGACAGTGGTGACTGCCTGAGGGCTACCACAGTAAGATAGGAGTTGCAGTAGGGTTGGAGAGTGGGGAAAACATGTAAACACATTCTATAAAGGTCATTTAAAAGTCTCTAGGGTATTTGAGTAGGGAAAAAACCCACTAGGCTAGAAGTCTAATGACAAAGTTCTGGAACTAGTTCTAGCTTTGCCCCTAATTAACTATATAACCTTAGGGAAGCATGCCACCCCAATGGCCCCAAAAGAATTGGATATTTTTTAGCACAATTCTTACATAAAGACCTTCACATTTTTCAATGAAAGCAATGTTTAAATCAAAGTCAACAAAAGCAGGACTAACACAGAGAATTCACTTCAACCTCCAGTAAATGGCACTGTGATTATTTAATGCAGTATACAAAAATGAGGTTAAATTTGAGTCAGCCTATGTCCACAGGAATCAGCATAGGCTCATAAGATGAATGAGGTGCTTGCTACATCTGAAAGTTAAACACATAATTTCAAAGTTAAACAATCTTTGTGTGAAATTTTAAAGGCGTCACATCTGCTTTTTTTCTCAACTTTATTCATTTTTGTAAATACAATATAATAAGCTGGCTTAACAACTAACTAAACAACTTTTTAAAATCTGAAATAATTAGAAAGTCATTTGAAATTTTCAAGAATTAAATTTCTATTTGTTTAAAATGTTTATTGTTTTAATTTTTAGAAGTGAAGTAACATTCCTTGGTAATGGATAAACACAAAACCAGTTTTTTTAAAAAAAAGAATTCATTAAAGCATATAAAACTAGCACAAAGAGTCAATAAAAATGATGGAAATTCAGAAAAAGAAAAAATCCCATATCCAGAAAATACAGTCCCTAGTTTATTAACAGTTATTCACAAGTATAGTTATCAATGGACCACTGTATTTGCCTTTTATATGTTTGCTTGAAACAGATAGCATGAAACCTAATAATTTGATAGTGTCCATGCAGAATATAAAAGAAAAGAAATCTCTCCTCCCAAAATTACATTTTTGTTTTGTTTATTTTTGAGGCTGGATCTCCCTGGCTCACTCAAACTAGAAATGTAGCCACCAGTCATGGACCCAATCTCAATAATGATGGGTACCACGATTTACCCTGTTCCATGTATGTGTGTGTGTATATATATATAATATTTAACCTAGGCTGGTTCACCCTTCCTTGGGCAGCCTCAAATTCCCAAGGGCTCACCATATTGATGTTGGACTTATTGTAGATACATGATTGACTTTAGACATACTGCAGTTCAGAACTCCCAAACTCAAGTAATCTACTAATTTCAGAATCCCCAGTAGCCCAGACTACAATGTGAACCACCATGCGTAGCCAATTAGATGTTTTTAATAAGCAAAACCAAACTTTTTTAAAAAGCCACATGTGACATTAAGAGATCATTTGCATTAGATAAAGTTGCTTTTATAAGTGCTAAGTGTCAAAAGCCCCATCTGAAGAAAAATGTTGGTGCTCCATGAAGCAATTGATATGCTTAGAATGATTCTTGGTAAATCATATGCAACTACATATGGTACAACTTACAGAGCACTGCCCACATTTCCAAAGATTTTCATGATTGGTTGAGAAATCAAAATCTTCTTTTTGCATTGAAAACAGATGAAGCAACAAATGCTCATTTGATTACATATATGCAATATATTGTTGAAATTCATATTAAAAAAGATTTGTTACTTTGCAAACTTTTTCATGGCAATTTTACACTAATATTAATTTTTAATGTAACTGGAAATAAAAAATGATACAGTGTGGGAGTCTTAAATTGGACTCTGAATTGACTGAGCTCAATCAATGCCAGGACAAAATTCAGTACTATAAACACAAGTTTAAAAGGTGGGCACTTGTGTAATTTGGGTATATTACATGCTTCATAGTCAAGTATTTATATAAAGAAATGTGAATAATATAGTATAAACAGGTTTTCAAGTTGTTACGAGGGAAATCAATCATAAATGCATTCCATTAAAAGAAAGGCTATTTGCAAAATTGTATGATAATGTGAGGGTGTCATTTTTAAACTATTGTGAAACATGCTGGCTTTTTCCTGCCAAAGTACTTCAAAGGATGTTAGAGCTAAAAGAGGAAATTGTCATTTTTCTTAGTAATAATAATAATGATGAGGCAAATTAATTTTATAATAAAAGGCCACCCTGAAACTTAGTGAATACTTATTTAAATATTACTGTAAATCAACACAAGGTTTTCAAATTTATACTGATCCATAAATAGAACATGATCTGTGGATAATAACTTCATAAGCTAATATTTGTGATGTTTCCCAATTAAAAAAAATACTTGCCTCTGCAAATGAAACAGGAAAATAATGACTTGCTTATCTATCACTTGATTGATTTATATAACTGAACTCTGTTTTGTTTTTAAGACCTAAGTATTTCTAAATATGAATATTTAAGGAACATATCTGCCATGGACAAATATTATACACTTGGTCTTTACTCCATCTGATAGAAAAACTGTCTTGTGACAGGACATTAAAAACAAGCCACAGGTGAATATGGAGGCCAATTAGAAAGATATTGATCTGGTTTATAAAACAATCAATAAAAAATTCCCCTTTTTGAAGACAGAACAAACAACATTTTCCATGATCTTTCAAATATTATTGATAATGGCAGTAATCACAACTACTAGCTCTTTCAGTAGCTGAGTATGTAATTCATCTGGGCCAAGTGTCTTAAATCCATGCTGATGAATACAATGCTAATGCCAGAGTCCCATAGGGTTTCATTGTTTATTATCAGGTCTCTTGATGTTCTTTGCAGTCTACTACAAAATTTGGAACTAAGGGCTATGAAACTGCATACCCTTTGATCCAGCAATACCACTACTAAGTTTGTATCCTAAAGAAATCATAAAAAAGGGTAAAGGACTTCTTTGTACAAAAATATTTATAAGAGCTCTTTTTGGTGGTGGCAAAGAATTGGAAACTGAGGGAATGCCTATCAATTGAGGAATGGCTGAACAAGTTGTGCTATGTGATTGTGATGGAGTACTACTGTGCTATAAGAAATGATGAGCAGGATGGTTTCAGAAAAACCTGGAAAGACTTATATGAACTGATGCAAAGTGAAGTGAACAGAACCAGGAGAACATTGTACCCAGTAACAGCAATATTGTAATGATGATCAACTGTGAAAGGCTTAGGTATGCTGATCACTACAATGACTCAATACAATTCCAAAGAAGCCATGATGAAAAATGCTATCCACCTCCAGAGAGAGAACTGATGAACTGATGAGTGCAGAGCAAAGTTACTTTTTTTTTTTTACTTTCTTTATGGTTCTTGCTTTTTATTGTTGTTTCTTCTTCTTTTGCAACATGGCTAATATGGACAGATGTTTTGCATGACTTCACAAATATAATTGATATCATATTGCTTGCCTTCTCAATGGGTGGCAAAGGGGTGGGAAGGAGGGAGAGAATTTGGAACTCAAATTTTTTTAATGAATGTTAAAAATAAATAAATTTTTGAAAGGAATAGGAGTTAGGAACATCAGAGTCAGAGTGGGTATGAAGGAGAATAGAAAAGAAGGCTTGAGTGAATTGATAAAGAGGAAAGCCCTTGAAATGACCTGGTGGCAAAGTTAAAAAAGGGGGGAGGAGAGGGAAGGAAAATGGGGAGAGGAAGTGTAATAAGTTACCTAAGGCCAATGGAAGAAAGATTAGGAGGTCAAAACCGGGACCTCTTGCAAACAGTAAAATACGCTTACAATGCCTAGCAAGATTATTATGAAGAAAGTGTTTTGTACACTTTAATAGGCTATAGAAAGAAACAAATTATTATATTCTGCCAAGAAGACTATTGGTCTCCTTGCCTCATCTCTCCCTTCTCCAGTCTCTCCTCCACACAGATGCCAAAGGATGTTTCCTGTTACACTAGCCTATATCGTAGCGCTCTGTCCTGTATCCTCCTCTCTCCTCAGAGGCAGCCAGGCCTGAAGTCAAGAACTGAGTTCAAATCCAACCTCAAGCTCTTACTTGCTATGTAATTAATCTTAGGCAAATCACAAACCTCTGTTTGCCTCAGTTTCCTCAGCTGTAAAAAGGGTATAATAATAGCATTTACCTGCTAGGGTTGCTGTGAGGATAAATATTTGTAAAGTACTTAGCACAGGTGCTATCCAAATGCTAATTATTCTTATTGTTATTGTTATCTATCAATATTTTCTCACTTTATGAACGCATCAGCTCCTATGGGCTCAATTATTATCTCTATAGAGATAATTCCCAGTTTCAGAATGGATTGGCATCTCAAACTCAACATGTCCAAAAACAGAATTCATTACCTTTCTGCCCAAACACCACTCTCTTATGTTTCCTTGTTATTAACTGAGGGCAGCACCATACTTATGGCTCCTCAACCTTCACAAATTTAGTGTCATCCTTGACTCTTTTACTCTTCACTTGTCCTGCATCTACAATCACTTGGTAAATCTTGTTTTCATGTCCACGTCTCTTATATCCATCTCCTTCTCTCTACTTACACAGTCATCCCCTTAAGTTCAGACCCTTAGTTCCTCTCAGTTGGAGTATTACAAAAACCACCTAGTTTTCTCTGCCTCAAATCCTTTCTCCATGCTACTTCCAAAAGAAATTTCCTTAAGTAAAGGTTGGACTACATCACTCCCCTTAATTGAACTCTAGTAATCCCCTAATGCTTTTACGATTAAATATAAACTCCTCTTTGACATTAAATACCCTTCACAACCTTCCCCAACCTGCTTTTCAGCATTATATATTACTCCCCATTTTACACTCTACAGGTTAGCTAAACCAGATTTTTCACTGTTCTTCATATGACATAGTCAATTTCCTGCCTCCAGGACTCTGCTTACAATGTACCCTTTTCATCTCTCTGAAGAATTTCTGGTTTCCTTCAACACTCAGCTTCGATATAATCTTGTGTACAAAGTCTTTCCTGATTCCCCTAGCTCATAGTGCACCCAATTACCTTTCATTCATCTGTTATTCCTATATTCTTTATAATAGGCCTAATGTGTAGAGAGTAGCCTTGGAGCCTGTGCAACAAACATTCAAGTCCCTATTATATGTCAAGAACTATGGATACAAATAATCCCTGCCTTCAAAGGGCTTACACTCTACTAGAATTTTACATTACATCTTTATTTCACAATTGTTTACTTATTAGGGCAGGTAGGTGGCCCGATGGATAGAGTGCACAGCCCAGAGTCAGGAAGACCCGAATTCAATTTTGGCCTCAGAGATTTAACTAGCTGTGTGACCTTGGGTGAGTCACTTTACCCAGTTTGGTTCAGTTTCTTCATCTGTAAAATGAGCTGGAGAAGGAAATGGGAAACCACTCCAGTATCTTTGCCCAGAAAACCCCAAATGGGGACATGACTGAAAACGACTAAACAACAACATTGATTTCATAACATACCACAATACACCTTCATTTCACAATATATCTTTTATAATAAAAGAATTTAAAAGGCCCCAAAAATCAGCTTAATAAAAACAAATCAATCAAGTCTGATAGAATATGGAGTGTTTCATATACACAGCCATCTAACTCTGCAAGGGGAGGTCCATTCCCAAATCTCTTTTTCTAGGTCAAGCTTGGTTACACAGCATACAGTTTCATATTTGTTATTGTTATTTATCTTTCTATTTGCATTTCTATAGTTATTATGCGTATTTCCTATATTTGCTGACTTCACTTTGTATCAGTTCATCTTTGTTTTCCTATCACTCTGTGTATTCTTCACATTCAGTTTCTTACAGTGCGATAATATTCCATGATATTCATAAAATCACAGTCTGTTTAGCTTTTTCCTACTCAATGGGCTACATTGTTTCCAGTTCTTGGTTACTACAAAAAGGACTGCTATGAACACTTTGGTGTATACTAGGTCTTCCTTTCTCTCTTTGGCCTGCTTGGGGATTATGCCTAGCAGTGGGAGTTCTGTATCAAAAGGTATGGGCTTTTTAGTTACTGTCTTTGAATAGTTCCAAATTACTTTCCAGAATGGCTGGAGCAATTCACAACTTCACCAATAATGTCAGTGTGCCTGTCTTTCTACAACCTCTCCAATACTGACCAAACACCTACCATTTATCTTTTTTTTTTTTTTGCTAACTTGCTGAATGTGAGATGAAACTTCAGAATTATTTTGATTTCCATTTTTTTCTATAATTAGTTATTTGGTACAATCTTTCCTGTGATTGTTAATAGTTTGCAGTTCTTTTCAAAAAAATATTTATTCATATCCTTTGGCCTCGGATCCACTCGGCTTTTGGAGTTTTATATTTGTTAGTTCCTTATATATTTTGGATATCAGACAAAGGTGACGTTTTAACAATGAATGAGACAGTAACTGCTCTCTGTAAAACCTCACGCTATGGAGAAAACATTTTGCAAACAGATGTCTGAAAATGTTTCCATCATTATGTGATTTTGTTGCCAAAAACAATTCCTATGAACACTCATTTCTGCACACTTTCAAAACCTAGAAAAAGGATTTTCTAATCTATTTAAAAATCATCCAAATATTTAATGCCACTGGTTAAAAATACCATTTTTGTATTTATATCCCCAGGGTTTAGCACAGTCCCTGGCACATAGTAAACACCTAATAAAAGATTATTGATGGAATAATGCAACACCTTCAGATTAGTTTGAAAAAGAACTGGTTGACATTAGACAAGGTAGAAATTTACTAGCCAACAAAAACTACATAATTGCTAGATGAGGATGAAAAATGTATGTCTTGATTTAGTATGTATAGCCAATGGTTCACTTCTTCCACTTGTTGCTATACATCTTTGTGAGGTATCTTTTCCAGCTATGACATCCATTAAAACCAAATAGTGAATTAAAGTGAACTTTTAAACATGTACATGACTATAATTTATAAATAATTATATGAACATATTGGAAGTATCTGCTCAAACTTTTTTTTTTAATGATAGCTGTTTGCATTTAAAAAAGTTTAGTAACCTCTAAACTAGAGGTACAAAAAATAAGATAACATAAGTATTCAGATATGGACAGTGTAGTGTTTTGCTTGACCAAATTTATTTGTTCCAAGAGAGGGCAAGTTAGGAAGGAAGAGAGGAAGGGAGGAAGGAAAGAAAGGAGGGAGAAGGAAGGGGGGGAGGGAGGAAGTCAGTATTTAGAAAAAAATCAGGAGGGGACACAGGGTAAATTTGTTACTACCATGTTAAATTCAATATATACTTTAAAAAGAAACTATTAAACAAAAATATCATGGTTTTGTATGTAAGCTTCTTTTTATTATTTTTATGCTGAAAGGTTTATTTGTTGATGGTTATTAAGGTCATAACAGAAAAGGAAATTTAAATTTAAAATGTGTATGAATACAAAGCATCATTACCATTTATCATCATTTTATGGGTTTTTACAGCATAGAAAAAATTGGGCTATTGCCTTAAAACTGTCTAAAAAGTATGCCATGATGATCGATTAAACAACCAAAAAAGTCCTTTAGAATGGGCAATAGCAGAAATCGGTTATGTGAGTTTGCAAATGTGCGTGTAAAGATTAAGAAATGACTCTCTCATTTCCACATCTGCACAGCTGGGCCTCTGGGACAAGAAATTGTGCTACTCAGTATATGCCCCTCAGCTTTCTTTTGTCTGAATGGGGACAGCATCTGCTAGTCCAGGCAGAAGAGATGAATTAGTTCAATTCCAGAAATATTAAGCATGTAGGCTGTGAGCTTATGGGCTAGAGTAGAAGATAAGTAGGTTAGGCAAAACTGAGTAAACATTTAAAGGAGCTAAAAAATTCCAGGTCAAATTTTAAGAAGTCCATCCTTCCATACTGAGCCTTGGACTAGTAATCCAGAAACTTAAGTTCTAGTATTGATTCTGCCATTACCTATTTGTGTGACCCTTGGAGTCAAGTCACTTCTCTAGGCCTCATCTATAAAATGAAATGGTGGTCAGCTGGTCAACAAACATTTATTCATCACTTACTGTATACCAGGCACTGTGCTTACAAAGAACAACAACAACACATCTGCTGCCTTTAAGGAACTCGGATTCTAATAGGGAAGAAACAGACTCTGGGGCTACTTTTCCAACCTCCAACCTTTTTCCAACCTGTGGCAAGTAAGAGGAGGGCTACTACATAATCCCCTGAGGGATTAAGGGATATCTTTCTAACACCAGAGCTCATAAATTCTAGTCAATTTATTTTTCCCTATGATTATTAGTTGATATCAGTCAGCCAGACTTAATTAGCTTGTAGAAATATTTTACTAAAGTGTGAGAAAGTAAGAATAGTAGATTAAAAAAAAAATGCTCCTTCCCCCACCCCCCACCAAACCCATGTAACATACTCTCTCACAAGTACATACGGAATCCAGGGGAAATGGGCTCACACTTACAACTCGCTGCCAAAGGAAGGTAGTTCATGACTCCTAATAGTCCCTTTGCTTAAGTCCTCAAGAACCCCTTAGGTTTTGTTCTGGGAGCTTTGTAGTCTTAAGGCCTCCTTTTTTCGGTGTATCTAGTTTGATCTCTACCCCTGATGCAGATGCTGTCACCGATCTCACTACTAAGAGACATCCCTAAGACCCGATGTATCTGGTCGGGCTGTTCCTCTATCACCACTGAAGGACTGCTACTGTCTCCAAGTTGCTAAATTCCAGGATGTGCCTGCCACTTTCTGAGATTATTTTGACTGATGGTAAGAGAGGTAGCTATGATGTCCAGGCTAATATACTGGACTAAGAAACTCTGTTGGCTTTACAAAGCTAAATGGGCCCCAAATTAGCCACTCACAGAAAAAATTTTAAAGTTTTTTTTTTCTTCTTACACACACCCCTAACTCCTTTTCCATACTCCTTTCCCAAAATGTAGCTGTTCTGCCAGTCACTTTTTACAGTTTCATCAAGGGATCTACCGACATCTCAGTCACACAAAATGCCTGACTTTAAAGCACAGAAATGAGGGCCCCATGCTGGGAACTCTCAGGCAGAGGCCCTGCACAGCAGGACCCATCTTCCTCTCCCCTCCACTGGCCTGGGGCCTCATAGAGTGGAAGAACTTAATTAGTACCATACCATGGGAACTGGAGGTAAAAAGAGAGAAGAAAAATTTAAGAAGATGAAAAATAAAAGATTAGCCTTCTTGCCTGGGTCAGAGGGAGGAAAAATTCAAAAGAAACACAGTGAAAAAGACTGAGTGGGTGGGTGTGTATTCCCAGCAGACTCTCTGATGGAGAAGGCAGGTTTATGTTCCCTGATGATGAAGCTGCTTTGACCTTTCCTCCTTTTGGAGGAGGCAGGAATATTTATTCTTCTGCCTCTTTATCTGGTCAGTTGTTATGGGACAATCTGGTTTCAGCTAGGGGTCAGATGTCCAACTTCATCCAAACTACCAGGCTTTTCCTGGGAATAGAGCAAGGCTGCCCCCTTTGGGATAAAGCTCCTCCTTCCAGGAGGTAAAATCTATCCTATGGGTTTTAATTCATTCTCAAAATGATAGGGAAGGCATTATCTTAGGCAGGCTACTCTCCTTGTAATTGGTAGAATTGATTTTCAACAATTCAATTAAACAGCCCTTAATTAAGTGCCTACTCTGTACAAGGCATTGGGCTGTGTGCTAGAGATAGAAAGACCAAAACAGAACAGTGTCTGCTTTTAAAAAGCCATGTTCTCATGCAAGGAGGTGGTTAGTAAAGTCAGTCCCTGTGTAAAATCAGGGTACAACTATTGGTTATAAAACCTCTACTAATGGGGGTGTCACTTTACTAATACTGCTTGAATTTTGCATTTGCCACAATTATAGCTCCTCAAGTACTGCGTTCTATAGTACATTATCCAATATGTTTCAGTGTTATAGTCTTCAATGTCATATGTCACAGCAGGGAACATATTTTGTGTTATTCTTGAGGGCAGAATGGAGACTGATGGGTGAAAATTATAGCAAAGTGGCTTTAACAATTCCATCCTGCCACTCTGCTACATGACCTTCAGAGGCTATGTCTGGGAAGAGTTAAGCTACTGGGCTCTGTACTCCCCTCACCTTATGTCTTCATCTTCACCCTGGGTATTTTCTATTCTGCTATTTTGTGAGCACCCTACCCCTATATCTCTTTCTCTGAGAATAATAATGCAGTCCCCACTGCCATTGCCCCTGTAAAGGCTGTGTTAACGGACTCTCGTTCCTTTGTGACTTCCCAGACCACAACTGCCTTGCCTGGACAACACTGAGGTTGGTTGAGGTGAACTCTAAGATCTCTTTGAATTGTGTGAATGCAGAGAATCCCTGAATTTCAGATGGCAAACTACCTAAGGGAAAAAAGGTAACTGACCAATTCATCCTGAGGAATCTGATTCTTTACAAAATGTAACTTGGGCACATTACACCATCTCTCATCCTTAGGGAGGAAAGAGGGATATAGAAAGGATGAAGTCCAGAAGTGGAAACCTAATCACCTTATAGAAATAATGCTTAATTCCAGGATAGGGACAATGCCAGGACCTGACAGCCACCAGGAGCTCCCTGCCCTCATCATATTTACTAGGTTACTTCTCCAAAAAAAATAATGGATTCGGAATTGGAAGATCTGGGTTCAAAACTGAGTTCTTACTAGCTGTTCATTCAAGGAACTAGGTAGCACAGTGGATAGAGTGCCAGATCTGGAGTCAAAGATTCATCTTCCTAAGTTCAAATCTGGCCTCAGAGATATATTAGCTGTGTGATGCTGTTTGCCTCAGATCCTCATCTGTAAAATGAGCTGGAGAAGTAAATGGCAAACCACTCCAGTATCTTTACCAAGAAAACCCCAACTAGGGTCATAAAGAGTCAGACACAACTGAAAAACAACTGGACAACAGAAGCTGTTCATTCATTCCCTCTTTCATTTATTTCAACAAAATGTTTATCAGTTACTTACCATGTGCAAGGCACTGAGCTAGATATTGAGGATAAAGAGACAAAAAATGAAATAGCCCTTGTCCTCAGGGGGCTGGGAAGAAATAACATATGTAAAGACAAATCTATACAAAATATATATGGATGCATTTTGGGTTAAGATGGTTGCATGAAAGATATAGTGGAGTCCAACTTCTCCAGCAATGATCTGAAAAGAGCACCAGATCATAAAGTGACCAAGATATCCAAAGAATAAGCTCCTTCAACAAGCTGAACAAAAATAACCCAGAAGTTGCAGAAGCTGGAAGTAGGGTTCTGCCAAAGAAGACAGCATGAGCACAGATAAATAGGCTGGAAGCCCCTGACAGGGAAAGTCCCAGCAAGCAGAATGGACAACCACAATGCACTAGGGAGACAGGATCCACAGGGCACAGAAGAGGCTCAAATACAAATACATTTGAGCATCTGGAAGGGACTAAAGGATGATAAAGTGCTTACATTCTAACAGGAGAAGAAGCAAGTATCCCTTTTGGATCCAAATGACCAGAAGGATTGAGCAATTAAATAAGACTTAACAGAGGCATTGAGGAACTTTTGTTATGTTTTGATGGTCTTGAGAAAGGAAAAGTAAAAAAAAAAAAAAAAGAAATGAAGAAGGGGCATTTATTATTTCTCAGAATTAGACTACAGTAGAAGGAAAATACGTGAAAATGAAGGAAGAAGAAGGGGAAGCAGGGGTGGACATCCAATGAACCTCGCTGTTATCTGAAATGGACAAAGGAGGGTTGAATACACACATACAGAGTCTGGTATAAAAATACATTACAACTCAACAGGGATTTTTGGGAGGATGGGGAAAATTAAAACAGAAAATAATACCAGGGAAGGAATAGTCACCAGCAAAAAAAAAAATCCTGATCCTTGAGGGGGGAAAATGTTTTGGTGGGGAAGGCATAACAGCAAGAGAAATTAGGAAAAGACTTCCTGTAGGAGGTGACACATCAACTGAGCTTTAAAGGAATGAAAGTATTCTAAGAAGTGGATACTAGGAGAAAATGGTTTCCAGGAATGCAGAAGAGCCCATGAGAAGGCACAGAGAGGCAGGAGATGGAAAAAGGAAGTATATCAGTGTGGAGGAGAGTAATTTGAAAGTAATTTGGAAAGATAGGTTGAAGCCAGATTGTGAATGGCTTTAAATGTCAAACACAGGAGGAGTTTGTATTTGATCCTGGTGCCAACGAGTATGGAAGCTTCTTGCTAGCTCTTAGCTTCCTCATCTGCCCTTGTCACCTTTGGCTGAACAATGGATAATAAGTACAAGTGGTTCTTAATAGCCAAGGTAGCCCATTAACCTTACTTAGAACCATAACCACTTGAACACTAACACTGCAAAATGTACAAAAAATCTGGTAGGTCTTCCTTCCTACGAAAGGATCACGATCAGACAAACTGAGTTTTAGAGCCAGGAGGCACCTTAAGAGATTTCTAGGCCTTTATTTGACAGATGAAGAAACTGAGGCTCAGTACAAACAATGCTGCTCCCCCCCAACTATGTGGAAGCCTCATTGCCTTCTAGGGGGAGTCTTATCTTGCCAGCGGTCTCTAATTAATGTTGAAGAAGAGAGGTCTACAAAGTGGGGTATCAGGGAAGGAGTGTTCAATGGATAATTGGGTTAGGAGTAGGACAGCACCATAGGGGATGGGGAGATCTTGTAGGGCCTGGATGAGGTAGTTTCCCCAGTTCTAATTTATCAGAATGCTGGGCTGCTGAGAGGAAGTGGGTTCAGCCAGAGTTTGTGTAAACATGACTGTTTTATTCAGAGAGTCTAATGGGGTCCCTCTCTGGTCTCCTCCAACCCCCTCCTTCTCTACCCACCCACTTGGGCTTGGCCTGACAACTCTAAGAAACTGTTATGTTAGGATAAATAGGATATGATTAGGTTATGATAGGATAAAATAGGAATGTTGTGGGGTAGGATAGGGGGAGTCAAAGTCTTTCCAGGGAAAGTTTTAAAACACTCCATCTAGCTCCTGCCACTACCCAAAAGACACATGGGGAGAAGGGTGGGAAGCAAGTGGGTTCTGTAAAGGGACACACTCTCTCCTTTGCCACTGTGCTAACTTTTAATAAAAAACTTCATTAACCCCTACCCTACAGAGCTTTGGGAAGTGTCCAGGCTATAGTCAGGGTCTAGAGGGTTCAAAGTCTTAGCACGGCATAATGGGAAAGTGAGTCATGGCATGTCAGGAAAGTTTCCTCCCTGGACCAAAACATTTGGGTTCAAATTCTGGCCCAGTCACTTTCTCACAAGCCACTTAACATCTCTCTGGCTGTTTTCCAACTTGTGATATAGGGATAACAACCATTGACTTCCTGACTTCACAGGATTGCTATAAAGATAGAATGAAGTCATAGGTGCAAAAGTTCTTTGAAAAATATAAAACACAAAGATAAAGTTTTGTCATTAATATGTCCCATGGTTTAAAAAAAAAAACTTCCATGGGACTAGTTTGTGCTACATGGAACACTTTCAATGCTATGAGAGTTGTTGTAGAGGAATCTGATGAACACAGGGGGAAATGGTCAGAAGGGAAAGGAAAAGCAACAAAAAATCTTGCTCTGATAGAGTTCCAACAACAGTGACTGACTGGAGGTAGCTAGGTGTCACAGTGGATAGATAGACACAGTGGATAGATAGGGTACCAGTCCTGGAGTCAGGAGGACCTCTGTTCAAATCCAGCTTCAGATGCTTATTATCTGTGTGACCCTAGGCAAGTCACTTACCCCCAATTGCCTCAAGGGAAAAAAGAGTCTTGTTCAGTCATGTCCAACTTGTCATGACCCTGTGAATCATAGCATGCTAAAGCTGTCCATGGGGTTTTTTGGGCAAGGATACTGGAGTGGTTTGACATTTCCTTTTCCAGTGGGTTAAGAAGGACATGGATTAAGTAACTTGCCCAGGGTCACACAGCTAGTGTCTGAGGCTCACATTTTCCTGGCTCCAGGACCATCACTCTATCCACTGAACAACCTAGGTGTTTCCATCATTGGGATTTAGCCCCCCTCATTTTTAAAGATAAGTAAACTAAGGCCTATTCAAGTTATATGACTTGCCCAAGGTCATACTGGTGGTAAACAGCCCTGAGCCAGGGAGTAAACCAAAATCCTCTGGTTCCAAATTCAGCTTTCTTTCCATGATATCATACTGGCTCTCTTCCAGAGGTCCCTCTTAGCCTCCCTACACCAGTGACTCTTTCAGGGTATACAGCAGCAATGGACAGTGGAAAGATTACTAGATTTGATATCAGATAATGAGTTTAAATCCTAGCTGTGCCTGTGTTACCTTGGGCAAGTCACCAATTTACATTACATGACAGTTTCCTCATCTGTAAACTGAAGACATTGAACAAAATGACCTAAGTTCTCTTTCAATTCAAAATCTATGAATCTATGATTCTTTTCTAATTTTGGCTACTTTCAAATGTCCACAAATGCATTACAACTCAGTTTTTGAATTCTTTTCACATCTGTAGCTCTGCCTTTGTTCCCTGGCCTAACCTTAGAGGTAAAACTTACATACCCTAGCAATGATTCCATACTATTCCCTGTTATAAAAACCTATTTTTTTTAAATGAAGTATTATTTTGTTGATACTACCTGGCTGCAAAAGACTGAACAACATGGTCTCCAAAGAATCAGCATTATGGATGAGCTAAATGTCAATTTATACTTCAGTAAGTATAAAGTATCATGCTCCCAAAGGCAAGTTGTAAGAAAGAAAATAGTGTTAATACACCTTTTCCTATAATATATGCCAGACATGTATGATTAGAAAAGTAGGTGGAATGGTTATAAAGCAAGAGTTAGAAATAATAGATGGGAGGGGCACCTAGGTGGCTCAGTGGATAGAGCACCGGCCCTGAAGTCAGGAGGACCTGAGTTCAAATCCAGCCTCAGACCAAACACTTGACACTTAATAGTTGTGTGACCCTGGGTAAATCACTTAACTCCAATTGCCTTTAAGAAAAAAAAAACCAGAAATAATAGATGGAGAACCCAAGTGTTGCACTGGTATCTACACAGCATTAAAAGACCCAGTAGAAAACCTGGTCGAACAGGTTGGGCAGTTTCCCTGTGGCGAATGAATGGGATGACATGGACAAGAATTGCACAGGATAAAAAAGTACAGACGGGTTGTAATGTGAACCCTTGGAGGAAGTCTCCACATCAATGAGAATACAGCTTCAGTGACAAACTGAAATACTCAAGGAGAAAACTCTTAGATGTATAAAAAGTGAAATTAGAGGAACATGAAAGAAATTACCTGTCAGATCCATGGAAAGCTGAAGACCAAGCAAGGAATAGAGAACATCACAGAAAATAAAATGGACAATTCCGATTATATAAAATTTAAAAGATTTTGCACAAACAAAATAAACATAGCTAAAATTAGAAAGGAAACAGGTGAATGAGCAGCAAGCTTCTCTTACAGAGGTTTCTTTTCTGAAACATAAGGAAACAAGAATCAAATTATGTGAATAGGCAATTTTCTAAGGAAGAAATCCAAATTATCAATAGCTACATGAAAAAATTCTAGATCACTAATAAGTAGAAAAAAGAAAAATTAAAACAACTATGAGGTTTCATCTCACACCCATAATATTGACAAAATCATTTTTTAAAAAAAGAGAGAAATAACAAATTAGATGAGTTATAAGGGGGAAAATATATTAATGCACTCTTGTTAAAGCTATGAATTGGTCTAGAAAGTGTATCCAAACTTTGTCCAAAAAGTCAACAAACTGTGCATATCATTTGACCCAGTGATACCAAAGACACTTTATTCTTACCATCTTTAAAGTCTACTAGACTTATACCCCAAAGAGATAAAGGAAAGAGGAAAACAAGCCATATGTACCAAAGTATTTATAGCACCTCTTTTTGTAATGACAACAACTGGATACTAAGGAGTACTTTCCTCAACTGGATGAACAAATTATGGTTTAAGAATGTAATGGAATAGCACTGAGTCATAAGAAATGATCAAAGGAATGGTCTCAAAGAAACCTGGAATTATATGAGTTGATACGGAGTGAAGTGAGTTGAACCAGGAGAACAATATGTACAATAACACTATAAAGCCAAACAACTTTGAAAGACATTAGAACGTTGAAGAATGCAATGTACAGCTACGACTCTGGAGGACCCATGATGAAACAGGCTACTCATCTTCTAACAAAAAGGTGTTTGATTCAAAGTGCATAATGAAGCATATATTTCTGGACATATTTGGGAATATATGGACATATTTGGGAAACATATTTGGGAATTTGTTTTGCTTGACTATGCACATTTATTACAAGGGTCTTTTCTCTCTTTTTTTCCTTAAGGGGAAAAGGAAAGTTGGGAAAGAAAGAAAATAAATTTTTGTTAATTGAAAAAAAGAGAAAAAAATTGAGTAGATGAGAATCAGAAGATAATAGCAGCAGCTACAGGCTAAACCAGGTGAGACAGCTGACAGACGCCAGGCAGACTCACTGGAGGAGAGCTCTGTAGCTCCCGAGAGCTTATGGAAGAAAGTATAATCCCTCTGTTTGAAGAGCTGGCTGGGCTTGTCTGTATTACCTTGTAGTGAGAACTAAGGACAAGGCCTCCTACACATCAGGGAGAGGTTCTGGTTGGAAGACAATTCTGTGGTTGCTGGATGCTCACTGGAGAAAGTCAAATCCTCCCATTGGAAAAGCTGGTTGGGCTCCTCCACAATGCTCTTTAGCAACATCTTACAGCTGGAGATGAACAAGCTCTCAAATCACTGAGAGCTGATCTGAGTTTTTCAGTCTGTATGCTTAAGGGACTACTTGTCACTCCAATAGCCAAAATGCCCAGCCAAGAGAGCTGATTTGGAAAGCTGCTTAGGGTTACTGTTTCACTGACAAGAGTGTACACAATGCTGCTTTCCTAAGAGCATTTAGTGGCCAAAAAGTAGCAGAGAAGTAGTTTTATCCATAAGAAGAGCAGAAAAGCTCAAAAGAGAAGCTGGTGATGAATGGTGCAGGCATTTCCCTAAAGAGACCACAGACATCCAAGTCTGAAGTCAAATATCATGAGTTGCCCCAGACCCAGTAGGGTTCCCTACTCAAGTGCCTCACAGCTAGTTTTCTGTGTGTGTATTGGTGAAAAGTGACCCAAGTGTATGGGTGGACAGTTGTGTTTTGATTATTTTTGCTAGTGCCTTTTTGGTTGGAAAATATCTCATATTTAAGAGTTTAAAAAAAAAACACAACTCTTCTTCCCCCCCCTCCCCCCAGGAGAAGAGATTGTAAAAAGGGTTTCTTCAACTCATGGCCAAGTTGGCAGAAGCATAGTTACCTCTTTTATAGAATGAATACGATACCCCATGTGTAACCAAGGTAAATCATTTCACCTCTCTGGGCCTCAGTTTCTACATCTGTAAAATGGAGGAACTGAACCAGCTGGCTTCCCAATTCCTTTCTAACTCCAAAATTCTGATTCTTCAAAATCCTGAGGCATAAGCATGGTTAGTTGCTACCCTCAACTGCTCCCCTCTTTACACATTCCTGCTGCCCTCCTCTGGACTCAATCATGCATCCAGCAGCCTCATCATCCTGTTAGATTACAACCCTGGAACTCACACCTCATCAGTAACCTCTGATTAGAGAGAGTGGAAAGTGGAAAGCTCCTCCCAGATCTTCCATTTAAGAAGAGTACCTAGGCCAACCATCTCTTAATTTCTCCCATTCAGCTGCACATCTCTGGACTTCATCTTGGGTATCCACCCATTTCCCCTCCCCTTTCCAGCTTCTTTTTATGTGCTGTCTTCCCTCATTAGATTGTAAGCTCCTTGAGAGCAGGAACAATCTTTTGTCTTTCTTTGTATCCTCAGAGCTTGGCACAGTACCTAGCACATAATAGGGGCTTAATAAAAGTTTACTGACTGACAACTATTGTAAGCCTTTTTTGTTCCATATTCATGTATGTATGTGTGTGCGTGTGTGTGTGTGTGTGTGTGTAACCTCTAAGCCACCAAAGACACTTTATTCTTACCATTTTTAAAGTCTACCTCCCTAAACTTCCCAGAAAGTTAAAATATAGTTTCCCGTCATTTCCCCTTTGAATGAGGTTTTGATTTGATTTGATTGTCCCCTGAAAGGTTAGGGAAGTTTTATATACCACCCAGATTCCTTCCTGGGATATTCTGTTAGTATCAAGCCGTACTCTATTCACCTTTATGAAAATCATAGAATGGTTGAACTTAAAGGATCTCAGAGGTCATCTAGTCCTGCTTCCCTATTTTAGAGATTCTTAGGTTCCTATGACTTAGAAGGAACCTCAGAGACCAATCTTCGAATTTTACACATAACAAAAATGATGCCCAGAGAGATGAAGAGATTTGCAAAATTAAGATTCAAATCCAATTCCAGTGATTTTTCCAGTGTGCTATATTGCCTCAGTCTGAGAGAGGGGAAATACCACATAATCAAATAGCTAATTAGTTCCAGAGCCACTGGCTATGATTTACACAACTGACTTCCCTATCCTTACTGTCAAATCCTCCAGTGATTCTTTGGTACTATACTGTGAGACAAGTTAATATTTTCTGCCCACTTTACTGATGAGAAAACTGAGGCAAGAGTTAAGGAACTTACCTAAGGGCAAAGCAACAAATCAGATTGTACTGCATCAGTGTCAGCAGACCATTCAACCAAGGAAGGGCAGAGGATGCCAGCTGGCAGCAGGCATTCTGATTATGAGGTGTTTATTATAATCTGTCATCGGTGTAACTCCCAGGCTGCCTTCCACAATCTGAACTCACTGGGCTCATTCTTGGGTCTTTCGAAAACTGCCCTTCTATCTTCACAAGCCAATTAGGAAGTGCTATGAGCACTACAGAGAACACAGAGAGAAGAAATATGTGTTCATGCTTTTAAAGTATAATAAAATCTGCATAAATTCAATTATATAGGGGGAAAGCACCAAACACAAAAACCCAGATTTTATTTAGTGAGGAAGCACTGATTAAACATATGGGTATTAGGTTCATTTGTTAGAAACAGCTAGACAGCACAACGAATAGAGTACTGAATGTGAAGTTAAGAAGATCTGAGTTCAAATGTGATACTAGCTGTGTGACCCTGAACAAGTCACTTACTTTCTGCCTCCTGTTCTTCATCTGTAACATAGGGATAATATGTCAGCACCTACCTCTTAGATTAAAAATGCTTTGCAGATTTTAAAGCACTACATAAATGTTCAGTCTTATTATCTCTATTATTACTACTGCTATGATACGCACAGTGGAATATTGGTACCAGATCATCCCCCACCTCTACTGGCATACTGTCAGGATGAGAAGCCATGGAACAGAGAATCCAGGGGCTCAGGTCACAGATTTGTAAATCCTTCCTTTGGATCTCCCCAGAAATGGGCAAACAAGACAGATTCCCACTTGAACACCACCACCCACTTGAACATGCCTCACTGATGTCTGGGGGGGAAGCCCCACCATGATGATGGGCTCTTAATTAGAAATGTGATAGAACACAATTCCCTAAGCCTAAGAAACAACCTCTGAGGAGACAGGGCCTAACAACTATTCCAATAGGTGCTACAACCACATCTACTGAAGACCTGGAAAGGAAAGTCTTGCCATCAAGTTCATGGTACTGTCAACATCAGAGAATGATATGACTTTTTTTTCCAGTGGAAATGACATTAATGAAGAGGCATTACCATCTGCTTTGCTTCTATACTCTAAGGACCATGGAAACTTTCCATCTGACTTGCAGCTGAAACCTTACATAAGTGTTCTCCCCCCATCCCCACCCGCATTAGAATATGAGCAGGGACTGTCTTACTTTTCTGTCTGCATCCCCAACACTTAGCTCAGTGCTTTGCACGTGTTAAGACTTAACAAATGCTTCATTCACTCATTCGTCATTCATTCAATTCAAGCCAATTAAACCAACATTTATGAAGCATCCATGACATTTAAAGGACTGTGCTAAGTCCTAGGGAAAGAAAGAAAGAGGACACAGACTCCACCCTCAAGAAGCTTACAGTCTGATGTAGATGTGTACAAATAGTCATATTGCAAGGGACAGTGTGTTAAGTGCAGAGAAGCATTCCATGGAAAATGTTATAAGAAATTGAAAAGGAAGAGACATATCCAGCCCATGAATTCTGATTCATCCTGGTATAAGCCCATGACCAGGGTGGGACTCCCCCCAGATCTCACTGATGACTAGGCTAAGCAGCTAGAGCTGAGGAGTAAGAAGACTTGGGTTATAGTCCCAACTCTGGTCTCCATCCACTGCAAAATCTATCATTTCTCCTCTATGTGGCACACATGCCTTAACATAAGGTAGACTCAGCCTGTCTCTAGCCATCAATAATGACTATACTTTTACCTAACTCAAAGTGTGAGATCCTTGGGTCCATTACAAACACATTAGAGAGCTCCACTTGATAAAATCAGATTCTGCTTCTCATGAGTGAGATTATGATTTGAACCAATGATATTAGATATTAGAATCAATGATATTCTATCCCTCAAAACCCCCACATTACTCAACAAAATTCAATTCAGCAGGTTGGCCAAATTTCATTTTTAACACCAGTACAGGATAAATTTTTGTTTGTTTGTTTTTTAAATGAAGGGAATCAGACAAATCATGTCACCAATGCCATTTATATGACTGAGCAAATTGGAGAGATTTTCACTCCAGGGAATCAAGCTTACAGAAATCACGTGGTTTCAACACAGAATCACAAAGGCTAGATGACCACTGGTACTGTATGACACAGAGGAGATTCTTATTCAGGTAAAGGTAAAATGAGATAGTCATTAAGGTTCTTTCAATTCTGCACTTCTTTTCTCACTCCTTATAGGAAGATACCAAGAAAGAAACAGGGAGGAATCTTTCCTATCAGAAGTTACTACATGGAATCTGGTGCCTAAGCAGGTATCTCGATTTGTCCCTTCCTCTCCACTCTCAACCTGTTCCAGATCCTTAATCACTTATACCTTTGTCACTATACAATGATCTTCAAATTCCCCACCTTTATCTGGCACATTTTGCAAACTTTTTGGAAATATGGCCCCATCATCCTTTCCACCACCACCACCAACTGCCACCATCAGGCAGGTAAAACCAAGAGCCCCAGGTACAGCAGCAACCCCACCACCCCCAGACCACCAACCCTGCTTCCAACAGAGCCCTCCAGTCATCATCCAGGAGAGTAACCCTTGTGGCGAATATGCTACAGCTCCAGCCTCCTTAAACCACAGCTATGGAAAACCCAGAAAAGAAAATTCTCCCCACCAAAGTCCTTGGCATACTCTAATGGTCCAACATTAGGAACATGTTTTTTGTTGACGGAAATGACACTAAAGAATATAAATTACCATTCGCCTTGCCACTGCACCTAAAGGATTACTGGGTCATTCCATCTGTACTGCAACTGAGAATTCCTATAAGTGGTTTTCCTCTTATTAGAATGTGAGTTCTTTGAGAACAGGGACTACTATGTCTTGCCTTTCAAACGGGATGGAACCAGCTAACACAGTGGACAGCATTAGACTGAGTCAGAAAGAACTGAATTAGAATCCTGCCTCAGAGTATGAGTCAGCCTCAGTTTCCTCATATATAAAATGGGGATAATAAGAGCACCTACTTCACAGGGTTGTTGTAAGGATCAAATGAGATCATATATGTAAAGCACTATATAAATGTTAGCTATTTTTCCTATTTGTATCCCTAGCACTTAAGAGTATTGCTTTGAACATTGAAGGTGTTTAATAAATACTTATCCATTCATCATTTTTATTCATGCAGTCAAGATTTCCCAAATTCCCCCAGACACCACTGCCGGCCTAATCTGAAGATCCACTTCCACTGTCATTTGTAGGCTCTATTTAAAAAACAACAACAACAACAAACACAGTAATATCCTATTGGCTGCAGCATCAAATCCAGACTGCCTTAGTTGGCTTTCAAGACCCTCTATAATCTGCTCCCATTGTGCTCCAAGACACTAACTCCTCACACCATTCCCCACAACCTCCTCACTGTCCCCACATTTATAAATTCTGTGCCTTACCTTCTCTCCTACTTAGAATGACCTCCTTCTTGGTACCTAAACCCTTTAATCAAATGACAATATATATGGAAGACACTCTGCAAATCTTACAGTGCTATTACATATTGACATATGTGTTGCTTTTATTATTTAAGGTCAGATTCCGATCCTACTTGCTCCACGGAGGCCTCCTTGTTTCCTTGCAGTGTTCTCACCATTCTGATTCCCTACAGCTGTAATTAATACTCACCTAATTGCTTCATGTGTATCAGTTTCAACCTCTCAACTAGAACTTAAAACTTCTTGAGGTCAAGGATCAAATTATATATTAATTCTGCACCTGAATAAAACTGTCCTGGTCAGAGCTTTCATAACTGGGAGGAAACTGCTAAGAGTATGCTAAGAAAGAGACAGGGAGGAATCTTTCCTATTAGAAGTTACTACATGGAATCTGGTGCCTAAGCAGGCATCTCAATTTGTCCCTTCCTCTCCACTCTCAATCTACTCCAGATCCAAATGCGATCAAATACAATTCCCTCAGCCTAAGAAACAACCTCTGAGGAGACAGTGCCTGGCAACTATTCCAATAGGTGCTACAATCACATCTACTGAAGACCTGGAAAGGAAAGTCTTGCCATCAAGTCCATGGTACCATCAAATAGCTCAACGTCAGAGAATGATATGATTTTTTTTACAGTGGAAATTACTACAGTAATTGCTAAGAGCATCACCAGGTGCTCTGCTTCCCTTCTGCTTCTTGGTGTGTAGATACTAACTCTAGAATCTTAGAGATGTACAGAAATTTTCTGTCTCCCCTTTCTCTAGAAACAGATTGCTGATGAGAAAAGGTCATATTCTGGTCTGATTCTAATTCATAAAAACATAACGTTTTTAATGATGGAATAGGCCTATGGCCCATTCTACTCTACAAACCATCCCTGGCACTATCACCGAGGGGCATTTTGAGGCAGAACACAGAAGTTTTCCTCTCTGATGCTGGCCTCTAAGAATGTGGGAGAAATGAAATGCTAAGCTAAGTTGCCCATCTTAGTCAAATCAGAGACGAAGGATTCTCAGTGTCTCTGGTATAGTGCCACATTGTCAAAGTTTTTCAAAGGTAAAAGTTGGTGAGCATAAGAAATGATTGGCACTATTTGAATATTTGTTTTATTCTCCTGAGAGTAAATCTATTTTTTATACCAAAAGAGCCGATTCCAGATAAACCCCACTCATAGTGAGCAGAGGAAGGGATTCCCTTCCTTTGTGGACTGGCATGATTAGGGGGTTGCCCTGGGGGAATGTTTATGACCATGCATATGTTTACAAACCATACTGGGACACTGAACATTAGAAGTGATAAAGACACTGCCATCCTCATCTCAAATTCTAATTCCATTGAATAGCTAAAGCCATTTTGTTCCCTTAAGAGTAGACTGTAGAAGGATAGATTCCCAGGCCTATGCCTCCAGAGTCTTTTGTAAATCCATTCCAGAAAAATCACTCTCTCTTTCCTAGTTTGGTCTCTTGCTTGAGAGCAGTTTGAAGGCAGTTCTCTATCTTTCCAAATTATCTCATAGTTGGCAACTGCTTCCCATGTACACATTTGGAATTTCTCCCCTCCCCCTCTCCTTTTCTTATTCCCCCTTGCTACCCTTTCCTTTCCTTCCCACCTCCCCCCTTCACTCCTTCTCTATCTTAGGCTCATTTCTGTTCAAAAACAAATGATAGAAGCCAAATGTGTCAGCTGGCTCTAAGGAAATGTTTCCCCAAGGCATTAATCCAATAGTGTAGTTAAATCCCTGTGCAGTGGAGAGAATTGGAAATCATTACTCACAGCTTATTCACACAATGCCCTGGTCTTGCTGTTTGGGCTGAAATTGCTGAATTTGAAAACCCAGACCTGGCCGTTATCCTTCCATGTTCCAACCTTTCTTCCTATGCTTGGAACAGCCATAGGTCACCTGGGCTGTACCTTTAATGTCGTCTAAGGTAAGAAAAGGTATTCCCAGCACAAAACCAAAATATTCTGTCAATTCATTCAATGACTGGAGTGAGAAATACAATAAAATTGGCTTGGCATTATATGAACAAAAATCACTGATTGAATTTTTTCACTTTTCTGCCAGCTGTTTTATTGGCATGCTAACATAATCTTGTAGTTTACAACAAGTCAGTTAATCAACAAGCATGTATTAAGTACCTTCTCTGTTCTAGGCAACCAGAATAGAGCTTCACCTCAATATAAAGAACTTTTTTATTGATGCTTTTTGGTTTTTATATCACATTCATTTCCAATTATGTCCCTGCCCCTCCCCAGCTAAGCAAGCCTTTCCTGGTAACAAAGATTAAAAACAATTTAACTCCTGGAGGGAAGGAACTGTGTTGATTCCATATATTTGTATGAATAAGCACGTCGTATAGTGTTTGACAAAGTAAGTCCTCAATGAATGTTTTTTTCTTCTCATTCATTCATCCATTCGTTCAGGATAAATGCAGAATAGATGGAAAGTAACATTAGAGGCATCAAAGACTGACGGTATGCCTGTCTCCCACTTTGTGAATATGTTTTAAAATGCATCCAAATGTGTTGGTTTGTCCTCCTTGATTGGACTTATTTGTTACAAGAAAGGGTTCTATTTTAAAGGGGCCAGAACATTGGAAAGTGGGAGTAATATTTTTAAAATAAAAGAAGAAAATCAATAAAGGTAAATGTTAAAACTGATTTTTTTAAAAAATTTAAGGTAAATAAGTACAAAAAAATTAAATGCTCCCAGTGTATTAACCTATCCCCTCCTACCAACCATATCCCACGAACTTGTACTACATAGAAAATAAATTAGTCAATTTTTAATTATCTAGGAACCAATTAAACAGTTTGAGAATTATCCAGTTTATTTTCTTCTCTTATCTTTCTTAGGGTGTGCAGTTCAAAACACAGATTATGAGCATTTTTGCCAAATTATAGAAAAGGGAAAGAAATTGGTGAGTAGGCTATTTTTCCTTTTTTTAAGCATCTCTATTCAATAAGGGATCAGAGGTTGAAACTACCCTCTAAAATTTCAGGAAATTTTACTTATCCGGGCTCTTTTCCATACCTTGTGACCACAGATAATCAAGCTACCTAAAAAGTCAATTCAACAACAAACAACCTCCGTAAAGGCACAGGTCTGACTAAGTCTTACTTTAAAAAAAAAAAACTTAGTTTTTTCAGCTCTTTATGGCCTCTAGGATCAGCTTAGAATTTAAAGCCATCCAGGGAATAATGTACCTTTCCAGACTTATTTCCCAATACTGCCCTTCCCACACTGTACATTTCAGCCAAACTAGACTATTATGTACCCCAAACTTGGCTTTCTGTCTCCATTTGCAAAGGATGTTCTGTTCCCCTCTCCCCACGATCCCTGGAATGTCCATCTCTGCCTCTTAATGTCTTTATTTTTCTTCAACGCTCAACTCAGGTCAATGAATCAATAATAATTTACTTACCATGGCACTTATATGGCACTTACTATGTGCTGGCACCATACTAGGACCAGGAAGCACAATAGCAATAAGAGTGTAAGTTTTGACATATCCTGTACGAAGCTGAAAAGGCTTCAGAATTAGAGGCCCAGCAACATACTCTGTGTCAGCTATCCAGCTAATTTAAGTTTGGAAAAAGACATCACAGAAGGCTGGTCCTAGGTGATAATTTTTTTCAGCCACAGTAATTCATAAAGACCAGCTAACAAGGCACAGGGGTCTATAATCTATATCCAGGGAGAGGGTGCCAATACTGATGGAATTACAATTTCTCAGGTGTAGATGGATACCCCTTTCAATGACCTAGCCTGCAGCCTCTATACAGCTTAACAGCATTTTCACAAGTTCCTGTGGTGAAACATTTATCATTATAGAACCAACCTGATCATGAGTTACCCTGAATTAGCTATGTTGATCCTTGACAAAAGATTTTATCTATATACAGCATTGCTAGGCCCCTGAAGTGTTGAAAGTACAAACCACCAAAATGACCACAATAACTTTTGGCTTTGCATGCAGAAAATTAAAGGAACTAGCCAGAGGTCCCCTCCTAACTCTTATTTAAAAGTTTCCAAGTTGTACCCCCTTCCCCCCTTCCTAAGCATTCATGGAAATTGTTATACCATTGTCCCTGATTCACATCAGGTAGAGCAATCAGCTTGAAAAGGAACAGGCAGAAAATGAATTATTTCCCCTTTTTTCCAAAACCTGGCTTCAGAGACAGAGCAGGTCAAGACAGTAGCTGTGTCCAGAATATCTTTCCCATGGATTGGCCAGGGTTCTGTCAGCACAGCATGGGATGCTGGGGAAGAAAGTATCTCTCATTTTCCATATGGCTTCTAGGGTACAGGGAGCAAGAATCTAGAAGGCTGAGAATGGGGGAATATGAAAGCAGTGACAGGGAAAGGTGAATTGGATCCTGAAAAATCAGCTATCCCCATCTCACAGGTTCCTGTGTGTTACTCCCCAAGAAACTCCCAGCCTTTGTAGGTCATAGAATAGAATTTTGAAGCTGCAAGGTATCTAAGGTATCAGATTCTAGTCCATATTCTGCATAGAGGGAAAAAGAGGCCCACAAAGAAACAAGGCCTTTATTTGGGATTGGTGACTTTAAAAAACTGATTTCAAGCACTGAGAGCCTGTTAGTTCGGTATTACTTAGTGAATTAAAGCTGATTCCTAAAGATAGGCACAATGGTGGTCAAGGAATCAGATTCAGGACAAGGAAAGAATGCAGGGATATAAGCTAAGAGGGGACAAAGAGAAGAAGTTAAAGAATTACACCTCCCTGAATACCAGGATAGTCCTGTGAGCTATCCCTTTCTTGGGCATAGCTCAGTCACATCTACAGTAGATTTACTTTATATCTGAGTTCAGGGTTGCCCCATTCGAAGTTCTATCCAGAAGGAAACACCCTAGGTCATATGTCATAGATGGGGTACATCAGCTAACTGTTCTGGGAAGCACGAGGAGATCAGATGTCTATATCAGTTCTTTTGGGAGTGTGCAGATCTAAACGAATACTGATCTGTGTGGGGAGGGGAAGAGAAAAGGGCAAAAGGTCCAGGTGTTTGGGGGCAAGGGAATTACTTTCATTCAGCAGCAAGTACCTTTAAGTACATGTTTAGTGCAAAAAAGCAGAGACTAGGTGCTACAGTAGTGAAAGTGTAGATAGCATACAGTCCCTGCCCAAATATGGAGCATAAACTTATATATTGCTGTATTATAACGGATAAGACAATTGTAAAAGAAAATGCTATGTAAGACCCAAGGAGGAAGGGAGTCATTAATGATTTCCTTTCTGTTTTGAAAGCAAAGAAGACCTCACAGGAGTAATATGACTTTTGAATTTAACAATATACCTGTGGTTCAGTTCAGGGGGCGCTGAGTGTGAAGGACAACTTCTCCCAGGGCAAAATCCCAGATTAGCAGAACCCTGGGCTGGGGCTTTTCCTTTCAGAATGAGTACAAATATCACCAGTCCCTAAAGGGTAAAATGCTGCTATGAGACTAAGGTCCCCCCCTCACCCCTCCCTCCAACAACAATCTTCATTGGTTCAGTAATAATTAAAAAGCAGAAAAAGGAAACAAAACAAGACAAGCAGGCTGTAGGAAGACTTCCTCCCCGGCTTTCCCTTGCCCTCACACCTCTCTCAGTTTGTTACCAGTCTTACAGGTAAAAACCAAAATTTTATCAGTCCACTGCTTTACCCCCTACCAAAAAAACTGATGGGACACCAGCCAGTTTAGATCCTCTAGGGTTTTAGGCAGATATTCTACATAAAGAAAAACCAATAAAATTCCAAATGACTTATACCGAAATCACTGCATGACAGGACAACAGCATTAATGGCAAGACTGAATTAAACTATCACCCCTTCAGAGATAGGGAGAAAGAAATCCTCACCCAGTAGATGATTCATCTCTCTCTCTTTAACACAAACCTGGTGACCCAAACTCCAGGAAGCTTTAACTCACTGCACCACAAAACCCCCAGCAGCTAAATCATTTCCTGTTTGTTTTTCTTCAAGTATCATTCCATCTCAGCCTTGGAGGAGAGAGAGAGAGAGGAAGGGAGAAAGTGGGGGGGGGGGCAGGGGAAGAGAGAGGAGAGACAGAGAATATGATAGGGTAAATTAACCAAGGAGTAACGGTGAGTGGGTTTTCTTTGGGGGGTAGAGATGGGGGCAGGCAGAAGGGAAATGGGGAGAAACAGTAAAGAGAATACACCCTAGGGCTCTGTTCAGAAGGAGGGATGTTTAACTTTGGAGAGAAAAACGAAAAGATCTTTTATATGTGTTCCATATATTCTACCAGGAAGCAGTTTCTCATTTCAGAAATTTGGGTGATTTTTAGGGGAACTGTCCCAGCCCACCAGAGATGGATTTCATGACGTTACTCCTGTTCATTCAGTCCTTTGCCCCACCAAAGTGGCCTTTTTGCTGTTCTTTACCCACAATATTCCATATCTCCCGTCTCCATGCACAGGCTGTCCCCCATGCCTAGAATGAATTCCTTCTTCATTGCTACATGTTAGAATTTTTGAGGTCTTTCAAAGTTCAGCTCAAATGTGACTACCTATATAAAACCCTTCCTGGTGCTCCAAACTGCTGGCACCTTCTCTTCCCCTCTCTTCTCAAACTATCTTATATTTCTTTCATATATGTTCATATATATATACATATATTTACATATACACATGTTTCCTTTAACAGAATGTAAGCTCCTTGAGGATAAGCACTGTTTCATTTTTGTACTCATATTTCCAATACATAGCACAGTGCCTAGCACCTAGAACTCTTGCTCAGAGTTCTCATTTGACTTCTGTCTATCTGAGTTCTCCAGACAACTATTTGGGAAACCGCCCAGTAATGTGCAAGCTGCGAAGAGGATGCAACATCTCTTCCCTGAACAAGGGACAGAAAGATCACAGAAGATGAAATGAACAATTTCAATTACAATAAAATTTAAAGGTTTTGCAGTTAAAATTAGAAGGGAAGCTAACTAGGAAAAAAAATCCCTGAAGGAAGTTTCTCTTATAAAGATTTCTTATGGGGCAGCTAGGCAGCACAGCGGATAGAGCACTGGCCCTGAAGTCAGGAGGACCCGAGTTGAAATCCAGCCTCAGACCAAACACTTGACACATACTAGCTGTGTGACCCTGGGCAAGTCACTTAACCCCAATTGCCTAAAAGAAAAAAAAAGAGTTCTTTTCTGAGATATATAAGGAACTGATTCAAATTTTTAAGAGTAAGAACTATTCCGAGATAGATAAGTGGTCAAAGAAGATGAGCAGGCTGTTTTCTAAGAAATCCAGGCTATCAGCAACCATATGAAAACATGTTCCAAATCACTAAGAGTCAGAGAAATGCAAATTAAAACAGCTCTGAGCTTCTACTTCACATTCATTGTCAAAGTTAACAAAAAAGGAAAACAACCAGTTTTAGAGGGGTAAAACAGGAGGGATAGGAAAACAGGCAACAATGTACTGTTGGTGAAACTATGAATTGATCTAGCCATTTGGAAAAGCAATTTGGAATTATGTCTCAAAAGTTACTAACTGTACATACCCTTTAATCTAGTGATACCACTACTAGGCCTATGCCCCAAAGACATCAAACAAAGAAAAACAAAGAAAGACACACACACACACACACACACACACACACACACACACACACACAC